>NC_000083.6:25545142-25857642 GCF_000001635.26 Mus musculus
GGCAGAGACGGGTGGATCTCTGAGTTCGAGGCCAGCCTGGTCTACAGAGTGAGTTCCAGAAAAGCCAGGGTTACACAGAGAGACCCTGTCTCGAAAAACCAAAAAGAAAGGAAGAAAGAAAGAAAGAAAGAAAGAAAGAAAGAAAGAAAGAAAGAAAGAAAGAAAGAAAGAAAGAAAGAAGGAAAGAAAGAAAGAAAACCCAGACTACTACAGCATATCAGTCAAACTGACAAGTAGTAGACTTTTGATGGTTAATTTTCATTGTCAACTTGACTGGATTTGAGGTCCTCTGAGGTGTGCCTAAGGGCATACCTTGAAACCCATATTATAAGAACTGAAGTTACTTTTTAATTTTAATTGTTGTACTTAAGAGATCTATAAAACAAAAATGCCTCTAGCCTGTAAGCCCCACCTGTAAACTCCATATTCCCAGGGACAGATAACTTCCTGGATGCTGGGGGATTGTTCATGTATGATACACATGTTGTCCACATGTTCTCACTTCAGTAAACAGCATTGGTTGCCCTAACTGCACATGGTGTACTTGATCACACAGGCAGGAAGTATGTCAGGATGTAAGCTTGTCCCCAGTTAGACAAAGCAGGAGGTCTTGCCTTTATAAGCACCTGACTATGGCAGTCGACACCCTTCTCTGGGAAGCCTTGATATGGACTTGCCCAAGACCATCCTAGACAGTATTAAATAAAACGTGCTTCAAGTTTGGCTCAAAAATATGGTAGTGGTATTATTTTTATCTGGTGGGAGTAACAAAATCTATAGATATTTAACTGAGGAGGGAAGTCACATCCTAAATGTGGGTGGCACTCTGCCATGATTAATTCTAGAGTGGATTCAAAAGGTTAAAAAGAAGGAGGCGAACCAAGTGCCAGAACTCAGGTCTTTCTCCTTCTGAGTGCGCCCATCACCATGTATTCCTGCCATGATGGTCCTTCCTTCCTTCTGTGTCTCTTGTTAGATATCTTGTTACAACAAGTAGCTAATACAACTCTTAATGATATTACCTTCAGTTTTTGTGAGCTCACACATGGGGAGACCAGAGGTGGGCAGGACAGGACATAGTCTCAATACTGAAAAGCCTGATTCTCGGGGTCATCTCATGTATTACTTTGGTTTGTATTGCTGTGATAAACACCATGACCAAAAGCAATTTGGGAAAGAAAGGGTTTATTTCAGTTCACAGCTTATAGTTTGAAGGAAAGTCAGGGCAGGAACCCAGAGGCAGGACCTGAATCAGAGGTCATGAAGGAATCCTGCTTACTGGCCTGCTCCTCCTCGCTTGCTCAGTTGACTTTTTATACACACAAGGTGCCTGCCCAGGGTTGGCATCGTCCACAATGTCCTCTTGTTTTAATCATCAATCAAGAAAACTCCCCACAGGTTTGCCTACAGACCATCTGATGGAGACATACCTCCCACCCCACAATTAGGCCTCTCTCTTCCCAGATAACTTTTGCTTGGGTCAGTTGACAAAAACCTATCCAGCATACCTCAAAACATTCCTGGACACAATGTTGGGGGGGGGGGGAAAGGGACTTTAGTCAAACTGAAGGCAAACTGGAATAACTTCAGAAGTCTACTGGGTCCCGTGAGAAGGCAGGTGTCTCTCCATCGAGAGCATTGCCTTGATCCGAGGCCTTCGTGTTATCCACACCTCCTCTCTGCCTTCAGTCTCATGCCCACACAGAGCTCCATCCTGGCCCAGCTTTCTACCCAAAGCGCTTCCTCTACTAATAGTCAGGTGTCTGCCTTCAACCCCATCTCTACCCACAGCCCCATCTCTACCCACAGCCCACCTCCACCCACAGCCCTGCCTCCTCCCCTCAGCTGTACCTCTGCCAGAAGCTCCATCTCCGTGTCCGTCTCTGTCTCCTACTCTACCCTCAGCTATTTAAGGTTCCCTTGGTCCTGAAAACCCGACTCAGGAATGAAGAAATGTCAGACACCAGTAAAACAACAGACACACATGCAAAGAAGGCTGAACTGGGTGGGCCGTGCTCCCTCTCAGGGAGCACTGCTATGAAACCTGGGAACAAGAGAACAGGCACAACCCAAGGGGGAAGGGTGAGTCTCCCTGACAGGTCTCAGGTTGCAGTCACGGAGGAGGAGGGAACTGCCATTGCTAGTCTTTTTTGCATACTGTCAACACCCACACAATGGACTAGAGGAAGCCTTTGCCAGGGAGGGTTTCATCATTCCTACAGGTCTGAAAAAAATGGGGTACTTGACATGGCTGTGCCCATCTCAATAACAGAAATTCCCTCAGGACTTCATCTGCTCACCACAGCTCCATCTCTGCTCTCAGACTTATTTCCACCCTCAGTCACATCTTACCCGTGACTCCTTCCCCATCTTCAGCCACATCTCTTCTACCTGCACCTGTCTCTACCCTCCAGCCCAGCTCCACTCTCAGCTCCATCATCAACACCTTCGACCCCATCTCCACCCACTCTCTTCTCCATCCTCTTCCTCCTCTCCACTCAGAGGTGGCTGTGGCTGAGGACAGGTCTCCAGGGTCAGGTGATGCTAGCGGTGCAGTGACAGACCTTGCTCTGGGCTGCAGTGCTGTGATAGACTGGAATTTCTCTCATTTACTTTTGGAAAAACAACTTTAAAAAACAAACAAAACAAAACAAAACAAAACAAAACAAACCATGAAATGCTCACTAATACCTGGAGGAAAGGGAAGCCTCGGGATCAAGCCCGACTGGGAAGGTGAGACACACCCAGTGGCTGGGCAGAGCCGGAGATGAAATTCTCAAAGTGGCAGTCCCACCCTGGGCTGTCCCTCTGGGCCGTCCTCCTCAGAGTTCTAGGGGTGAGGTCTGAACGAGAACTGTGTGTGTCCACCTTTTATGCACAGGTTGAGTCTACACAGCTTAACCATATTCCTATCACCTGAGTCTCCATAAGTGCTAACAGTGAGCAAGCCCAACAGGCAGAGACGCTCCAGAACCCTGGGGGCCTCAGGTCGACAGACCCTCCACCTGCAAGCGTGCCGGTCAGTGGTTTCTGTGTGGTCTTCTGGGCCTGTTGTGACTGTCATAGACTGTCATTCTCTCACTGGGACTAGAGGTCTGGGATTAAATTGTAGGCCAGTCAGTTCCTCCTCAGGCCTCCCTCCTTGTCCTGTGTCCCCACAGGGTCATCCCTGAGCATGCCTGTGTCCCTGTCCTATGAGGACACTGGTCCTGTTGAATGGAGGTCACCTCAGTGGCTTCATGAAGAGCTTCATCTTTTCCCAGGCTGCGTCCCCAAGTATACTCACATTCTGAGTCCTGGGTGGCCAGGGCCAGACCATGAAGGTCTAAGGAGCACCCCAGCCATGACGGCCACAGCAACCACCTCTCCAAGACCAGAGCCTTGGAGTCTTGAGTCTGCTGGCAGTGCTTTTCTTTTCTTAAGTAGAACATTAACATGCCGTTACTGGATTTTATACAAAATCCCTCTCCTAAAATGTGTTCTCAAGCTGAAGTATTCAACACAAGATATAAACTAGTCATTAGACCCCTGGGAAGACCCACTACCACCACCACTCAGGACCTACATCTGTGTACAGGACCCACACTCGTGTACTTATGTCTATTTCACCAGTATCTTTTACTCACAGTGCCCACCCCAAACACCAAACCGGGCACTGTGCTAGAGTAAAAACCTCAAGAGACGGCGTGTGGGAACTGTGTTTTCCTCCCTCCTTTACATTCCCTTTGCCTTTATTCCTCAAAAGAGGAGCTCAGGGCCCCTCAGTGGTGGCCCCAGCCTGCGCTGTGGAGCTGCTGACCAGCCCTCAGTGGCTGGCTGTGCACTCCAGCCTTCATAGGGACCTGCTAGATGGACACAGGACGCAACTGCACACTCTCAGACCAGTCTGTCACCTCTGGCTGAGCAGCAGTGAACTCCATTGGCCCTGAAATTCCTCCTTGGTCACAGCCTTCCCACCAGGAGCCCGCTCCTCCTTCTCAGTCCCCTCTGGGTCTCTGTAGAAGGAAAGATCAGGCATAACCTCCCATGGTGCTAACAGGAGACAGTGTCACCCATGAGGAGTACTTCCGGGGCCAGCATCCATCCCATCAGACCCACTGAGCGAGCTCCCTTGTTGTTGTCTGGGTTGGCAGCATCCCTGCAGTACTGATGAGAATCTGGACTACACAGAACAAGGGTGGGTAGGCTGACGTAAGAGGCCTCCGTGAGGGGTTGGTGATCAGCCCTGGCATCAGTCACCACTAAAAGCCATGGCTCCCTGAAGGCTGCTCAGATCTGGTTCGTAAAGGTCCCCAGCAGGAAGTAGGCAGCAATAGGAGTAGCTCCGGTGATGCCAGCACTCCTCAATGACTGGGTGAGGTACAGGGGAGACGTACAAATGGCCTAGCAGATCCTGGCCCTCCTGCCTATGAAAAGAAGCATTCGGAAAATGCTTCAGATTTTTTTTTTTAAATAAACTAATCAATTTGTTAGTTTTGTTTCTCAAGACAGAATATTGCTATATAGTACAGGGCCTTCAATTTGCAATAGCCCACTTGTTCAAACTGTCTGAGTGCCCTAACATGTCCACTTCCAAATAGGCTTTACTCCGCCAACCCTGCTCCGTCAGGTTCTAGTGTCAGGCCCATGGCCTCTCTGAGCCTCAAGTTTTTCTATCTGCAAAATAGACCTAGCCAGAGTCCCCATTCCAAAGTCAGGAGTGTTGGGATTCATGTGGGTCTAGAAGAGGGTATGCTTCTCATGATAGCCCTACATCTACCCAGTTCTGCTCTGTACTGGGCAGCCTCAGGGGGGCGTGTCACTGTGCCTCCACCTGGCAGCCCCAGCCATGGAGCCTGCCAGAGAAGTCATACCCTCCCTGGGAACCACAGGTCTGGGTTCAATGACTTGCTGGAGGCCCTCGGCCCTTGGGCTCTCAACTGGAGTCTGCCTGCTTTTGGACAAGCAACAGCGGCACAGCCCCTCGGAGACTGGCTGCCATTAATGAAGCCTGACTGCCATCAACTGTGTGCTGAAAGAGGCCATTATGTGGTTGGTCTTTCTAGAGGGAGTATTATTTGCCTTGTACTGCATCCAGGTACAGCTGGGAGAGTGTGTGAGGATGAGGCACGCTGGGATTTTCCTAGGAAAGTGGCCTGCAGTCTCCGTAGCCCCTCAGAGTAAGATCTTGGCTCCTGACCCAGAAAGCCAGTGCAGGCCCCTCCTGAACTCTGGATCCAGGCAGTGCTTTCCCCAAAGTTTGGAAAATGTATCTGGCATATGGTGGTGGTGGTGGTGGTGGTGGTGGTGGTGGTGGTGGTGGTGGTGGTGGTGGTGGTGGTGGTGAGGTGGCAGAGCCATGCTAAGTGAGTAAATGAGGGTGTGCAGAACTCAAGGCCGGGACCCGTGTTATATAAGCCAGAAGCAGAGGGCTGGGGCCTAGATCCACGCTATCTTTATACTCAAATCCACAGTTCTTGGTGCCTGCACAGGCCCACTGCATTGGGCTCATCAGGGTGTTCTCAGGCAGCCGTCCACCCAAGACCTAGCTTCTCCAGACCCACCTGGCCCAGCTCTGGTGAGAGATTTGCTACTTCTGCCTGGGAAGACTCAGCCCTGCTCACTGTTTAAATAAGCATCTCACAGCTCCAGTGAGGACCAACCCTGGATGAGGTGTTCACCCACGCCCCAGCATCATCCACGCCCCAGCAAGATGCCGGCGGGACCACTTTGTCCCTGAACTCTTGGGTAAGATCAGGTGGCTCTGTGACCACTAGTGTTCAGATGGGCCTTGAACTTTATTGAGGTGAAAGGCAAGACAGACAGACAGACAGACAGACACGCACACACACCTTCTTTCCCCCCCTTTCTTTTTATTCTGGGATTGAACTCGGGTCCTTGTGCTTGCTAGTCAAGCATTCTACAACTGAGCCACATCCTTAGCCCCTCTTTTTTATCTTTGCTTTATTTTATTCTACTTATTTCGAGTACATGTGCACATTTGGATGTATATGCATGTATGTATGTCAATACACATATGTATGTGTGCATTTATACACAGAAGCCACAGGCTGATGTTGGATGTTTCCTTCAATCACTCTCAGTCTTTCCCTTTTCACAATTAAAAATATCTCTTAAGAGACCATATGCCTTGTTCAGAGTATGAAGGTCAGAGAACAACCGATGGAGATGCGTTCTTTCCCTCCTCCATGTGGATTCTGCGGATCGAATTCATGTCATCAAGCTTGGTGGCAAGTACCTTTACCCACTGATCACCATGTCAGATCCACCTCATTTTTTGAGACAGTGTTTCACTGAGCTTGGAGAGTCCTGGTTGAGCAGACTGGCGAATTAGGAAGTGCAAGGATCTGGCTGCTTCCCCAGTCCCGGGATTCCAGCATGAATCACCATGCCTTGGGTCAGTGAGAGGGATCCAGACTTCACACTTGTGCAGCGAGTACCTCATCAACTGAGACAGCTCTCTAGCCCCTTGCCTTTACTTTGAGCCGGGTCTCACTACGTTGGTTCAAGGGCTGACCTTGAACCTCCGATCCTCCTACTTCGGTCTCGTAAATATTGGGATCAGAGGCCTACACCTCATCTTAAACTGAGAGAGCCAGTAGCATTTCTGCCATTCCTAATGTCGTGTGATCACCACCACAGGGGAGTCACGGAACTTTCTCTTGACCTCAAAGACAGCCCATGTCCCTTAGCTGTCCATTCCCAACTGCTAGTGACCTCTGACCTGCATCTGCCTGTCTGCATCTGTTTGTTTGTTTGTCTTTGCAAGAACGGGGGACTGAACCCTGGGCTGTACAGATACTAAGTGTTCTACCACAGAACCATAACCCTGCTCAGGTCCTGCCTCTTTCCACCAGCCTGTCCGGGACGTTGGGCATAGAGGGAACCATAGCATTCGTCCTGTAGTCTGGCTTCCTGCATCCATGTTCTTGAAGCTGATCTATGTTGCGGAGCATGTTGGTGCTCTGTTCCTTTTCATGACAGAGTAAGCTTTCCTACTTGTCCATTCAGCCATTGATGATTGTTAGGGGTTGCCTTCACTGTGAGACTCTCAGGTAAAGGGTTTGTCTGAAGGGCTTGTCAGCTGTCTCTGTCTGCACCCTAAGCGGCTGGTCCCACACAGTGTCTTCTGAGTTACCTCCATGATTTGGGATACCCTTTCTCCAAGGATGCAGACACCCTGAGAGGGAGAATGCCTTTATCAACAGGTTTCCACTTGTATGTCTCTGTCACCCCTCATCTCTTGATCACCTGAGAACTGTTCCCCTCAAACTCTGGTGACAGACCCTGGGGACAACAGGGGATTCAGCCATACCATTCACCATGACATTGCTTCCTAAGGTGCCTGTGGAGCTAAAGAGGTGGCAGAGATCCAATCTGTGGATGCCAGCCAGAATGAACCCACTTAGCCCTAGGTGCAATCAGATGGCCACCCAATACTAGCCGTGGAAAGACACATGGAGTCCTGAAGGGGAATACTCTTTAGAAGGTATCTAAGTGGATTCAGGAGTTCAGGAGTAGGAAGTTTGTCAGGGTCCCTATGACTAAGCAGGGTCGGTGTCAGCCCTCAGAGGTCACTTGTGGTCAGCCTATTCTACTTGGCCCTGCGACTCTGCCTTACCTTCTTGACTGTTTCCTTATGAGGTCAGGCTGTGTGTGCTAAAGATCGTGGAGCTAAAGAAAGCTAAGAAAGACCCAAGGTGTGTCCATGTGGGCACCCCTGGATCCCTGCTTAGAAAGACGGTGTTAGCTTTTTTTTTTTTTTTTTTTTTTTTTTTTTTTTTTGTTCCTGTGATTAAACATCTGAAGGAAAAAACTGAAATGGAGGGAAGATTTGCTATTAGTTCACGGTTTCAGAGTTAGTCCTTAGTCATCGGATTCATTGCTTCTGGGTTTGAGATGAGGCTTGACATTCCTGTGAGGAGCACGGAGCAAAGCTACAGTCCTCGTGGTAGCAGAGAAAGAGAGGTAGGGATCACAAACAAGACAGAGTCCTCAAGGCTACATTCCTGGGGACCACTTTGCCAATCAGGCCTAGTTTCCCAGTAAAGCCATCAGTCAGTGACAAATCAGTCAATGGATTAATCTACACATGCGATCAGAGCCCTGGCGATCCAGTCACCTCCCTAAGCCCATCACGTGGCCACGAACTCGCAGCAGGACCTTGTTGTGGGTTCAGTTGGAGTAGGATCTCTATATGGGCTGTTCTTGCATTATCTGGGTTAGCCCATAACCCAGTGACTGTGACCTCATAACGGAAGATAAAGTGAGATTTGGGGAACAGAGAGACGCAAGAGAGTCTGTGAAGATGGAGGCAGAGACCAAACAGACACCACCACAAACATGGGGACCTGGAGCTCCCAAGGAGCTGGAGAACATGGAAGGACCTCCTGGTTCCTCTAGATGGAGTCTTGTCCTGCCCTTGTCTTGGTTGTGGACTTCTGGGCCTCAAACCGAGGTACAAAGTGTGTAAGTTGTTTTATACCAGCAGCTCATAGTACTCAGCTCTTCTGGTGGAGATTAGAATAGACAGGAAAGACTGGCTCTTCCTCCCAGAAGCCATCGGTGCTGGATGCCAACCTGCTGCACTACATATGGGTCCAGAACCTCCCCCAACCCAGGCTAGCTGGGTCCCCAGGTCAAGGTTCCAGGCAGGAAAAGAGTGCTCTTCTAGGTCCTACCTGCCCTGGGGAGCAGACTGCAGGAACTGAAGGAGTGGCACCTCCCAAGCCTTAAAGCTGAGGTGGGGTGTTACAGTCTGGGCCTGGAGAGGGTGACAAGCCTTGGACTCTCTGGGTCTCAGCTCAGAAAGCCCTCAGGAAACATGGTCCCAATACCCTTTACAGCCACACACCTGCCCTCCTCATCTCCTGGAGATATCAGGGTTAAAGACTTTACGGCCCCAAATAGTTTGGGTTCACTGGTCTTAAATAGCACAGTGCTGTGTGTTGGAGACCTGGGGCTTTCCCTGCCAACCCCATCCCATGGAGTCGCTGACACCCTGTTCACAAGTAGCCCTCACTGTACAAAAAAACTAAGATGAAAGGCACATCGGAAGGATACTATAAGTTTGAGGCCATCCTGGCCTTCAGAGTGAGTTGAAAACCAACTTTGATTATAGAGCCCAATTTTTATTTCAGAATTTTTTTAAAGGAGGAGGCTAGGAATTGGGAGAGAACTTATCAAGCCTCCAGAAAGCCCTAGGCTGGATTCCCAGCATCGTGTAAAACTAGAGTGAATGTGCATGCCTGCAATCCCAGCACTGGAGAGAGAGAGGGAGGAGGAGCAACGTTCAAAATGAAACGTTTTTTTGGTTCAGTGGGGTCAGGTTGTGGTAGCGCACACTTTTTATCCCAGCACTTGGGAGGCAGAGGCAGGCGGATCTCTGAGTTCAAGGCCAGCCTGGTCTACAGAGTGAGTTTCAGGACAGCCAGGGCTACACAGAGAAACCCTGTCTTGAAAACCAAATTAATTAAAATAAAAACATAAACCCCCAGATGGGATGCAGGAAGGAAGGCTCAGTGGTTAAGGGCACTTATTGTTCTTTCAGAGAACCTGAGCTTAGTTCCCAGTGCTCTACCAGGCAGCTCACCTCCATAGGGTCACGCTTGAGCATGTACACAAACACACATATGCACACATATGCATACACCTGCACACATACATGTCTGCATATGCACACAACCAATTTTCTTTTACTTTAAAAAATAAATTCAAGATCATCCTTGGTTAACTAATAAGTTCAAGGTCAGCCTGGGCTACATGTGACCCTCTTTGTTTGTTTGTTTGCTTGGAGTTTTTTGTTTCTTTTTCAAGTCAGGGTTTCTCTCTGTGTAGCCCTGGCTGTCCTGGAACTTGCTCTGTAGACCAGGCTGGCCTCGAACTCAGAGATCCACCTATCTCTGCCTCCTGAGCGCACTAAAGGCATGCACCACAACTACCTAGTGACCCTGCCTTGAACAAAGGAAAAAAAAAAGTAAAGCAAACAGAAACAAACACTCTCCAATGGCTGTCAGGTATTGCCACCTGCTCCTAGGCACTTCATCTATGGGAGGCTGAAGTATGTAGCCTTCTCCCCCCAAGCTGTCCCTAACTCAGCCGATTTTCTCACTAGCATGTGGGGAAAGGGGAAGTCCTCCCAGAAGAAACAGCATCTGTCCAGAGCAGCTTGTGGAGTCTGGGTTAAAAGCCTTTGGGAAGGAAGCTCCAGGACAGGAAATGTGGTTTTGATTTTCCAGAGCAGCCTGAGGCAGACTCAGCAGGTCTGATCTTGTGTTTCCCCCAGGACTGGCGAGCGCCAATCCTGAGATCAGGACACTGGGGAGCAGTGGCCTGGTCCTACAACAAAAAAAGGTGCTTCCCCTACTGGCCCCAGACAGAACCAGACTCAGCTGTCAGAGCTCAGATGGTCCATGATTAAGGTCACTACACGGACAGAAAAGGAGAAGCTCAGAACTGAGCCATGTCCTGATAGAAGCTGGGAACACATTCCATCCTGGGGCCTTTCTAACCCTTGGATAAAGAGGATGCTGAGCTGAGCTGAAATCCTGGGTCCAGCACATGTTTGGTTCACTCTGTATCTACCTTTTAGCCTCAGGACTCACATCTGGCTTGTCACTTATAAGGGTTCTCTGAGAAGGGCATTCTGCACTCTGTCCCCAGGCCTTGTCCTGAACCCTGGGGCCAGGAAGACAGCAATGTTTTCCTCTGTGCTCCTGGCAAGGACCCACAGGACTTACGCTGCTGCTGCTCGTGGGAGGAGGCAGGAGTCATGATTTGAACCCTTAGGTCCCGGTGAGCCCTGCTCAGTAGCTCAGTACTTAGCACACTCTTTGCTCTGTTTCCTAGTGCTGTCCACTCTCCACGACTTGTCAGGGCTCAGCCAATCTGAGCGGCTTGCTCAGAGCTGTGGTTGGGCTAAGACTATCATTTCGCTGTGGACAGTCTCCCTCTGGTTGCCTCAAGCAGGGTTACTTGATGCCCACTTCCTAAGCTGAGAACTCTGTCTGAGCTGTTCCGTGGATGCCCAGCCCTAGTTCACAGAAAAGAACTCCGTCCATCTACCCTTGCAGCTAAACTCTAGCTCCCACAGATCCCCCGGGGGTTGGGGGGTGCAGCCTGAAGACTCCAGCTTCACAGACTAAGAACCAAGGAGGATTCATAGTCGGCTCCTCGGGCTTCATGCAAATGAGCCCGCTCAGCCTGTTTTGTAACCAGAAGGCACAAAGACACTGAGGCAGGGAGCGGCAGCGCCCACACGTAGATCTGCGCGCCCGCTGCCTCCCACGGGCCCTGCGGAATTAGCTCGAGTATGGGAGGAACAGGTGACAGGGCGGGCGCCCTCTTTGAGGGGAGTCAGCTCCTCCAAAATCTCCAGGGTGTGCGGAACGGGAGGCGGGGGCGGGGGCTGCGAGACCCTATCAAATAATTGAAGTGTAATTTGTCTCCTTTTCAAAGGAGACAGAGCTGGCTCGGTCCCTGCTTCACAGTATGACTTTTCTGCCAGATGGGCGCAGGACGCCCACCTCTGCCGCCACCGTTACAGTTTCTGTCTTCCTCTGGCGACAGAACCGCTAACTCCCCCGACACCCCATGCATTCCTGAGGAGATGAAAAATGCCTCGCTCAGCCTGGGCCTGCAGAGGGCTGCCTGTGACATCCATTCTCGCCTGAGGCTGGGGAAGCAGGGAATGGTGTTTAATGAAAGGAAATGCCCTAGCCGGCAGCTTCCTGCTCTGGCTGCTTAGTGTCCCGTCTCTGCAGCGCCCTATCCCTGCAGCGCCCGCCAGTCCTAGCTGCCTCTTGCACCTGGACACGGAGGAGGACAGCTACCAGATGCATGTCCAGAGGTCTGCATTTGAGGAAGCCTCATGAACAAGGGTGTTTTCATAAGGTGGCACACAGGCCTTTCTGTCAGGGCTCAGGGGACAGAGAGATGCTCAGGGTCTCAGCATAGTCCTTTTAAGGCCGTCCTGCCAAGGGGAGACAGGCATGCTGGAGGGGGAAGGAGCCCAAGGACATCCGCAAGGAACCTTCTTGTGAACACAGGCACACATTTCAACTGGGAGTGATATTGTTAGAGCACAAGGTCGCTTAGAAACGATTTCACCACATTACATCCTGCCCGGAGGAGGAGGCTCTCTCTGCTCGCCCTCATCCCTGCCCATGTGGAACATCCTAAGATGTTCCTCCTCATTTTCTGCCTTGTTTGAGGCAAGGTCTCCTCCTAACACATGCTACTGTACCAGGCTTTGTGTAGGTCCTAGAGATCTGAATTCTGATTTTCATGCCTGTGTGACAAACATCTAATTCATGGAGGCATCTTCCCGGCCATGTTTGTTTGTTTGTTTGTTTGTTTGTTTTTGTCGTCTAAACTTGCCTGAAAGGGCTGGTGGCATGTCTTTATAAAGGAAAGGGGTTTGGCAGAACCCTCCATAATTTCTTGGTAGCTCATGGCTGTCACCGACTCTTTTGTATTAAACATCTTGGCAATGTGCCAGCTAAGCAGGTCATCCCATATACATATTATGGGATATGGATGCCACCTGTGTCCCAGCACAGAGCTCGCCTCAGATGACAGACACCTGCCAGGCCTTCTTCGCTTCCTTTCCTGTTCTAGTTTGTTATATATTATTATGATAAACACCATGACCAAAAGCAGCTTGGGGAGAAAAGGGTTTATTTCATCTTACAGCCCACCACGAAGGGAAGGCAGGGCGGGAACCTGGAAGCAGGTACCTGGAGACAGGAGCTGAAGCAGAGGCCATGAAGAAATGTTGCTTAACTTACAGGCTCCTTCCTTGTGACCCACTCAGCCTGCTTTTTAAGTTATTTCTTTTTTGTTGTTGTTGTTGTTTTTGTTTTTCAAGACAGGGTTTCTCTGTATAGCCCTGGCTGTCCTGGAACTCATTCTGTAGACCAGGCTAGCCTTGAACTCAGAAATCCACCTGCCTCTGCCTCCCGAGTGCTGGGATTAAAGGCGTGTGCCACCACCGCCCGGCCAGCCTGCTTTTTAAATTCAACTCAGGACCGCTTGCCATGAGTAGCACCAACCGCAGTGAGCTGGCCCTTCCATACCAATCACTAACCAACCCCACAGATCTGATCACAAGTCAATCCAATGGAGGTATCTTCTCAATTGAAGTTTCCTCTGTCTAGATGACTCGAGCTCATGTCAGGTCCAGATGAGGGACAGACAGCAAGCACTCAGTGGAAACCTCCCAGAGAACTATGACTTTCTCAAGCCTTCCAACCATGTCAGGGCCTTGTCCCTATGGTGTCTTGCACTTGTCCCATCACACTGTTTCCTGCTGGACTGAGAGAGTGCAGAAGAGAATCTGTCTTCTTCTCCTTTAAAGTCCAGTGCTTGAAACTCAATGGATGGATGCATGCATGCATACATGGAAGGATGGATTTATGGATGGATGGAAGCATGCATGGAAGGATAGATGCATGGATGGATGAGTGGATGGGCACATGGATCCACGAATGGTGGAGATGTAGATGGGACGATAATGAGTAAATGCATGAATGGATGCATGGATGCATGGATGGATGCATACATGGATGGATGTGATGAATGGATGAATAGATAGATAGATAGATGTGATGGATGCATGGATGAATGGACAGATGCATGTATGCATCCATGCATAGAAGGATGGATGCATGTATGTATAGTAGAGATATAGATGAATGGGTGGATGGATGGATGGATGGATGGGTGGATGGATGGATGGCATATGGTGGGAAGTGGTTGGTTGGGTGAATGGAAAGATGTATAGATAGTGGGATAGGTGAGCAGATGGGCGATGGATTAATTAGAAGGGGTAAATGGTGGGAAGGTGAATAGATGGTAGATAGATAGATAGATAGATAGATAATGGGTGATTAATGAATGGATAGATGGATGGATGAAGGGAAGTGGACTGTGGCAGAATAGACATATGGAGTAAAAAAATGACCCTGTAAATGTTAAATCCTTGCTTATCACACGCTGGTGCAGTTTCTGTTTCTAAGGCTGAATGAAAACTCTGGGCGGTGTCTAGTGAGTGCTCCTTACGAAACCCCGCTCTAAGCCTCTGAGCCCAACACACCTCCTGGGCACCATCCTTGGGGAACAGATGTCAACCTTCCCATTTTACAGATGAAGCTCAAGAAACCACCAGTAGCTTCTCCACAGCCAACCATGTTTGGAGGTTAGCAGGAGCTCCAAGCATCTCGGTCTCTCCCTGCCGAGGTGATCAGACTTCACATGCATCCCAGAGACGTTCTAAACCTCCTCAACACCTCTCTTCCTGTTGGGGAGCAGCTAAAGCTAGGGTCCCCAAGCATTAGCCTACCTCACCCCTGCTTATGCTGTTAGTAAATACATTTCTTGGATGAACTGAGTGGCCCCAGGAACTGGGAGAGAAGGCAGACAAGGGCACTATGTCACATTGCAGTTGGTCTACAGAATACCCTGAGAAGAGCAACTTAAGGGAGAAAGATTCTAGCTCAGCTCACAGTTTGGGGGAAGCTGGCCATAGGCAGGGGAGGCAGAGCGGTAGGACTTTGAGGCAGCTGGGCAAATCACAGCAGTGGTAAGGAACCGTGACTGCTGGGATCTGTTTGATCTTGCTCCTTTTCACACAGTCCAGGACCAAAGCACAGGGCCACCCATTTTAGAGTGGGTCTGTTCCCATTAATTAACTTAATCATGATAATCCCTCACAGGCAAGCCCGGAGGCTAACATAATCTAAATAATCTCTCATGGGTGTTCCTGGACAATTGCCTCCTAGAGGGTTCCAGATCTTGTCAAGTTGACAACCAATACTAATCACCACAGACACCTCAAGGGGATAATGTGGAGGGTCCCAGGACCTCCTCTGCCTCGAACACAGAAGAGCAAAGGAGATGAACTTCCTCATCAGGTGTCACATGTCGAAAGTAATGAAACAATTCCACGCAGTGCCCAGTGTCCTGCTATGAGAACGGATTGGGAGGTGGGTGGAGGATGGACAGATGATGTCTCCTTAACCTGGAAACAGGTCTGGCTACTGCTCCAGTTGGAACAAAGTGGGGCTGTACCTCCTGCCTGTCCCCCAGGGTCCTCCAGTGCCTGCCCCCCGAAGGGTCCTTAACTGCCTGCCTGTCCCCAGGGTCCTCCACTGCCTGCCTATCCCCCAGGGTCCTCCACTGCCTGCCTGTCCCCCAGAGTCCTCCAGTGCTTGCCCCCAGGGTCCTCCAGTGCCTGCCCCCAGGGTCCTCCACTGCCTGCCTGTCCCCCAGAGTCCTCCAGTGCTTGCCCCCAGGGTCCTCCAGTGCCTGCCCCCAGGGTCCTCCACTGCCTGCCTGTCCCCCGGAATCCTCCAGTGCCTGCCTCCAGGGTCCTCCACTGCCTGCCTGTCCCCCAGAGTCCTCCAGTGCCTGCCCCAGGGTCCTCCAGTGCCTGCCTGTCCCCCAGGGTCCTCCAGTGCCTGCCTACCCCCAGGGTCCTCCAGTGCCTGCCCCCAGGGTCCTCCACTGCCTGCCTGTCCCCCAGAATCCTCCAGTGCCTGCCCCCAGGGTGCTCCAGTGCCTGCCTGTCCCCCAGGGTCCTCCAGTGCCTGCCCCCAGGGTCCTCCAGTGCCTGCCTCTGTCTACGCTTGGGGATGGTCTCCAGGCAGGGCAGTTCCTCCCACACAACCTTGTTGTTCCTGGTGTTCCAGGGACAGATCTTGGCAGCTGTGCTTTCATAGATAAAAGTCCATGGTGGCTGCTGGCCTCGTCCATGCCCCCGACTCCTAGCTGATGAGAGGAGGCAGCACAGCCTTGGGGAAGGTGTGCTTTAAAACAGAGGCTGGGTGCAGCAAAGCTGGAGGGTGACATCATCTTCCCCAGGAATGGCTGCTGACTGACAGGCTGACTTACCCTGTTTGGGTTCTGACATCATCGGCAGGCAAGCAGGGAAGGTCTTTCTTCAAACTAGTCTGGGGTTTTACAACTCCCTCCCAGACCTGCAGGTCAGGGAAGCAAACAAGAATACACCTAATAATTGGAACCCCGGTGGTTCTCATGGAGGTTGAGAGGATAGACACTGAATCAGAGACTGGGCCAGCTGAACCTCCTGTTGGCCCGAGGTTGCGGGCAGCAGGACCTAACTGTGAGCTTCTTATTTGGCCTGCATCTCTGCTCCTATTTTGAGCTGGACTCATCCATTCTGGACACTTGGTGATCCCTGGCAAGAACAGCAACCTGCAGGGAACTCAAATTTTCTGAGTTGTGAGAGCTCGGCTGTGTTTTCTGGTGATGTTTTGAATGACAAAGCCAGCAGCAGCCAAGGCTGGCTCCCCCCTCCTGTGCTGTCCCATCTCTCTCCTCCGGCCCCATCTAGTTCTTGTAATATAAGGAGCACCATCCATGTACCCACACTGCATCTGACTCCCTAATCCAGGAAGGAAAGCTCGAAGGACAGAACCTTCTTCCCAAGACCCCTTCTGGTTCCAAACACAGACATTAGTACCTAATTTTATTCATCCATCCAACTCTCTCTCCCCGCTATCCAGATCACCAGGGGCCTGTGTCTGCCCAGCCCATAATGGCAGCCACAGTGCTGTCCACCGGGGCCCACTGGTCCTGCATACAAAGCACCCGGCTGGCCATTATCATTCCGGGGCGGAACTCCGCTTGGCCTGTGTCTCATCGGTCACTCAGCAGCCCTTAATGACCTGTCAGTTCCTTGGCCTGCCATTTTCTGTCTAATTAATTCTTTTATTGTGCACCGGATAAAGAAAGACAAAGGCTTTGCCAGCAATAATGATTCATTAAAATGCAGTGCCTTCCCAGCTCCTGGCCCGGCACCAGCCGCTCAACCCAATGTGGGCATGGTTGCCTGCGCCCCTTAACCCTTTACAAGGTCCTCTGGGCTAGACATCCCAGAAAATCTAGAAGTGAGCTAGTCCAAGAACCTGGTGTGGGAGGGTCTCCTGAAAGATGAACGCTTTGCCAGGATTTCTCTAGGGGGCCCAGATGTACATTTGAGGATCTAGGCCCTTGGCCCCTACATACAAACTGAAGGGGACCCACCTAGATTCCAACCCCTATCTCATGGTGAAGAAAAGAGGGTTAGGGGAACAGAAATGCTTGTAGAGGGACATCTGATACCGGACAAGGATCCAGACACATGTGCCCTTGAGATTGGGTCAAGAAGAAAGGAAGGCGCTACACAGAGGTCAGCCAGTGGCCAATGGCTTGGCTAGCTAATTCTCCCAGGATTTCAGTGAGCTTGTCAGCATTCCATAGGCATGGGGGAAACTGGTAAATGGCAGCTTCTCTAACCACTGTGCAATCCTGCCTCCCCACAGGAAGCTGGTCATATGCCTGGATGCTGGGAGGGAGGGGGCGTCTGAGGGGTCGGGGGAGAAGAGGCTCTTGAGGGGTATCTGGGCTTCAGTTCTGGGAAAAGGCAGAGAGGAAAAAGTGAAGGCTGTTTCCATGACCAAAAAGATTCTCAAGAGGTTTGAGGGAGTGACGATCCCTCTGATAGTCACTGTTGGGTGTCTGCACAGTGTGCTGAGCCACAGGCAAGTCCTATTCACAGTGAGTACCCCGCACTCCCAAGCAGCATTCTCAGCCCGGTGTGGTGGCACACACCGAGGAGACAGAGGCAGGGTGGTCTGAGTTCGAGGTTAACCTGGTCTCCATAGTGAGTACCAAAGCCATGTAGAGAGAGACCCTGTTGATAGATAGATAGATAGATAGATAGATAGATAGATAGATAGATAGATACCAGAGCCATGTAGAGAGAAGCCCTGTCTCAAGAAAGAAAGAAAAAAAAAGAAAGAGAGAGAGAGAGAAAGAAAGAAAGAAAGAAAGAAAGAAAGAAAGAAAGAAAGAAAGAACGGAAGGAAGCAAGGAAGAAAGAGAGAAAGAGAGAAAGCCATTGCCAGTCACAGCTGAGGAGCTCTGAGGGACTTAGGGTTGGGAGAGAAGAGGCATGCAGTCGTACACGGCTGTGCTTTGGATGCCTCTCATATACAGGCAGCACAACCCCTGGACACCCATGATGTACAGAGGCCCCAAAGTTGTGAAGGTTTCAGTCCAAATGGCCTTGGGTTACAGGATACCCTAAGAATCAAAATTTGGTATATGTTGCGGGGAGGGGGTGACTAACATCCCTTTGTTGACCAAAACCCCTGGAAATATCAGGGCACCCAGTGGGAAGTCTCCTGGCTGGGGGACAAGGTGACTGGGAGCCACCAGCCCAATCAGTGGCAATGCCGGGCTGCAAAGCCAGTACCAGATGGCCTTACTAGGTGATGAAGGCCACCTTACGTGCCACTAGCATAAAAAGGGACAGACAGCATGAGGTCCTAGCCAACCCTCCTCCCTCAGGACAGTTATTTGCCTGGATGCCAGACAAGGGCAATTTATCTCCTTGTCTTAAGAGTCACACTGGGCCTAGTAACACTGGGAGACTGGAGATAATGCTGGTTCACAGCCTACAGATGAGTGTCCATATCTGTCCAGTGCCTGGCAGCTGGGACATCACCTCCCAAGAGTACACTGGGGCCCAATGCCACTGACAGCAGCCACAGCAAATGTGAGGTGGGCAGAGAGGCTCAGTCCTTGGCAGGGCTGGAGTCCCTTGACATGAGGTCAGACACTGGGAAGGAAAGGTGGGGGTAGAGACCCCAGGCCAGGACTGTGCACCTCTGGTAACCACTCTCTGTGCTGAGCCTTAACTGAGGCCATAGGATACAGCATGTTGAATATCCAAACTGACTGGGAGAGTCGGTAAAGATAGGGAGTGCCCGGAGGACACACAGTTACTGATAGCCAGGATGGACATGAACTTGACCAAATAGATACCAGCTCCCAAGAGCTGATACTACACCAAGAAGATCAGTAGGGAATGGAGGGGGCTTTTTCCAGTCTCTCGGATGCTGGGGCAGACAAGACCGTTACTCCCTTTCTGTTGAACAGAGGTTAGCTCTGACCTCCACTGAGGTCAGAGCTAACATTGTATTAGGTCAAGAAATGAAGAGGAGGGACTTTCTGCCAACTTGCCCCTGGGATGGGCTAACAGGATGGGTGCTCTCTGAGAGAACAGGACTCTAAAGCTTGGACTCAGGGCGAAGCTGGCCAGGGAACTACTTTTAGACTGAAGTTCTCAGGAGACACCAGACAATCTCTTCTTATGGGCCAGCACATCAGAACTCCTTCCTCTCCAAGCTGTCTGTCCCAGTCCCAGCACCAGCACCGGGAGTCTCCCAAGATGGATGACCTTGGAAGGTTCCGCCTCTGAAAGCCCCAGGAGTTGAGGTGGAAGCAGGCAGGGAGGTACAAAGTACAGAGAATCTACAAGAATAAAGTTGGGGTAGCCAGGCCAGGACACTGGTGCCCCACGTCATGATGCTCAGATACAAGAGGTTCTCAGGAAGCAACACCCAGTATCAGGGCTGGCTGGCAAGACAGAAGGGCCCTGGGTCCCAGGAGTTAATACTCAGGAGGCTTGCCAAGTTCCAACAGAACTGGCAGGGCCACCCGGCCCTTGGGAACCTGGCAAGCCCCAAAGCTAATCCTAACCAAGCAGCAGGGCTTCACGGCTTTGTCAGTGAGCCGGGAACCTGGGGTTCTCCTTGGTCTGGGGTGTCAATGAGAGAACTCTGGGGGCCATATGGATTCAGACAACCCTTGGCTGGATGCAGGACTGGCAGGGTTTGGGTCTACATGGACAGTAGCCTTCGAAGACATCAGCCATCCATGAACCTGGTTCTCACAGCACCATCCTCAGAATCCCCTACACCTGGAAGCTTGGCACACTCAGACCTTACGAGCTCTTATAAACCCAAGTGACTTTCTGAATGCTGGTCTTAGCAGGCTCTAGAGTCAAGCTTCTTAAACTGGGGCAGTAATAAATTAACACACACACACACACACACACACACACACCACACACACACACACACACACACACCACACACACACACACACACACCACACACACACACACCACACACACACACACACACACACACACACCAAACACACACACACACACACACACACACACCACACACACACCACACACACACACACACACCACACACACACCACACACACACACACCACACCACCCACACACACACACTGTGGCTCTAGAGAGACATGGCTACCCCACTCCCAGACCAAGACTGAAGTCTACATAGCTGAGATGAAGCCAGCTCTGGCAGCCCCTGCTAGCCACATGCACCCGGGAGACTTGGCCAGAACCCCTCCCCCTACTTGCTCTCTCTCCTCACAACCATTTTCTCCCTAGAAACTTTGCTCCAAGCAGCAGGCTCTCTTGGGATGGTTCTTCTCTGCTCCCAGCCTGGCTCTGAGCCAGGACCCTGCTCCCAGAAGAGAAAATGCCCATCGATTTGAGACACTGTCCAGCCACCCAGATACCAGCCTCGATTCGGCTGGGAGGAAAGCACGGCTTGGAATGGCCCGTCTGGACCTGTATCTGTCTGCTTTGGAGCAAACCCTCAAAATGAGGAAGCCAGACAAGGCTAAAGGCATGGTGTTTAAATTCAGACCAAGTGGTTGTGACAGGGTTGGCTACCTCCCTAAGGTGAGGAAGTTCCCACCTTGGGGAGTCTGGGCTGGCTTGCTCCCCTCCCCCCAGTGGCCTGCTTAAGGCAGCTGGACCCAGGCTCTCAGCAGAGTTGCACCCATCTCTGCCAGGAACCTTCCTGTAAGAACCCCCAGGCTTAATTATAAGAAGTAATACTCAAAACATGCTCCAAGTAGAGAAAACATTTTTTTTTTTAAATTTTATCAAATTTATCTGTACAAAAGTTAGCATTGCCTGGTCAGAAAGGAACGAAACACAGCGAGTAAAGGACAGCAAATGTCTTTCTGAATTCAACACCAAAAAAAAAAAAAAAAAAAAAAAAAGACTGCATAAAAATGAGTTTGCTGTGGTTCCCACCTCGGCCCCCGGAAGGAGATAAGCTGAAGAAAGAAAAAAAAGGCTGGATTTTTTTTTCCCCTCTAAAAAAAGGTAGGAAAAGTAGAAAAATTAAAAAGAAGCGAAACTTCTCAAATGTGAGCAAATATACAAAGTGTTCAAGGCACAAGTTTCCGTGACGTAGCCGGTTTATACACTCGACACAGCGACGCAGGCAGGGAAGCTGATGTTACTCTCTAACTAGGAACCTAAGCAGGTTAGTTGGGGAGGCTCTCCTTTCACAGCTTGGTAAGTAGCGCCTGGTGCCAAAGAGCCAAGATTATCGTGGTTCTGCAGCTGCCCAGCTTGCAGGAAATTCCGTCTTCTACCGCTTGGCACCATGAAGGCAGAGATGCTACTCCTGCCTTTCAATGCCTGGCCCAATGATGGTGCCGGGCTTCTTGTTCTAACTAGACCCTAAGAGGTTGATCACTTCCTCCTGTGCCTGGTGGAGGCCTCCAGGGACATCCGAAGGCCAAGCAAAGAGATGCTTAGGGATTCTGAGCCACCTCCCTCCTGCCCTTTACAGAGCAAGCTTCCCCACTTTAATTTTGTCTTAAATTCTACTCTCTGCACAAATTACTTCATTAATTAAAGATAAAATAACAACAGAACATAAATACGTCTTCAACACCTTTCAAAAAAACAAACATGTTTAAGCCTTAAAATAAAAAATAACAAAAAATAAAAATAGACACAGAAAGTGTTCATCTCAGCCAAGCCTTGCTGGGAAGAACGGTGGTAATGAGAAACCCCTCAATCTCACATTGGTCCCAAGAGAGTCCCCGGGTTGGATGTATCCTCGAGCATCCACAGATGTCCTTTCATGCTTTCACCGTGGGAACAGCATCCATTGGTCCCAGGGAGGTCTTGGGTAGGCTGATAAGGACATGAAGCCCATTCTCTCCTTTGTCCTTAGGCATAACTATCTTCTTATCTACTGAGATGCAAAACTCGGGAGCTGGTGTACACTTATCCAAACCGGAGAGCAACGGAATGCCTGTTTTGGAAACCACCAGTCACCTCAGAGAAAGAAGAGGGGGAAAAGAGAGCTCTGTCCCCTGGCAGAAGTTTGGATATCCAGAAGCAAAGGGACACAGGATGACAAAGCCTGGCTTCCTGCACATTCAGCAGGCACTTGACGGAGTAAGGCCGTGCTGGCTGCCTCCAACCTCTACCGAGTACACTCCGGAAGAACTCAAAGATCTGGCTAGACTTCCTGGATGCAGCAGCCTCAGGGTCGGGTCAGGGTGGTGTACACAGGCTGGTCCCAGTTGCTGCTGGGGCTGTGTGCGGGTGGCATAGAGAGCCCATTGAGCAGTGGCGAGGCATAGGGCCGACGGGATGAATGGAAGTAAGGGTATTGGTAGAGGCTGGGAGGGTAGCCAGGGTAGGGGCTGTAGTAGTTGGAAGCCTGCAGGTCAGTGTAATCACACTGTGCGCTGGCGAAGGAGCTGGCAGCCGTGGCAGAGGCAGCTGTGGTGACGCTGGCCTGGGCACTGTAAGAGCCATAGTCAGCACGGCCAGGTGAGCCATGTGACTGGTCGTTGTAGTGGCTAGGACTCAGCTGCTCCGTCTTGATCTGTGGCCGAAGGGGTCCTGCCTCTGTGGGCGAAGCTGAAGCCGAGGGAGCTCCCTTGTGGGCCCACACAGGGGATGCCCCTATGCCGGTTGCCCCGGAGTGCGAGTAGGAAGCGCCTCCATAGGAGCCAGAGGCAGTGGCCTGGCTGGGCTCTGTGGGCAGGGCTGAGTGGCCATTGAGGGGCAAGTACTGGTCAAATTCATGGACATCGAAGGTATCCATGTTACTGATAACCTCGCTGCTGAGCTCGGAGATGTCCACATTGCTGAAGTCGATGTTCTGGCGCCCGCTGTCCACTAGGCGGCGCCCTTCCAGCCTTAGCTCTTGCTTGCTTCCATTGCTCGCCTGGTGCAGGTCCGTCTTGGGGGTAGTGGGTGGGGTGGGTGGCCCATGGGTCTGGCCTGAGGAAGAAAGTATATTGCAAGGATGAATGCTCCTTCTGTGGGACCAGGGTGGAGCTGGTGGGTGACACCAGGAACCCTGGTAACTGCCACAGGTACAAATCAACGGCTTTTTGTTTCCTTACCTTCCCAGAAATTCCTGCAAACTCAGACCTAGCCCTCACTTACTGGCTGAGAAAATTCCGTTTGGCACTGTGCTGTGGGAAGACCCAAGGCTCCTCCCTGAAGACCTGGGTGGGGGGATGGAAGGTGGCCAGCCGGCCCCACCAGAACTAGCATTAATGGGGCACTTTTGGAATGCTTGGCCCTGGGCACTGGACCAAGGCGAACCCACACAACCCCGTTCTTTCCCCACCACAGCCCAGTAAACGGAAGCTCACAGCCGGCCTGCCTCCAGCTTCACTTCGGCTGCTTAGCTGCTGGGACCCCACCCACCAGCCTGATTCTGAGGCTGGGGCTATTGACCCACGCTGTTGTTACTGTAGAGTGGAGGCAGATTGTGAGTAAGTCCCGGTGACGGTAGACATCTCCAGAGTGCTAGATGGAGCTAGGCAGCTCCCTCCTTTTGTACATAAGAAATAGCTACATCCAGAGGTTTTTTTTTTTTTTTTTTTTTTTTTTTTTTTACAAGGGATCGGGGAAGACCCAGCCCTCCTCAGACTGCCAACCATGGAGGGAAGACCTACCCACACTCCAGATCAGTCCTGCTATTGCCCGTCCCCCATGCTAAGGGTCCTGGAGCCCACCTGTGTGGTGGTCACTGTGATGGTGTGCCTCGCCGAGCACTGCATCAGCTTTGTACATGGGACCACCAGGGTGGTGGCCCAGTTCAGTACCAGAGTCTGAGTCGCTCCGGCCAGTCTTCACACTCTTCCTTCGCCTTGGCTGGTATTTGTAATCTGGGTGGTCTTTCTTGTGCTGCACACGGAGCCTCTCGGCCTCCTCCACAAACGGCCTCTTCTCGCTTTCACTCAGCAAGCTACAGAAAACACAGTAGAGCGAGGATGCCCACGGAGCTCCAGACTTGCCAAGGACCTAGGCAGCGCCAGCAAACACTGCTGCCTGCAGTCAGACAGTTGGAGCACAGGATAGGGTGCTGGAGAGCTCAGGATACCCTCCAAGGGGTAACCTGCCCTCCTGCTGAGAACTCCGACACCAGTGGGGCAGAGCCCAACAGTGTGGTCTAAGGACCAAGACCCCAATTCTCCATCTTTCCCGAAGTCCCCCTTTCCAGCACTATTTGCTCATCCAGTCACCCACCACTGCTACCACCGCCGCCGCTACCACCACCACCACCAATCTCTCTCAAGAAAGACAACAGGACCCAGTGAAAACTATACTTCGACAAAGGCAAGGAAGGCTTTCTGGAAACCAGCCATCCCAAGTTGCCAGGAGTGATGGAGAAACTCCGGGAGATTGTCCTCAGAGCACACACACACACACCCTGAGAATCTCTCGACCTTGAACCTCAACTTGCCGGCCAAGCTGAGAGGGCAAGACAACCTGGCTGTCCTGCTCAGCCCAGTATCACTACTACACACTGTTTCAAACTCGAATAGAGGCAGCTTGGGAGGTGGGACTGTGCAGCTGTCTTCAATAATGCCTGCCTTTCTCAGGCCAAAGTGCTCATTGAGCCTGTCACTTTCACCTGCTCTTTCCTTCCCCAATTCCAGGTTCCTGTGGCCTGGGAGCAGTACCTGCCAGAGGACTTGGACTCCTCATGGACCCCGGAGTCCCAGCTTCTGCCCAGGACAAAGCAGCTTGATGCCTACCCAATATGCCTACAGGCCGTGGTGGCCACTCGATGCTAGGATCCCCAGTTCTGCAGTTCTCAGCAGGATATCCCAGGAGAGGAGAAAGGACTGGAGGGTCACACTCCAGGCACTGGCCTCCGTCCATCTCCAAAGTCCCACACCTGGTGTCTCTGTTGACCAGACCCACCCTGGAACCAGCCCAGGAGCACAGCCCAAGCTGGGGCACGAAGTCACTCCTTTCCTCAGCCTGAGTGTCAAGAGTCCCCACACTCACCGCCACAGCTTGCCTAGGGTCTTGCTGAGCTCTGCGTTATGGAGATGCGGGTACTGGTCCGCCAGCTTGCGGCGCGCCGCCTGTGCCCACACCATGAAGGCATTCATGGGCCGCTTCACGTGTGGCTTGGCCTTGAGCGTGCCGCCACCGCCGCCGCGCACAGGCATAGGCACCAGACTCCAGTCATAACCCTTAAGCACCTGCGACACGGCATCACGGATGCAGGCTGGGAAGCGTTCGTCTGCTGCCTCAGCAGTATCCCCTCGGCCGCCGCCCCCCGCGCGGCCCAGGCCCTCTGATCCCGCGGGCGACGGTGGCGCGTCGGAGTCCGAATCCTCCACGTGTGACATGGAGCTAGCGGTGCCAGACGGGCTGCAGGGAGGCTGGGCGCGGGCCTCACTCATGTCCAGCATCGGGGCCACGCGCGGAGGGGCACTCAGTGGGGATGGACGCAGGGGTCGCGCCCGGTCACTCTGTGGAAGGACACTCTAGAATCCAAGGTTGCCACGCAGGACCCAATCTTTGTCCTCACCGCAGGGGCCCAGCAGCAGCTCCTCCGCCGCAGTAGCTCAGTCTCAGTTCTGGGACCCGCAACAAGTTTCTTTAAGCCGTGGTCGAAACCCCGCCCCTCCCGGTCCGGGTTGGCAGGTCCTCCCCAGGCGGAGCTTGTATGCCCCGCCCCGAATCCAAAGAAGCCTTGCGACCCCGCTCCACCCTCCGTACCACGTGGGCCAGGCGCCCCGCAGCCTGATCCCTCGGCTGAGGCGGGGTCAGAGGGCTAAGGGTGACTGACTGCCCAGTGCATGGATCTCAGCAGCACGGCTTGACTTTCGGGCGGCAGGCAAGGATGCTAATCCACAAGGTTCCTGAGTCCAACATCCCTCCCTCCAATGTGGGGCTCGAATCCGCTATTGCAACCAAACCCGGGTTCTGCCCGCAGGGTGGCGCAATGACAAGAGCCACCAGGTGACCCTGGTAACTCCCGCACCTAGGTGAGCTGGAGGACCCCGGGGCTAGACAGAGGTGGGAGGGCGGGGGCGCTGGGCGGGGCTGCTCTGGCAGTGACTGCTGAGTCCCTGAGGGCGGTCAGGCGGATGGAGGGGCCGGACGCGGGGGCTCGGGTCCTTCCGGGTATGACCTGTGGTGGGGGCGCGGAGGCCCTGGCGGGCGGGCCTGGGTGGTCTGGCGGAGGCGGAAACCACGCTGGGCCGCTTCTCCTCAGCGCCTAGAGAGAAGGCGGAGAGTGCTCAGGGTCGGAGAGGGGACGTTTCTCCCGAGGCGAGAGCCAAGCCTGACTCCGAACCGCGCCCGAGGTCGCCCCCGCGACTTGCCTCCCAGCCCGGAGGTCTCCAAGTGCAGCTAGGAGTCTCTCGCCAAACTCAAAGGAGGCGATGTACCTGCCACCCTAAGCTTGTCTGGGTGGCATAGAGCTGTGGCTCTCGAGAGCTCGGTAACCCTAAAGGAAGCCACCTGTTTCCCAAGCCCGTGGAGGCGGCTGCAGGGAAGAACTGTGGTCTCTAATAATCTCCATCTCCACCCAAGCCGTGAGTGGTGCCCTAACCTTCAGGTCTGGGATCCCAGCCTCCAATCAGACTTTCCCTGCAGACCTGGAAAAGGCCAGTCCTGTGCAGTGTGGCCTTAGGGCATCTACAGCTCTGGACAGAGGGAGAAGGTCCAAGTCCCTGCTTCCTGCTGAGGGGACGGCTAAGGAAGAGAAACTACCTTAATGGTGACCTTATTCTATTCTAGTTCTCTCTCTCTCTCTCTCTCTCTCTCTCTCTCTCTCTCTCTCTCTCTCTCCTCTCTGTCTCCCTCCCTCTTCCCTCTCTGTCTGTCTCTCTCTCTCTCTCTCACTGTGTGTGTGTGTGTGTGTGTGTGTGTGTGTGTGTGTTGTGTCGATGGAGAGCTAGCTGCCATTGCCTGCTGAACTCTCTCCATATTTTAACCATTACCTGCCAAGAAAGGCCCTTCCCTGCACATCTGCAGTGGCAATCCTTTCCCTTGGGGATCCCTCCACTCAGGGTCCCACCTCTTGGAAAGAAGCTGTCTTAGAGGCATAAAGAACCCTGCTAGCTAGTGCACCATCCATCCCAGCAAAAGAAGGCTTAGCGGCAGAGTTGAGAACGGAGACCAGGCCTACATCCTCTCAGGACCTGACCCCTAAGGTCTCAGGTCCCAACCCTCTGAGCCTCCATGGACCCATGCTGTCAGACCAGCAGGCCTTAACAGAGACCTCCACGTTTCTAAGAAAGCACAAACCTGAGTTTGTATTGGGCATTCCAGGTTCTCTGGGCAGCTCTTCCTGGTCCTCACCCATTGTGGATATACTCACGTCTGATCCCCAGACTGCTCGGACGATGGAAGAAAGGAGGTGGCTCTACCTACAGTTTGTATCTTCCTGTCACTTGGGCTGTTGTGACCCCCTCCCCACCCAGCACCCCCGGACAGGGCCCTGGCGGACCCTGGTGTAGTCAGCCCTTGTTATACAGGTATAGACCACTATGGGTTGTCAGGAGCTCATCCAGCTCCGCTCTGTACAAGCACTGACACGCAAGGGGTGCCCTGAGCTCTTCCAGGCTCTGTGCTCAGAATTGAGCCCAGTACAATCTGTGGGCACACAGTTAGTGCTCCAAGCCCATGCCAGGCTCATTGTTGGATCATCTTAAAAGACCAGTACACCCTCCAGGTCTTTAGACTCCTTTCAAGCCAATTGGTTCACATCCTCAGCCACCAGAGAGACCCTGAGCTGTAGCTGCTAGAAAGAACGTTATTCAGGGTGGGCTCATATCTTCTCTAGGACTGATCAAATACAGCATCATGTCAGGGCCTCCTAGGACCAAATCATCAGGACACTGCTTCATGGTCTCAGACCTGGAGTTCCTAGTATTGAGGGCAGGGAAAGAGCTAGTCCTTTCTCAAGATGCACCCAGTAGGGTAGGAGACTTTTAGAAGGATGTGATGGTTTAGCTGTGATCTGAAGCCTGCTGCTACTATAAAAGGAGAAAACAATAGTCCCTGTAGGCAGCATCATATGCAAAAGGCCCTGAAGTCCCGGACAGCGCAGGGTATTTAATAACACAGGAATCTACAGATCTTTAAAAACGTGAGTGGAAGCTATTGAAACTGCCTCTCTGTTTTACCTTGTGGGACATCGGACCTTGTCCAGGTGTGGACCAGTTCCTCCTTCTCTCTCTTTTTTCTTCCTGCCCCCACCTGCCTCCTTGGCTGCTGCTAGTTTTACCCAGGTCTAAATGACTTTTCCCTACGCCTGGGCTTCCCCATCGTCACGTGGGCTTTGCAGTTCTAGAGTGAAGATATCATTGCCTGAACTCTGTTCAGGTGCCCATTCCTGGACCAGTCTTGGAGCCTGGGAAAAGTAATGGAGTGGGCCTGTGAACCTGAGGTTGGCTTGTGTGCCCTCAGCCTTGGCCTGCTTCTCCCTCTTCCCCTGCATCCAGAGCTGTATGTCAGGCAGTTGGCAGGGCATCCCTGCATAGCCGTGGAGATTTTTAATTGCGGGCCTAAAAGAGACAAATGTGGAGGTGGTGAAGGGTGAACTCAGAGCAGAGCTCCTGTAGACTGCTGCCCTGACCACTGGGTTCCAAGAGGCCATGGGTCCTCCTAGGGATTGGACAGTTGGCGCTTTTAAAGTCTACTTGTCAATCCCAGAAGGCTGGCCTCCCAGTAACATGCTTGGGGCATTGGGCCAAGCACACTGCCTCCCACCCCCGTGGTAATCTGGAGGTCTCAGGGATACTGTTAGAATTGTCTGCAGTGGAAGCTGCAGTTGGGATCAGAGCTAGTCCCTCAATAGAATTGTCATCGATAGGGTGTCGCTATCCACCCCTCACTGCTGCTTCGTGCTCCATCCCTCAGACCTACAGGAGCAGTTTTTCTGCAGCACCACATCTGTAGCCCTGCATGCCGCTGGCTCCAGTGTTGTGTGTGTGGTCATGCTCCATCCAGCCCAGCAGCAACTTTGGTGTTTGACACCCCTCGGGAGGCACCGCTTTGGAAGAGACTGGTAACAGCAGGGTGGGACCGGCTACTTAGCTGTTCTCAGTCTGAAAGGATTCTGGAAAGGGGCTCTATTTAACCCAAGCACTGGAGTCCAACACAGCCTCTGCCGTGTGACAGGTGTGTGCGGAGCCCAAGATGTGTTGGGAACAGCTATCGTTTCTACTGCTTTGTCCCATGCCTCTGGAGCTCCTGGGTTCCTGAACTTCAAGCTGGGCCCCATCCTTCACCCTATCAGGGCCCTGGGTGGAGCTGACTTCCAACAGTATACAGTGGGTCTTGGTACTTCCTCCTTGGCATTCGACAGTTGGTGTTTTTGAAGTCAGAGCCATCCTCAGTAGGCTCCTAGGGGATCGTAAGCGGCTTTCTCTGGGTGGAAACCTACTCCATGCAGCCTTCAGCAAAGGTACCAGCATCTGTCACTGGGATGGGGAAGTCCGGTGATCGTGTCAGCATGGGCTACGGTGGACGGGGAAAGGCTCGTTCTGACACTAGACACCTGGGTCTCTAGCCCTATGCCTGGATTTGTCTGGGGAACTCTGCACCACACTGATCCTGGCTTTCCCCATTACCTGCTCCATGCCAGGATCCTACGGCTGTTGATCCCCTCGGAAGTGAGACATAATGTCCCGGAGCAGATGCTGATGGGGACTCACTGTTGGGCCACCTGATTTCTGTGTTCATCTTCCCAGGCTCCACCTTTCAGATCCCATCCCTGGTGTCTGCAGTTACAACTTTACTAACCAGAACTTTGTTTCCAGCTTACGCTGAAAAGCAAAGGGTGACTTAGAATAAAAATGTAACAAATAGCCCCATAGCCCAAACCTTTTCTGCCATGATTTACTGTACCAGATACCTATAAGTGTCCAGGGCAAATTAAACACATCAATAAATGGCTTTCTTGTGTCTGTCCTGCATTTATTCCCTTGAATGTGGTGAGGGAGGTTTCAGTTAGATCCCCCCAGGCCATATACAGTCGTTTGGAGTTGTATGCTGCATTGGTGGGACAGTTGGTGGCCGACCTAGTGACAGTCTGGCTCTGTGGGCAGAGTCCAATCCATAGGCCTCTGGGCTCTGATCTCTAGGATGGGACTTTCCAAGAATTCTATCAGTTCAGAACACAGCTCACAGCCGTATTCTGCTACAAGGCCCTACCCCAGACATCTTACTTCCATTCGACCTTGAAGTCACAGCTGCTGTTGAGATTCACAAGGCGTTATCTCCCTGGGGTACATGGGGGAACTGAGGGTGTAGCAGAAGAGGACAGTAGTCAGGAGAACAGCCGCTTGTATGTCACAGCTTTGGTCCAACCAGCAAATGGCATGACACCTGCTCACTGCCGCACCTGCTGGGCTCTGATGGGTTTTGGCCGCTGGACAGTCAGGGCAGGGGTGGCGGGGGTCCAGTTCAACTGACCACTCTTCTAGGAAAAAGCAACAGATGTGGATCCTACCCCTCCTTTCATAAGCAGACTTCAAGACATGAAAAATTGGGGTAAATGGAGGCTGCAAGATTATATTCAGCCCAGGCTGGGTTCTTGGGGAGCCAGAAACAGCTGCGACTGCATGTCAGGGACAATAGCCTTGAGACAGTGGGGACTGCTGGGCCAGGGTGCCTGGGGACAGCTGGACGAGGTGCTGACAGGGGGCTCATTCCTCTGTGAAGCCATTCCGCAGCTGCTGGGAGAGCTGCCAGCTAGTGGGCAGTGTGCCCTGTCCCCGTACCCATCTTAGCCACTGTGCTGGAGGTTTCAGACAGCTGGGACACAGGACCCAACTAGGAATGGTGAGCCCCAAGCCTCTGGAGACACCAGCCGGGTCCAGAGCTGGAAGTCCCTCTTGGGATCCCTCTCTGCTTTGCTTTTTTTTTTTTTTTTTTTTTTTTTTAAATAGCTGCTGCGACCAGAGACCTCAGGGCCTCTCACCTCAGTTCCTTCTGGCCCGCCAGCTTGACTGTTTCTGTAGGTTTTGGCTAAAAGTGATATTTAGAAGCCTGCTTCATGATGGTGGCCTCTGAGGAGACAGGAGCAAACCTCAGCCCCTCCCCTATGTGACCCCCTCCAGCTCCAGTATATGAGCCTCCAGCTGCTTAGCTCAGTCTAGGTTTTGCTTTCTATGTGAACCACAGCTGAATGTAACAGCTCAACTACCAGATGTTCAATACATGTACACACACACACACACACACACGTGGTATAAGCCACAGCTTGCTCTGACTAGTATAAGGGATGCCTTCCTTCTAGATAATTGTAAAACATTCAACTTAAGGGACTCATAGTTTTTAATCTACATTTTTTTAACATTGTGATAAAACCAGGCATGATGATACACATCTGTAATCCTAATACTTATAAGACAAAGGCAAGAGGATGGCTTCAAGTTCAAGGCCATCCTGAGCTACATAGTAAGATGTCTCAAAAAAAAGGGGGGTGTCAGGGATTCACGATTCACATAAGCCAAAGGATTCAGCAGCATGCAGGGTCTCAGCATGGTCACTTAGCCATCTAGCTTCACCACATTCTTGAAGGAAGCTTCATATCCCCTTCTTTCTTACTCACCCCTGGAAACCACAAATCCGTCTTTCCTAATGGAAGTGCCTTTAAAAAAAAGTATCCTACAATGTATCAGGCTCATCTCAGCCTGAGGTCTTAGGGTTCATCCATACTATAGCATGTTATCCTACAATGTATCAGGCTCATCTCAGCTGGAGGTCTTAGGGTTCATCCATACTATAGCATGTTATTCTACAATGTATCAGGCTCATCTCAGCTGGAGGTCTTAGGGTTCATCCATACTATAGCATGTTATCCTACAATGTATCAGGCTCATCTCAGCTGGAGGTCTTAGGGTTCATCCATCTATAGCATGTTATCCTACAATGTATCAGGCTCATCTCAGCCTGAGGTTCATCCATACTATATAGCATGTTCGGCTTTATCACTTCTTATGGGTGAGCGACACTCCAGTGTGTTTCAGCTCAAACTTGCTTCAGCACCACCAGTACTGGGATCACAGGTATGCACCACCATACCCAGCTTCCCACTGTACTTTGTATTAAACTCGGGCAGAAACAGGCAAGCACGATAACCTCTTCTTGGCTCAACCCTGCCCTGTGTGACCTGCTTGAAAGCTGGTTCCAGATGGCATCCCAGAAAGGCAGGCCAGGGGCAAGAACCTCCAGCCACTGAGGACCCAAATTTCCTGCAGACCCCTTCTGCTGTCCTCGCCCACCGTGGGCAAATCCAAGAGGGACGCTAGAGCTGAGTCCCAGCCCCAGCTGGGCGCTGGATGCTGGAACAAGAGGTCCACTTTATGCTCTTCACAATGCCCCATTGTGCCCTTCTGCAGGGAGGACAATGTTACCACTGCAAGGGGAAGCTGAGGACAAAGGGCTCTTTGTGAGGATGGTCCCCACCTGAGCCACAGCACCCAGGGTCACACCTGATGGCAGAGCGGTCCTTCCTCTCCTTCTATTCCCTGCATAGCTCTGGCTTCCAGAAATAATTTGAGGAAGTTGTGCCGACTAAAGCTGCCCCCCCCAAAGGTCTCTGCTGGCCCATCCCATGCCTGGCATATGCCAGTGAGGAGAGGCAGGGCTAAGGGTTCCTACTGAAAGATCTGGATGCAGGATACACAGTTCCTTCAGTCTCTAAATTCTTGAGACCTTGGGCAGATGCTGGCCTGTAGGAAGCCTGGCAGGTGGGAAGTATTTGTATTACCTATCACAACATCTGTAATGGGGCATACTCTCAGCTGGGCTCCCAAGGGAGTGCTTCTGAAGAAAAAGAAAAGGAAACTTAAAAAAAAAATACCCAAAGCACGTTGTAGGCTGTATTTCTATGCTAGCACTCTAGTATCAGGAAGCCTGGAGGCCGGGAAGAGTCCCAGCAACAGCACACCAGTCCTTACCCACAAAAGGCTCACTGCTGGTGTAGAGGTATAAATATTAATGGGTTGTTTAACCATGCAAGCATTGGTCATTTATATGTCAAAGCAGCAATCACAAAAAGGAGATGCTAAGGATAAGTTGCAAAAAAAAAAAAAAAAAAAAACCAACCAGTGATAATTCAGAAAGGCACAAGATCTTTAATACATAGAAAGCTCTGAAAGATGGATGGAAAAAAACCCTTGTTCCAGAGAGCCCTGTAGTTGGCATTATAACCACTCTGGCTGTTGATGCCATGTTTAACCATGCAGCATTGGTAACTTATATGTCAAAGCAGCAATCACAAAAAGGAGATGCTAAGGATAAGTTGTTAAAAAACAAACAAACAAACAAACAAACAACAACCAGTGACCCTCCTTTTCTCTGCTGCAGAACGCCTTTCTAGTATCATTTGTGGGCAGTGCTGGAGTGGCACCTAACACGAAAAAGCAGAATTGCTATCAGGCAAGTGGCATGTAATACCAGCATCGAGGGAGGCAGCTCATGAGGACAATTTCTTTGCTGTCATTCTGGGCTTTATAGCTCAAGGCCAGTCTGAGCTATTAAATATAAAGTCAAATATAAAAGCAGCATTTAAGGTGTGTCTCCTTGGGATTCTGCGCATGCTACTGGTGGGTAAATCTGAGTCCTTGATGGTCCAGTGGCCCCATAAATAGCTTGAACACGGTCCTAGATCTTCATAGAGGTGCCACCTGTATACTGAGGTCTCTGGGGACCACAGACAAGGAGATTTAGGAAGAAGAGAAAGCAGGAGGTTCCAGGGCAAATTTCAGGTTTCTTCCTGTCAGTTGTCCTATAGTATAATCTGCGCCTTCCTGGGCAGCGGGCAGCAGAGGAATACAGGATGAAAACCCTGCTCTGCCACGGCCACAGGCCTGGCCTTCCCTGCACATTCGCACCCAGGACACGGCCTGCCGTCACTAGCTCCTTCCCCTGTCGCTTCACTCTCTGCAAATACTGAAGCCACCACGGAGACGCCCACCGCTAGGAGAGACCGCCCAGAGAGGGCGTGGCGCGTGGGCCTTGGCTGCAAGAGGTCCGCGTGTCATCCAGGGGAGCTTGTGTGGCTTTCGGGCTTGTGGGCGTGGCCTCCGCGCGCACCGCCCTTTGTGCTCATGCGCCCAGACAGCCTAGTAATGGCTGCGCCCGAGGGGTCGCTGAGAAAACGGAAGGTCGGGGGTGCGGAGCACAGTCCAGCGTCGCAACCTTCTCTGGCTAGAGATCCCGCAGATTCTCCAGCTCGGCTGCACACGGGCACCTTCTGGCTGACTAGAATCGTGCTCCTGCGGGCCCTCGCTTTCATTTACTGTGAGTGTCCGGTGGGAGCGGGCTGTTGCCGGCATCCTGTGACCTGGTCCCAAACCCTAATTGCTTCCGGACTCCCGTTTGTCCCTCTATAGGCTTCAAGGATCCTGCACTAAAACCATTCTGCCCTTCTGTGAGCTTCCGGACCCCGCCTTCTCACCTCCCACTCAGTGGCTGCTTAAACTTTATGTCAGGTCCCTCCTCGGCGTGTTCCTGGGACCCCACCCCAACCCCTGCCTCTCCACAGCCCCACTTAGCACGTGTAAGAGGCGAAGGCAGTCCCCATGCACTCCCTCTGCCTGCACCCTGGGAATGGCGAGACGATGCTAATTCTATTCCTGTTCCGAAGCCCTAGGGGAGATGACGGTCTTTAGCCTGCAACTTAGACCTAGCCTCGCCCCTTTTGCCTTCTCTCAGTGGGTCCCCCACTGGACCCAAAGGTTGTGCAACAGCTCCAACCTGACCTGCTTGGAAGGGCACCCGGCAGAGGGCCCAAGGATCTAGCCAGATTTCACTGGTAGGCAAGAAGTGAGGTTCAACCAGGTCAGCTCTGGAAGGACTCCAAGGTTCTGCTTAGGCTCTGCAGACCTTTACAGTCCACTGCAGCATCCCATACCTACCTGAGCCTAAAGAGTCTTAGCCTCCTTCACTTCAGGAAAAGCGGAATCAAAGGTACTGGCAGGCAGGCAGGCTGGTGTCCCCCATACACACCGCTTTTTGGTTTTGGTTTTTGTTGTTGTTGGTTTGGTTACTGTTTGTTTGTTTTTTAAAACAGGGTTGCTCTGCATAGTCCTGGCTGCCCTGGAACTTGTTCTGTAGACCAGGCTGGTCTTGAACTCCTCACAGAGATCTGCCTGCCTCTGCCTCCAGAGTGCTGGGATTAAAGGTGTGGACCACTACACTGGGCACTGATGTCCCCTCAGCTCCTGGCCTGTTATTGCTACCCACAGTAGTGGGCCAGGAGATGTCATATAGAACCAGTTCCAAACAACTCACTATAGTGACACCTGAACCCCCAGCTGAGGCTGAGCGCCTGTCTACTCACACTGGGCCTGCCCTGCCTGTGGCCATGAGACGGAGCTCAGGCTTAAAACCTGTGGACATCTGTCTGGTGGGAGTAACTGTGGGTTCCAAATCCTCACCCTAATTCCTAATACCTAGGGGGTGGCCCAGTGACTATGTGGACACTGGTGGCCATGGCCCAGCCTTTTAGTAAGGAAGGCAAAACTGAGTGCTAAGTAAGCCCCAGGGCCCAGGACATGCCAGGCTCGTGCATGGTGTACCTTCGGCATCTTTCAGAAGAGTCATCTTAGACTTTGGGCTGTGTCCATGTGGCTCTCATGTGGAGAGTCAGGCTCATGTGCATTTTTGTGTGACGGACTGGCTACTTCCGGGTGCATTGGAGAACTGGAGTTCTTAACCAAACGGTCCCGTGTGTTTGCCTGCCTGAGTTTCCACTTATTCTCTCTAAAGCGGGTGGAAAAAACTATCTAGGCTTGTGCTGTTTTATCCCATGCAATACTAAGGAATTCTGGGAACGTTGGTACTGACACACTCAGAGCAAGATGAAGGGAATCTACAGGAGGGATAGAATTGGAAGGTACAGTGGCACCTGGTGGCTTTGTGCTGAAGACACTTGGCAGATAGGCTCTTGGGCTCTCGGGTGGGCAATGTCACCTTTGGTCAGTATAGGATCTAGCATTTCAGCTTGACACAAAAGGCTGTGAGCTCAGGCCGGGTGTGGTGGTGCACGCCTTTAATCCCAGCACTCGGGAGGCAGAGGCAGGTGGATTTCTGAGTTCGAGGCCAACCTGGTCTACAGAGTGAATTCCAGGACAGCCAGGGCTATACAGAGAAACCCTGTCTTGTTTCAACAAAACAAAACAAAACAAAAAGGCTGTGAGCTCCTCACTCAGGCAGATATTTCCAGTGGCTGCTTAGTGTGTGTGGGCAATGTGTGTGTGCAATGTGCTTTGCTTCCTTATTGCTTCCTTATCCCATCTTCCTGTATCATGGTTTCATGATTCCTGGCTGCTGGATAACCAGCAGTCCCAGATGTAGTTTCTTCTAAAAGGCTCTGGACCTCACTGGACCATGAGCTATTCTCTGAGATCCCTTCAAAATAATACTTGTCCAGCTAGTTCACCTGAATGTTGAATTGGCACTGCTTCTACTATAGAAAGACTTGTAATTAAATACAGTCCAGTGCATTCTGAGGCTACCCCTCTTAGGAGCATGGGATCTACAGGTCTTTCCTTAAGCACAATACATACGTCCAAAGCACCTGTTGCCTATAATCTTTGCACTTGAAAGGCAGAGGCAGGGAGTCTGGAGTTTGAGCCCAGCCTGAGCTACATAATAGCAAGGTCCTGTCAAAGATAAATAATGACTTTAAGGAAGGTGTCGGGTCAGAAGACTGTGGATGAGTAACAGTGCTGTGTGGTCGCCAGTGAGTCCTCAAAGCCAGCCCCAGAGCCTGCCTCTTAGCTTCAGGCTTGCACACTCCACCTGGTGTTGTGTGACTCCGATCACAGCAGTCCCAGGTTGCACCCAGATGGCAAGGGCGAGCTCCCCACAGGGCAAGTGCGCATGGCTTCATCTCCCAGAGCGGCTACCACAGGGAAGCCATGGAAGCCAGGGCATGCCAGTTCTTGAGAGTGGTTTTCCTGTAGGGATTGCCCCATCCGCTTGAAGTAAAGATTCACTCATCACCCTGATACCTGGCCTCTAGCCCCTGAGAATGCTCACCCTGTGTATCAACTGCCGTGCACCTTGTTCATGCTGTGCACGTGTCCAGTGACACCACTGTTACTGACAAAGGAGAGAATGCATTCAGGGGTTGGCTTAGTAAGCGAACGGCGGTGAGTGACAAGCCCTTGGCTTTAGCTCTGCTGTCTATTGACAACACCCAGGGCCTGTGTATTTTAGGCACCAGGCTTGTTCCTGGACAATGTCTTTCTTGAAGCCCAAGGAACACCCAGGAGGCTGGAGAGGGGACACTGGGCAACTGATACGATCTGGCTACTGCTGCTCTTGGGAAGGGCTGGGCTCTGGACATGAATACGCACGGCACAGGACTTCCCAGCCTCAGCTGGGGGACCGCAGTGTCCGGAGCGTGGGGTAGTTCTGCTCAGCCTATCACTCTCCCCAAGTGTGATGAGGAAGCTGTATGAGAGCAAGATAGTTCCACTCCAGGGAGGTTTAGGTGTGTGTCCCAAGCATTGGCTGTATATGTTCCTTGTATTTGCTTGGTCACCTTTCCTCATTTACATATGGTCTGGTTGACCTCTTAGCTGAGGAGAGAAAACAGAAAGTGCCCTCGATAGCCATGAACTGGTCATTTGGTGTTTTGTCTAAAACCTTTGCTGCTAAACCTGTGTCACATAGGCTGCCCCTCCCCTCGCCCTTCCCTTTTGGTTTGTTGAGCTCTGTGAGTGCTGGGATGGCAAGCATGAGCCGCCAGGCACAGCCTAGGTTTCCTTTTGTATTTGCTTCTAATTGTTTGGTTTTATCTGTACCGCATTCAGGCAGTGGACCTCTTGAATTAATTTTTACGTTAAGGTGTTGTTTGTCTGAGACCATCTTTTTGCACATGGATTTGGTATTAGCTTGCTTAGGGGCCTGGGTATGGATGGAGGTGCATTTTGCTCAGGTTTTGTTTTGGCTTGGTTTTGGCAGGAGGAGTATATATACCATGGTGGTAGTTCTGGTGGGCACTTTCTGCTAAGTCATCTTTTAATGGATAGCATTGTCATAACAATAGCAAGCCCACCCTTATGCAACAAGGGGCTAGGGTGATGGAGTGGGGCTAGTCTAGAGATTTCCCACTCGGCTCCACGGCTTTCTGATCCTGGAGCACTGCCACACTAAGGAATAAGGAATCTTGGGGTCAGGTCACAATTAAACTGTAGCAGTTGGTCCAGCTGCAGCTGTTGATTGTATTTCCTCAGCACATTGTCTTTGCAACTTTGTGAGTCTATGTGAATCCACTGCTTGGCCTCCGCTCCCCTCCACCGATTTCTGTTTCTAGTTCTCCTTCTCTTCTCCTTCTCCTCCTTTTCCTTCTCTGCCTTCCCCATCTTCTTTTTTTTTTCCTTTTTCTTTCTTCTTTCTCATTTTCTTCTTCATTTTTCTTCTCTCCTCCTTTCTTCCTCCTCTTCCTCCTCTTTTTCTTCCTTCTCCCCAGTTCTCCTTATCTTGTGTCTTAGTTAGGGTTTTAGTGCTTTGAACAGACGCCATAACCAAGGTGGCTCTTATAAAGACAACATTTAATTGGGGCTGGCTTACAGGTTCAGAGATTCAATCCAGTATCAAGGCAGGAGCATGGCAGCATCCAGGCAGGCATGGTGCAGGAGGAACTGAGAGGTCTACATCTTCATCTGAAGGCTGTTAGCAGAATACTGGCTTCCAGCCAGCTAGGATGAAAGTCTTAAAGCCCACACCCACAGTGACACACCTACTCCAACAGGGCCACACCTCCAAATAGTGCCACTCCCTGGGCCAAGCACATTCGAGCCACCACATCTTGATTAGTGTAGATTTGTCCAGTGAATCCTGGAGATGGTCACCCTGAATGCCACAAGTCTCTTCCTCTTCTGATTACATTGGCTCTTCTGTTTCCATTACAGTTCATGTGTGCTGTCAGAATCAGTCCGTCAGGACCTACAGACAGACTCTGTGTGTGTGTGGCTGAGATGGTTGATTGTGGTTTCACTGATATGCGCAGCTCTTCGAGGACACGGCTGTGGCTTAGCTCGCCACACCCTCCATCACTTCTCTCTTTCTCGTGTGATTTACAGTTTCCCACAGATGGAGCCGTCTTACATTTATTAGATTTGTACTTGTACTATTTCCAGTTGCTTTTATACTTTTTTTTTTTTTTTTTTTTTTTTTTTTTTTTTTGAGGCAGGGTTTCTCTGTATAGCTCTGGCTGTCCTGGAATTCACTCTGTAGACCAGGCTGGCCACGAACTCAGAGATCTGCCCACTTCTGCCTCCCCAGTGCAGGCTTTAAAGGTGTGCACCACCATTTTTTCTTTTCAAACTTAGATGATGCTGTTCATTGCTTGTGTATAAGAGCACAGTCGGCTCTTCTGTTCTGACCTTGTGACCCATCCCATGATCTTGATTAATTTACCATTAGTGCTAACGGTTGTCATTTTTGTCTTGTTTTTGTAAGTTCTTTGGGATCATCCACATAGACCATCTTTTGCTAATGAAGACACTTTTGCATCCCCCGTCTGTGTGTGTGCCTCTTAACTCTCTCCTCTCTCATACCTTTTCCTTTGCTTTATTCTACTCCTCCCCAACCCTGCACTAGGCACACATAGCTGAACACCCGGAAGCAGTGGAAGTGCCCTGTGAAAGGGAAGATCCTAGGAATGGACTCTGAGCTCGGGCTGTCACAATCTCACGAGTAGCCAAGGCTGCTGGCCCTTGCCGTTGCCTGTTTGTGACCTGCCCTGGTTAGTGTTTATTGTCAACTTGACCTGGAAAGAAGGAATTTTGGGTGAAGAATTGCCCCTTCACACTGAGCTGTGGGCGTGTCCGTGGGACATTGATGGTAATGATTGATAGCTCGTGCAGGAGTACCCAGCCCACTGTGGGCGGCACCATCCCAAGGCAAGTGGTCCTGGGCTACGTGTGAGCCAGAGAGCAAGCTAGTAGTCAGCATTGCTTCACAGTTTCCGCTTGAGTTCCTGCTCTGACAGCCCTCAGTGATCTGTGACCTGGAAGCATAAGCCGAAATAAGCCATTTCCGCCCTTAAGTTGGTTTTTAAGTTGCTTTAAGTCATGGTGTTCATCACAGCAACAGAAAGCAAACTGGAACATGTTATGTTATGTTCGTGGCTCCATCTCTTCCTCGTATGTCCTTATGACCGTAGGGCCATTATCTCTTCATACCCTGCTCACCTAAGGGCCTCTTCTCCTGTACCCATGGAGGCCTGTTCTTGCCTGTGTCCCCTTGGGACTGTGGAAGTTGATCTTATTCGTGTACACTTGTGTCCATGGGGGCCCATTCATGCCCACTTGTCTCACCTGTCCCTGTGTCACCCAGCCACTAGCATCTCTTTATCCCACAGGGACCCAGTTCCTACTTGCATCCCTGAGCCCATGGAGGGGTGGTCTGACCCTACTCACAACTCTTGCATTTGTATGTCTTCCAGTTGTGGCCTTTTTGGTGGCATTCAATCAGAACAAGGCCCTCATCGGTGACCGGGGCCTGCTGCCCTGCAAACTGTACCTGAAGAATGTCCAGGAGTACTTCCAGGGCAGCACTGGCTGGGCTGCCTGGACCTATGCACCAACCATTATGTGGTTGTTGGACTGGTCAGACATGAACTTCAACCTGGACCTCATTGCTCTTCTTGGGCTGGGCATCTCGTCCTTTGTCCTGGTGACCGGCTGTGCCAACATGATACTCATGACTGCCCTCTGGGCCCTCTACATGTCCCTGGTCAACGTAGGGCAGATCTGGTAAGTAGAGCCTCTCCCCTAGTCCTTTGGACATATACCTACCTCCTGGCCACTGAAGTGCCACAGTGAGCTTGTTCAGGGGTGTATCACAAAATGCTAGGCCTTGGCAGAGGCTGTTGTCACCATTCAGCCAAACTCTGGCTTTTCTCTTTGGGGATAGAATGTGTGATTGTACTTAGAGATCTGTGTCCCCTTGAGAATATGCTGCCAGCCTGCTTGAGCCGTGAGTTTTGATAAGATGGAGACAGAGATCATTGGGCAGCTGGTGGACACACTGAGGTCAGAAGGACTTTGAAACATCGCCCTTCTACCCTTACCAAGAAGAGTCTTTGCAGCCTATGCCAGATATTACATCGGGCCATGGCTCAAAACTTGCCTTAATGGGGCCCTGTAGGAGTAGAGGAGGTGTTGGAGTTCAGAGGATCTCCAAGGGCAGAGAGTTTATGGACCACAGGAAGGCGAAATCTGTGGATGTGGCAAGCATTATCAGTGTGTACATATGGGAAGTGGGTGAGGGCATGGGATCTGTACTGATTGTTTTTCTCCTTGCTGTGACAAAACTCCTCACAAAAGCAAGTAAGAAAGTACGCGTAAATGTACATGCACCTACACACACACACACACACACACACACACACACACACACACACACACACACAGAGAGAGAAGCATGCGCGCTGTGGTTACAAACACATACATCCGTACCTAGCTTTTACTCAGGTCCTAGGGATTTAAACTTAGGTCCTCACATAGTGTGGTTTTTTTGTTGTTGTTTTGTTTTGTTTTCTGTTTTTTTGGTTTTTTTTTTTTTTGAAAAAGGGTTTCTCTGTGTAGCTCTGGCTGTCCTGGAACTCACTCTGTAGACCAGGCTGACCTCGAACTCAGAAATCCACCTGCCTCTGCTTCCGGAGTGCTGGGATTAAAGGCGTGTGCCACCACCGCCCGGTACATAGTGTGGTTTGGGGCTTAGCTATGAGTAGGAGCGAGTAAGTGTGCTGTTCACTTAACTATCTCCTCTATGAACATGTAGTACCGTGCACAAAGGATGGACTCACTGCCTCCAGCATCTGTGGTTAAAAGAAAAAAGCCTCAAGCATTCTTGTTTTATCTGAGAGCAGTGTGTATCTCTGCCAGGCAGGGCATTACTTGACTTAGTTTCAGAAGCAGGGGGCTGTCGGCCTGCTCAGTGAGTCCAGACCCCACAGCAGGTCTCAGGCTCTTTCCTTTCATTAGCACACATTGCATTCAGCTTTACTTCGTCACTGAGATGTAGCTCAGACACTGTAATATCTACTTAATGTGCGTGAGTCAAGCGGTATACGCCTTTCATCCCACCACTCAGGGCAGGCAGCAAGTTCAAAATGAATCTGGGCTACACAGTGAGTTGCTGGACAGCCTAGGCTACAGAGCAAGACTCTGTCTGAAATTGGAGTAAGACAAACCAAAACTAAACTTTACAAGTCAGTGGCTTTATGTATTCAGGGTTCACAAAACCTTGCTATAAAGTTTAAAGCGTTCTCATCTCAACAAGAGAACCCTGTATCTTAGCCCATGAACCCACTCCTCCAATGGCTCCTGGTAACCAAGAAGCGCTTTACATTTACACCCATGGTGCTTAAATGCCCCATTGTTTACTGTGGACAGAATCCCTGAGTGTGTGTTTTTATGTGTCTGGCTTCACCCTCCGCATGGTGTTCTAGGACCCTTCATGAGTAGCATGTGCCAGTGTGTCTTTCTTTCACAATAAAATAGGTGTGCATGTTTGGTATGGATGGCATTGGGAGTGGGGACACTGGACGTGCAGTTCAGTGACAGAGCATTGCCTAGTGACTAAGTTGTTGTTTTATTGCTACAAAGGGACACTGTGACCAAGGCAAACATTTGATTGGGGCCTTGCAGTTTCAGAGGGTTAGCCCATTATCATCACGCATGCAGGACAGGCCCTGGAGCAGTAGCTGAGTGCTATATCCTGATTGGTAGGAGAGAGAGAGCCTGACCTGGCATGGGCTGTTAAAACCTCCAAGCTCATCCCCAGTGACCCCATTGACACACTTCCTCCAGCAAGACCACACCTCGGGTTTTTTGGGTTTTGTTTTGGTTTGGTTTGGTTTTGGTTAGTCAAGGCAGGGTTTCTCTGTGTAGTCCTGGCTGTTCTGAAAATCATGGTCTTGCACTCAGAGATTTACCTGCTGCCTAGCGAGTGCTGAGATTAAGTTATGCACCACCACACCCACTGTAACACCTTCCAACTCTTACAATTCTTTCCAATATTGACACCCTCTGGTGACGAAGCATTCAAATACATGAGACTTTGGGGCGGGGCATTCTCCTTCAAGCCAGCACACCCATCACTGTGCAGCATGATGGGTCCCAGTATCAGAGTCCCAGGCATCTTCCCACTGTTACTCTAAAGTAAAGGACACTGCGGCAACAGAGCCTACCATGTTCCTTTGATGTTACTTCTCTTCCAGTAATCTGTGTCAAGACACCCAAGCACCCCAGATGTATCCTGGGGTATAACATTTGCAGTGGCAGCCAATTAGATGTATCCTGGGGTATAACATTTGCAGTAGCGGCCAATTAGAATCTTGCATCTGCTCACTCCACAGTGTCTTTTGCTGGCCTCTTGGCCCTGTCTCCCCCAGCTTTGCCTACTCAGTGCCTAGCAGCTGATCCTCTTGGAGGTGTGTCCTCCCGGGCCCCACGCTGCCCCAAGCTGCCCCAAGCTCACAAGTGGGTTTTGCTCAGTGGGTAAGCATAATGGTTTAACGTATAAAACCAAGCCAGAGCCTTAATGTTCTTTCTTTTTTGTGTGTGTTTCAGGTATTCTTTTGGTAAGTGACAATCATGCAGAAACAAACCTGTGTGAGGGTTTGCCTTGTGTGTTGGGGTATGTATCTCCGTGCATTTCGGATATGGGGGCTTATCTCATGTTTAAATCCTTACTGCTGGCTCTTGGGGTGTGGGCATGGCTCTATAGTTTGTTAGCAGGCTGGCAAGTCCTGACATTGGGGCTCTGGTAGAAGTGAGCAGCTAGGGTGGGTTGTGACTGGGGCCTCCCAGGTGAGGCACAGCACTGGATAATAACAGAGATGTTAGGCTGGAGAGATGGTTCAGGCGTTATGTGCACTTAGTACTTCTGTAGAGGAACCAAGTTTGGTTCCAAGCACCTACACAGAGGCTAACAACCACTTGTACCTCCAGCTCCAAGGGGATCCAGTGTCTTCTTCTAGCCTCTGCGGGTGTGTGGTGCAAAGATATGCATACAAGCAAAGCACACAGGCACATAAAATAAACATAAGTCAATCTTGAAAAGAAGGTGGCTGGTGTGATAGCACACGCCTTTAATCCCATATAGTGAGACCCCAGCTCAAAAAAAACAAAATAAAGTAATGGCAGCTCCCGAGGGCAGGGTTGGTGCGGCTGGTCAGGACACAAAGGTCCTGTGTGTCTCAGGGTGTGAAGCAAGATGTGCATAGCTGCTTCAGAGAACCCTTTCTTCTCCAGTGCTTCAGGGAACTTCAGGGAATAATGGTAGTTAGTTATTACTAAGGTGATATCTAGAGAAGGCATTTGGGAGAAGTACTGGAGGCCCCTCCCCAGTGTGCATCTTAGAGTCCTGTGGCCCACTGAGCGGCACGGAGGTGTGTTCATTGGACAGGGCAGGCAGTGTAGCAAGTACAGGGCACTGGACTAGTAAAGCATTTGGATGCTCCCAGCCCACACCAGTTGATAATCACTAGCGAGTGTCTGAAGCCAGCCCCCAAGTGGCCAGGAAGCTGAGAGCCTGGGGACTTACACGTAAGGTGGCCCAACTCTAGAGTCCCACAATAAAAGACAACGATGCTTTGTAAGGGGAGAGTGAGGGGGTGGGGGAGGGTGTCTTTACTGACCTGCAGTTCTACCCAAGGACGCCACAGGGGGCACCTTGACCCCACTGCAGTTACCCATGCTGTGCTTGTGTGTCTGGGCCACACCCTGCCTATCCTATGTGGCTTCAGATGTGAGGCCTGAGTCCCAAGTCACTGTCGGGTCTATGTTCTTAGTCTCACCTACTGAGTGTTCCCTGCAGTTGGAGAAAAGGGGATCCATTGGCAAATGCAAGGCCATCAGTCTGCTGCCACAGTAAATGTTTCCCCTCATTTTTAGTTCCCGCTGAGTGCTTCCCCTCATTTTTAGTTCCCTGAGTAGACAGATACCTGTGTATCTGCTAAACTGTTCAGCTGAGCTGACAGCGTCTTTCCCACACAGCTGAGAGCAGGATCACTGTGGCTGGTCGGGACACAATAGTCCAGGATGTTTGTATCTATTTCTTATTTCTGTATCAACATCCCCCAGGGAACCCTGTGTTCTCCAGTGCTTCCGGGAACAAACCCTCTTTTCTTAATGAACACTGCTTATCTGAAATTGCAACAAGATTACTTTTTTGTCTGGTTATGAATATGGAAACCTTGAGGCCTTGACTCCTGTATCTGTATGGGATCCTTGCTCCTTGGTGTAGAGGGTTCTGGCAATGACTGGTAAAAGTCAAGTCTGAGGCACTCTGTGTGCTCGGTGCCAGCACTCTCCGGAGCTGTGGCTGTGTCACAGGACAGGCACGATGAGAAGTAGCAAGTGTTCCACACATCTTCAGGCCACTGCTTGGCAGTGGCTGCCCCATCTTGGAATGTGGGCAGTGGGGTATCCCCGGGGTTCCAGGCACATAGCAGGGAAGGGGGTAAGATACAAAAGAACTTGGAATTCTTATGAACAGCAGAAGACCTTCAGGTGGTCGCCTCAGGAACTTAGAGGAAAACCCCTGCCTAGTCACCATTGGTCTGTGTCCTTGACTGCTGGCACTTACAAGCTCTATCTTACCTCGTGGTACAGCTACCTGGAAGCTGGTGGTGCTGCTGTATCCCTGCCTTCCATTTCTCTTGCTGTCACAGAGAACAAAGGCCCATCTGGGTAGGCAGCACAGGGCGGGCAGAGGTGCACCAGGTGAAGACTTTTCTAGAAGGGCTGGAGTGAGCTGCAGCCGGGAGGTGATGGCGACCCACACCTTTGATCCCAGCACTTGGGAAGCAGAGGCAGGCAGATCTGTGTAAGTTCAAGGCCAGCCTAGTCTACAGAGTGAGTTCCAGGACAGCCAGGGCTACACAGAGAAACCCTGTCTCCACACACACACACACACACACACACACACACACACACACACACACACACAAAGGAAAAAAAGAACACTGGCTGCTCTTCTAAAGCACCTGGGTTGAGATCACAGCACCCACTTAGGAGCTCACAACCATAAATAACTCCAGTTCTAGGGGATCAGCGCCCTCTTCTGGCCTCTATGGGCACTGCGCACACATGGAACACAGACATATAGGCACAATGCCCATATGCACAAAGTTATAAAGACTCTTCTGGAGTTTCTCTTCTCTGGCCCGATGTTGCCACCCACAGGAGCTGCAGATCTCCCAGTGAGCACCGTCTGTCAACCTGGCTGTGTGATTTTGACAGGGTTTCTCTGTGCAGCCCCCTGGCTGTCCTGGAACTCACTCTGTAGACTAGGCTGGCCTCGAACTCAGAAATCCGCCTGCCTCTGCCTCCCGAGTGCTGGGATTAACCACGCTCGGCTTCTGGCTGTGTGATCTTAATTGTACCAGTCATCTCTGTTTTACATGGAGGCTTCAGTGAACTAAGAGCCAAAATGTAGAGCTGCGGGCTGGTAGCTCTCTGTGGGGCTTTATCCCCACGAATCGTGATTTGACATGCACCGAGCTTCCGGAGCCCCGTACAGTGTGCTGCTCACTGTGTGTAGTATGTCTGTATTTGTATCTATTTGTTTATTCATTTCAAGAAAGAAGTCTTACCTATCTACCCCATACTGTTTTCAAACTCCTTATCCTCCCGTTTCACCCTACCAAATGCCAGTTTACAGGCATGCACCACCATACCCAGCTTAACATGAATATATTATATTAGTTAAAACTGAATCAATACAAATACCCATGGGTCAATACCAAAGTCCCACCAGCCCTCACTGGAGAACAAGGAAGCTCTGAGATACTCAAAGGCATTAGGTCTAGAAGGGTCTGTGGACAGGGCCTCGTGGGGGACACCCTCCGTTGTGCTAGCAACAGGGTCCCGGTCACCTCTGTTCTTGGGCAAGTGTGAGCAGTGATGTGGGGGGACTGGCCTTTTGTGTACACATCACCATTGCCAGTGAAGGATTCTGGGTAAGGAGGCCCTGCAGTGAGGTCTCATTTCAGGTGCCCTCCTATGTCTCAGACAATCACAGTTCCCCAACACACTCAAGTTTTTTATTAGTAATTTTTTGCTGTCTCTCTGAGAGGCCCCCCTTAGCTGTGGCAGCTTTGAGTTCCTCTCTGTCACCTGTCACTATCCCAGTACTATACTCTCATTTCTAGACAAATGCAGTTGCTGTGTGGGCTGCAGGTGAGTGGTGACTTGTCTGGGCAACATGCAGGTCAGAGACTGGGTTGGAAAAGAATTCCTCCTGTCCCCTGTGGATGTAGGAAACTCCTGTCCCCGAGGGACTGTGATTGCTGATGTCCCGTCACCTGGTTCTCTAGAACTGCAGTAGCCTTCCAGGCTGAGCCGCAGGGCTTCAGGTCTCCTGAAGGACAGGGCTGCTCCTGGCAGGCACCATCCCAGCACACTCTGTACACGCTGTGACTACTGTCCCCAGCTCAGTCACTGTCCCTGGCATGGGCCACTGTCTCCCCTGGGCTCCAGGCCATTGCTGAGCTCTGTGTGCACTGGGAAGGGTTTAGAGAGGGAACTGCAACCGTATCTCTGGGTCCTGAGTCCTGTACTCTGCCTGCAAAGTTTCCTCAGTCTTGTTCCCAGACTGTCTCCTAGGCATGGCCCGTGGGGGACAGGGAGCAACAGGATGACTGCTCTGGCTCCAAGGGCTGTCCTGGGGGAGATGGCTTGTGGGCATCATGCTAGAGGGGCTGCCTGCTGATAGGACTGGGGAGGGCCTGGGAGAAAACAGCATGATAGAGTCCAGCCAAGTAGCACAGCCTCCTCCAGCTAGGCTCTTGGGTGATAGATACTGTAAAGTCCTCAAGGTCCAGATAGGCAGTCAGGAAATGTGGCACATTCCGGAAGCCTCCGGAGGGTTTTAGACCACAAAACCCTTTTGTATGTCCTTTGATTGTGGTGAATGGGGTATAGGCCTTGCCTCCCAAGCGATGCTTGGGCAGTGTAGGCCACACTCCACATTCTCGCTGCCTGAGCCCCTTGGCACACTGGTTTTTTTTTCTGGAGAGATCACACTATCTCTGGTGACTGTAAGGAAGGGAGACCAGGCTGCTCTGTGAGTATGGGATTGTGAGAAGCCCTGTGCCTTAGGGGAGCACACAGGTTTGGGGTAACTAGAGGCCTTTGATGTCCTCTAGGTCCCACCACCACCACTCAGGCCAGCACGAATCTAATACTCTAAGGATATCCCAGGTATGAAGGTCCCTGGGTCGCAGAGAAGGATTCTAGAAGACCCTTTGCCATCTCTGTTTCGGTCCAACATGGTCAGGATAAGAACCGGGCACCTTAGCGTTTGGATGAGTCCGGGTTCCTTCATTTCAGTAAGAAGCTGTGCCTCACCAGCTGAGGACAGAAGTTCTGCTGTGTCAGCTTCCCCCGGCAGTGTCCGGATGCAGGGATGCACAGAGGCACTTGGGCATTTGCCTTGGATCATGTGCAACCCATTAGCTGTAAACACACCGTGAGCTCACGTGAGGACAGCTTTAAAGCATGTAACCCGAGAAAGCTTCAAGCCAGTGGGTAAGTCACAGGGGAGAGAGGCCAGGGGTCTGCAGGAGCAGCCATGGCTCCCATGCAGTCCACAAGGGCCCAGGCCTCACGGCAGCACGCACGGCAGGAACGGTACCCACAGATTATCTCGTGAGTTCTGTGCTTTTCCATATCTTTTCCATAGTCTAATGATTCAGGGAGCTTTGTCCATGCCAAGTGGAGAGCTCGGTCTGCTGTCAGGCCATCCTTGGCAGGCCCTGGGCCACATGGGATGTTTACACGCCGGGGACACTCGTGTTTCCCTTCGTGGCAGCGCCTCCTGCCAGCCGTTGTGAATTAAATGCTCCATGTGACCCTTCACCCTTGCCGCTCTTAAACTCATGCTTTAAAAACAGCTTAATGAGGGGTTTACTGGCCCAATTGGAAGTTTTTATTAAGACCCATTAGTGAGGGAGCAGAGCTGCCTGCAGGAAGTGATTAGCACGGTGGCCAGGCCCAGCAGGTTCCATGAAACTGTTTCCAGACCTGTGGCTGACACTGCAACGGCCTGCATGCCCTCTGCTGCAGTTTACAGTCTTTTGCTCTGCTCTACTCCCAGCCCCAGTGCTCCAGGAAAGCAGTTTCCTTAATTAAGTTATCCTCACAGTCAGCGGCAGCCTCAATGGCCAGGCCAGCCTTAAGCGCGGGAGCTGCCATCAGCAAGCCAACCTAGGTCTCCTTCCTGGGGCCTGTCTCTATTGACTTAACCTCTTGGTATGTCACTAGGGGAGGACCAACCTCACAGAGCTCATTTCCTGAAAATGTCAACTCAGGATGACAGCAGGCCCTCTGTCCCAGTACCATGTCCCATCACATCCTTCACGAGAGCCCAGAAAAATCTGGTTCCAGCACGGGAGGACCACTGTGTGGCATGTTGGCTGTAGACTGCCTCAGTCAACCATTTGGTAGGGGCCTAGGGTCAGTGTTTACCCAAATGGGGACATGAGATCAGATTCTCACACACACACACACACACACACACACCCGCACCCCTCCCCTGTGTATCTCTCCCTTGCTCCCTTCCTTCCCCCTTTTTCTGATTTAAATCTAGTGGAAAAAAAATCACTAATTGAATCTGAAAGAGAATGTTTCCATATGGGATGGTTCACGCCTTTAATCCTAGCAGGCTGGAGACTGAGGCACAAGGAGTGCTGGGACAGTTTGCAGAGTGAGACCCCTGTCTCTAATTGCCTAGCATCCGGAAGCCCTGGCTTTGAGTCATGCCTGTATTCCCCACACTCTGGAGGGGCAGCCCAGTTCGAGGTCACCTTGAGGCTAGCCTGGGCTACTGGGTGTTCCTTATTCCTTGTTGCTCACTCGGGGTCCCGCCTGCTTCTACTCCCACTTCCCAAACGTGGTGGTTCCCTTTAATGAACAGAGTTCCGAGACTTAGAAAAAGAGCTGCTTCACTCGAGTCCTGGGGCTGCTGGATGGGCTTTATCTGGAATTCCTCCGGCTCGCCTCTTAGTTTTATTTTTGCCAGATTGTTTGGAGATGGGGTGTGTCTGGGGTAGAAAGTTGTCTCCATCCCCAATCACTCTCAAGGACAGCTGAGCCCAGCGGACTTGGTCTCAGTTCCCTATAGTGATGATCTGTCAGATTTCAAGTTTGTTCCTTCTGAAGCTGCCTTTGGTTGCTGAGTGGCCTCACCCATCAAGCCGTCTGTCCATCTTGCTCTCTGGCTCACCACCAGTCTCTCACTCTCCAGCACCAGGCCATCTTTGCTTGTTTCTCTTCTGCTCCCCGTAGGCAGAACAGGCAGAAACTCCTCTCTTGTGGTCCTGGAAGAACTGGCTTTATTTATCAGATTTTTAAGAGTTTAAATAAAAATTTGCTTTATGTTGCTGGGAACCTGGGTTTGTGCAGCACCATGCAAATGCCCCGCCCTCTGCTGTGCACCAGCTCTGATAAGGAAAGGGTTTATTGTCCAGTGTTTGGAGCTGACAGCTTAGGTGATGCACCACTGTCTGACTCCTCCCTGGTAGTAGCAGTGCACACACAGATGACCACTGCCCTCTAGCTGTATCCCTGTTCCACCCTGATGACAGTCACTGTCGTTCTGTAACCTTCAGCACCGATGCCACTTTGGACAGGTGCCATCCAAAGAGACAGACAGCAATGCCGTGTGTGTAGGGAGTTATAAATTATCTTCTGCTTATCAGCTTCTGGATTCCTTATACTCTGGCTAGACCATGACCTAAAAAGTATCCTTTTAATAGCTAAAAACAAAGAAGTTAGGTGTGCGCATGGACGTGCTCAACCCAGATCCTGCTCTCCCCACCAGATAAACCCCCTGATCTCTGCTAGCACTTACTCTGGTATTTGCAGCATGTTTCTCATTTAAAAAATTATTATTTGTATGTGTGTGTCTGTGATGTGTGTGAGCACTCACGTACTGTAGCACACATGAAGAGGTCAGAGGACAACTTTGTGGAGTGAGTTGTTTGTTTCTCTTTCTTTCTTTCTTTCTTTCTTTCTTTCTTTCTTTCTTTCTTTCTTTCTTTCTTTCTTTCTTTCTCCCTTTCTTTCTGCCTCCATATGGTAGCTTGGTTTCATTTCTGTTACTGTGATCAGATATACTGATCAAAGCTACACAGTAGAGGAAATGGTTTATTCAGCTTACAACTCTCAAGTTGCGATCCACCATTTCAGGAGCACAAGGAGCCATCACATCATATCCACAATCAAGAACAGAGAGAGAATAAATACATCTGTGCTGTCGACGGCTTTCTCTGCCCCCACCCCCAGAAGTGAGATTTACTTGTTTCTTCACGCTTGGTGGAGAAAGTTCAGCGGCGCCAGCCTAGGGGATGGTGCCACCAACAATGGACTGGTTTTTCTTCATCAATGAAGCATCAAGATAATCCCCACAGTTATGTCCACAGGCTGACTCGGTCGTGACAGTTCCTCAATTGAGACTCTCGCCACAGTTAATTCTAGGCTCTGGCAAGTTGATATTTAAAACTGCCCATCAAACACCTTTACCATCTTTAGCCATCTTGCCAGTCCCCGAATTTGTATTTCCAGTGAGGTCTGTGCATGGTTCGATCTTGGTGTGGCCCTTTTAGACATTGCTCGTGTACTGCCTGTCAGGAGTAGCAAGGACCCCTCACAGGCCCTTCATGCCATTTCCAACATCCTACCAGAACTATGTCACAGACATCGTTTATACTTGACTTTAGTCCAAGGACCAAGAAGTGGTTCAGATATAATTGCTACTGGTTTGCAATACACACAATCTGTGCGTTATTGTGTCTCTGCAAATATTGTTGCCTTCTGGGCCAGATAGAGAGCTGCAACTATTTTGTCTGTTCACTTTTGCCTCCCTCCCACCCCTGCCCCTGACATCGAGAATTGGTCCTCCTTTGGTGGTTAAGTTTTTCATCTCTGATCTTATCTCACCAACTTATTCTAAACTTTCCAGTGGAACTGCTTAACCCTCTTGATATCTTCATTTTACAGGAAGCACGTTACACAATCTATGCTTCTTTCTCCCCATGCTGTGGAGGTTTCTCTCTGTAGCCTCTCTAGTGCCACTCGACTAGATGTGTTTTCGACATTTGGGTTTGGAGATCGTGGGGCAGGCAGGTTAGCTGCCTTTGCCTGATTCTCTTCCACTAGTTGGTCTGCCCCTCTCTGCTTCCTAGAGATCCGTGTAATCCTCAGGTATTGGTGTCTCGCTGAAAACAAACCTCAGCGTCAACAAGCACTTTTTCCACTTCCACGACCTTCTCCCCCTCCAGACCTAGTGCAGTATTCTTTTGAAGAGCCATCTGTTAGCGCCCCCCCCCACGCCCGCATCCACAGGAGACATCTGACAGCAGCAGGTCAGTGGGATCCTCATCTCCTTACCCAGCTTGCAACTATTTGTCTGAGGCAAGGCAGGCCATCCTGTGTGCTTCTTGCCCACTAAGTGCCCCCCACCCTGTGCAAGTGTGATGTCCTGGTTGCATCAGGCAGCTGAGAGGCTAGAGCAGTGCTTTGGTCTCTTCAGACGCCATCAAGATCGCCAGCTGGCCTGGCCCCTCCAGCACCTGTGTGTCCCCTGTACTTCCTGCCTCCCAGGCTCCTTGGTAGCCGTGGGTGAACACTGCCAGCAAGCCTGCCTTTTGCCAGTGTGAGGAACAGGAAGAGACTCTGCTGGCTGCCCCAGCTAGTGTCCACATGCCAGTGTCTGCTGCAAATGCTTTGATGTTCTTGAAACAGAGACTCTTAAAGAGGAAGCCCTGCTCCCTGCTGTCACAATGGCAGCTCTTGTGTGTGCATCTGTAGGAGGAGATGGCCACTGATGTGGTTTGGCTACCGCTAATGGCTCTGAAGTGGGTAACAGGTCCTTCTAGACAGTCCCTGTCCTCTGGTCCAGCATACTATGCCTTCTTTCCAAGTATGATCACTACGTGTGTTACCGGTGTCGGCCGCCTCTTAGGCATGCATCTCCACGGCTGGCACACTGTAGCTGGTTTTCTGTTTGGTCCTCGCCATGATAGACATCTCTAGGGCATTCATAGGCTGACTGTGAGGAGAAGTCAGAGATGAGGTGAGCTTTATTCTTATTGCTGTTGCATGTTCCTGATGTGTGCGTGATGTGTGTATGTAGTGCAGGTGCACGCGGGCCTTGGTGTGCATGTGGATGGAGATTCAAGGACAGTTCTCTAGAGTCAGGTCACCCTTCCACATGGCTTCTGGGGATCGGGTTTAGATTGTCAGCCTTGCACAGCAAGTGCTTTTACCCCTGCTCCACTTTGCTAGTCCCCAGAGGCAAACATCTGTGTGCTATCTATGAGCACTATGTGGCTTCTGTATTGGCTGCCTACTCCTCCCCTCTGTCCCTGAGGACTGCCAAGCAAATATTCCCCACCCCACAGCCTGGCTTTATCCTTCCACATATATCCTGTGATATGAATTCTACCCGTGAGTCTCTGCATCTCTGTGCCTGCCTGTCTTCCTACTACTGTCTGCCCCTTGAGGCTGGGCATTGCCTCACCATAGCAAGATCCCTGTCCTTGTGCAAAAGAAGGGGGCATCTGCTCTTGTCTTTACCTAGAAAGACGTGTGCACCTTCCCTGAGTCACTGCAGCCCAGGGACTTGGCAGGGCCGGCGTGGCTCATTGAGGCACTGGATCACCTGTTGTCTCCAGTTTTTCAACAAAATGTTTCTAAGCCAGAACTGCTGACCAGTAGAAGAGTGGACCTGGGGTTCCCGAGAAGTGTGCAAAAAAAGTGTGTACCACTATCAGGCTTGCTGGCCTCAGGGACAGGCCACAGCCTGAGTATGATATGGATCTGTCTCAGCTCTGTCAGCCAATTAAGTGGAGACCCATAGTCAGCGGTTCAATCCACTAATAGCTAAATGCAAGATGACGATCAAAAGCCACTGTGAGGAGCAACATGTGCCGTAGGCAACCACAGGGACTCAGGCAGGCTGTGAGACACAGATGACTGCAGCAGGAGCACCTGTAGGGCCACGGAGTTTCTGTCTGTCTCTTAGGGTCATTTCCCTTTGACATCCCACAGAGGTCACCGTGCTCACACCTCTACACTACATAGGAACCCTGGGATTGAGCCAGTCACACACTGAGGTCCCATCAGTGTCTCTGCCACAGGGACATCTGAGGGCCAGCCTGGTGGAGTGGTACACTTAACCTGGCTAGGGTGGTAACTACAGGGCCAAGCAGGCAGATCCAAAACTCCCTTCTGTGGCTGAAGGTGGGGAGCGAGGGGTGTGTTGTGTGTGTCTCACTCTTCTAGGGGCTGCCGTCTCACTGGTCACTTTAAACAGTACACACTCACCATCAGAGATTTCTAGACTCGCCCAGGTCCTAGCTGCAATGCAGCTGTCAGATGTCCAGTTACCCACCACCTTATTTATCAAGTAGCACCCACTCTGGGAAGTGCAGCTCTGCTGGTTTCATGGCAGGACCTCTTTGGCATCCAAGGGCCAGCCGACTTCTATGTTGAGGCCTGCTCTCTTCCCAGGTTGCTCCCAAGATAAAGGTGCAAGCTCCTGGTTCCCTTGTGCCCCATAGTGGTCAGGTGTGTCCCAACCAACAACGGCACTGTGACACTAGCCTTGTGCCTGGAAAAACAGTGCCAGCAACACCTTAGAAGATGAACTTGCAATAGCGCCACACTATTACAGAGGAACTGCAGAGAGAGTCAGTGCTGCTGGCATCAGTGAGTGGCACGGAGAAACCAGCCTCAGACCCTGACGGCCAACTATAGACCACTACTGGAGTCGCCATGCCATCAGCTTCCTGTGTCCTTCACTCTTAGTCCTTGTCCCCCAGGCTCCTGTTGACTTCCCATGTTGGCAACTGTGTAGTCCACTCCTGGTAGCATGTTCTGCAGAATGTGCCTCAGATTGGGTCCATCCCATGCTTCCTAGTGGATAAACTGGATGTTGGGCTTGGGAGGATCCCTCCTCCCCACCCCGCCCCTTCCAGGGAGAGCTTCCACACTTACCTGACGTTTCCTTGTTAAGATATTCCTGCTTAGTGTTCCTGTGTCCAGTTACAGCTTCCCAAAGGAGGCAGGTACCTGAGTCAGTCCCTTAGTGATGGGGACCCCAAGCCACTTGGAGGGGTGTCACATGGTTTATATGAGTTGAAGCCACACACATTGTAGAGGGTTAAGGGTGGTTCATCCAGGTCACACTGATTTGGGATCCTGCTGCCGAGGTTGCTGCTGAGACATCCTGAGTCAAGTCTTGCTCCCCTTTCTCTATAGATGGTCATTCTGTGGAACCCCTCTGCAAGGAAGGAAGGGCTGCCACTCCCAGTGGTTGTATAGCACGGGGGGAGGTTCATTTTATTCTCTCAGATGATCACCCAGCATCCCTGTGCTCTTTTCTGTGCCTCATGTCTGTGATTTTCCCCACTGGTCCCCGTGCCCTAAATGGCCCATCCTGGAGGTTTCTCTGATGGTGCTCCCACCTAGTGCTGCTGGGTGCTCCAGGCACACACATTTGTCCTGTGCCAGCCATGGATTCCTCCTGTGGAGTCACCTGCAGACATGGTATGGGATGTGTCTGCTGTCTAGCCAGTTGGTGGACAGAGCTAGGAAATATGAGGTTAACAACCCCACACAAAGGAGAGGAATGAAATACGGGTGGCAGCTGAGGGAATGCTCCTGCTGTGTGCCCCTTGCTTTGTCCTCAGGGCAGCCGTGGTGAGAGGGGACAGGCTGTGTCATCAGGCAAGGACTGGGAGGAAGCTGACCTGGGGATGATCTGTCAACACTCAGATCTGGGGTGAGGCTCTAGGGGACTTGTATGTTCATCGTCAGTACTGTAGACTTGAACCTACACTGTCACATCATGTCTGCCAGATGGTTAGTTTTAGCTTCTCTTTGTACATTTGTGCAGAAGCCGAGCAGGAAATGCATCAGAGAAATGGCCTGCAAACCAGTAGTATCTGATAAACACAAGTGGAAGGCAGATAGTGTGTCACACTGAACACAGGTGAAAGAGCTTGACGCAAATGGTTCTCTCTTCTGCCAGGGCATTTTGAAGCACAAACTACAAAAGCTACTAGAGAAGCCCAGTGGGCAGGGGCTAGGGTGATAGCCCCATTGGTAGAATGCTTTATCTTTCAAGCATGAGGACCTAATCTGATCCCGGACCCCATGTAAAAAGGCGGCCATGGTGGAACTCATTTGTAATCCAGCCAGCTTAATGTACTTGTCAAACCCCAGGTCTCGGTGAGAGAATATCTCAGAAAATAGAAGATGGCTGTGAGCTGAGGAATGATACCCAAAGCTGATCTCTGGCCCCCACGCCATGTGTGCACATGGACACGCACAGATACACAAACACAGAGAAAACCAAACCGAACAAACAGGTTTGCTGAAGCACTTTAGGCCGACAAACTCAAAGGCATCAAGCCACCGTCTCTCTCACTCTGGCTTCAGGGATCATTGACTGGTGGCCTGGGGTGGCAGGCATGGCCAGAGCAGCTGAGGCTGTGTCCCTCCCTGGAAGATGGCATGGCCAGTGGTCAGGAACCATGAGTGTATATCTCCTGCATCCTGTCTTCTTCCTGTTGTGGGGTCAGAGATGTGAGGACCCATCCCTAAGCTTATAGCAGGACAAGGACACTTCAGAGGTTCAGCTCCTCTGGCCTGAAAAGCTGTGTCGCCACAGCTGAGTAGCTAGAGTTCTTCCAGGCAGGGGAGTCCACGGATTTAGTACTGTAGGAAGGGCTACCTGCTCCAGGACTTGCCCACCGGACTGCTGTGTAGCCCGAGAGGTTCTGAGCTGTTTTCTGTGTTACTGCAGGCAGTGTTTGGGATGGAGGTGAGGGCGTGTCTGCTGGAAGTGGGTACAGAGGATGGCAGGGGGCTGCCTAGATCACCCCCTCCATGGCTCTGTCAGCTTGTCCAGAGGTTTCTTGGTCCACTGTAGCATGTGTAAGCATGGTGTAAGCATTGAGATGAGCAGAAGTGTGTGTACACAGAAGTGTGTGTACACAGAAGTGTGTGTACAAGAGTAGCCATCTGTGACGTGGGGTCTGGGCTAAGCAGGGCTAGGTGAGGAGGAATAACCCAGGAGGAATAAGTTGTGGTTTGAGCTTCCAATGCAGGTAGTGGCTGGGTGAGCACAGGGCCAGTGGACATGCACATGGTGCTGCAAGAGGTGCCACATTGCCTAAGGAGTGAAGTCCAACTCACCAAGTGCCTTTCAGGTCTATAGATGACAGGAAAGGACACTTCTCTGCCCAACTTAGATAGGTTCAGGGCCCCGGTTCCTCTCCCCCATCACATCTGAAAATCTCCCATCAGAGGGCTCAGCCCGGGCTCACTGAGCTCTGATGTTCCTGTGCCGGTGTGTGGTGGTGGCAAGAGCATGTGCTGCAGCCAGGTGGCTCCTCTGAGGGGAGATGGGAGGCAGAGACAGAGGAGAGCCTACGCTGGTAGGCTTCCTTCTGCTTTTGCTCTGTTTGGGCCCTGGCCTGTCTTGGATGGTGCTGAGTGTGTGGGGGCGTGTCTTCCGTTGCTGCTCACACTGAGTGTGTGGGGGCGTGTCTTCCATTGCTGCTCACACTGAGTGTGTGGGGACGTGTCTTCTGGTGCTGCCCTTCATGCCAGTCCTCTCAGGTAATACCAGGGGTATGCTTTACTAATCTCCTAACCCAATCACAGTGCTCAGTTGGAACATGGCGGGGTGGTGGGAGTCAGCTTGCCTGTGAAGGGGGCAAAGAATACCCGTACTGCTACCACATACCCCTCTCAGGGGTCAGGGCAGCTGTAAGGGCTCTTGGAGGGCAGGTAGCCTCTGCTCTCACCTCTCGGCCTGAACGCTGACGTGCCTCTTGTCCTCCCGTGAAGGCTGAGATGGCGGCTGGAGGAGTGGGTGCTGGAGCAGAAGTGTGAGGTAGGCTTGGCTCCAGGGAAGAAAGGAGACCCTAGGACAGGTGTACAGAGTGTAGGTCATGGGTGCTGGTCACTTCCTGTCTGGGTCATTTTCTTGTGAGAATTATGTCACCTGATTCAGCTTAAATGGGATCTGTAGCTGGACATGGAGGCACATTCCTTTCATCCCAGTGCTCTGGAGGCAGAAGCTGACAGATCTCTGCATGTGGGGCCAGCCTGGCCTACAGAGGTAGTTTCAGGACAGCCAGGGCTACACAGGGAAACCCTGTCACAACCCCACCCCACCCCTGAGAAAACGGGATGCTTTCACTAGTTCTCTAAATGAGCTGCTTTAGGCTGTCAAACCCTGAGCAGTGCCGTAGGGCCCCAATGTATGGCTGCAATGCCCACCTCTGTCCAGTTGTACCTGCTGGGAACCAATGCACTGGACTGGTCAACTGTCCCATGTGCAGGTCTGTGGTTGGGCTGTCCTCTCCAGACTTCCCCCGCTAGTGTCAATGGCAGTGTCACTGTAGACCTGGGGGGGGGCACTGCAGTGGGCTGGGTGAGGGAGGAACAGTGTCCACCCTGGGTTCCTAGCAGAGCCCACTGGACTACTCTGGCCTCTGACATGGAAATATGACAGTAATATGTGTTTTCCGATCCACTTTCCAGGCAAGCTAACCCCTCCTTAAAAAGTGTGAGAGGCTTTCCCACTTCAGCATCGAGCTGGTTATGCCATTGGGGGCCATTAATGTCACTGAGCCACAGTCTTGGTTAGGGCAGTTGCTGGGCTCCTTCTTACACACCCGAGACACCCAGGGCAGGGAGCAGATGGAAGTTCGTCCAGCCTTGTTTCTGTATTAAGACCCATACTACTGCCCCTGAGATGGGTGGGAGTTGAGGTCCAATCTATGGACCGTGGGCACCCCCGCTCCACATAGCCATTTAAACCTAAACCCAGTTGAAATAAATTTTAATTTCTCCCTCAGTCACATGAGCCACATTTTTAGATCTCAGAGGCTCATATGGCCCAAGCCTTGAAGACAGTGAGTGCCACAGGGCCATGGAGTCTGACACTTCCTTAGGATCCTGGCCTGTGGCTTTGAGGCTGGGCAGTCTGTAGCTCATTTCCACACACAGGAAACAGGAGAAAGCCCAAGAAAATGTGTGCCCTTCAGCACGCTATCTATACGTTAAATATTTAGAATATATTAATCTGAAAAAAAAATCTGGCTAAGTCTAATTTCCGTTGAGGGGAAGCATATTTGTATTTATCCAGAGGCAATAAAGCTGCAGAGGTCACCTCTGTGGACTGCCTTTCCAGGCTAGCTGGCCACACCTGTGGAGATCTAAGCAGTGGGGGACACCCGGTGGCTCAGAAGTCTGGTTGTCCTAGCAACCGAACATTAACAAGCACCTGGGACCTGGGTTGCAGCAAGGGTCACCACAAGGGCACGTGGGTTATGGAGGTCACTTCCTGTTTCACTGAGTGCCCAAGGACATCCTTAAAATGTGAATTAGCAATCTTCCGAACTTCTCAGCTTTGGCCTATGGTTGCTAGTAAGTCCATTTCTTTTTTTCTTTTTCCTTTTTCCTTTCCTTTTCTTTTCTTTTCTTTCTTTTGTTCTTTTTTCTTTTCTTTCTTTCTTTCTTTCTTTCTTTCTTTCTTTCTTTCTTTTTTTTAACAATTTCTTGCATTTTAAGGCAGGGTCCCACTTTGTGGCCTTTTGACATCAAACTTAGGGCCTCCTGCCTCAACCTCATAAGTTCTGGCATTACTGGCATGAGGAACAAGTGGCTTTCTTGATTACACTCATAGCATGAAGCCTGCAGCCATCGAGTTGAGAGACATCTGCTCACTAGAAAGTGCTCTCCCTCTTATGGTCTGCACCCTCCCTGCCTCCTGCACCCTCCTCCTCCCCTCTCTGTGGCTTGACCTCTGCACTCACACTCCTGGCTTGCCCTCCATTAGTAAATTGGGGTGTGCCTTATTGCTTGTGGGGTGCTCAGCCTAAAGCAGCAGGGCCATCCTGGTTGACAGCCCTGTATTTGTGCCTGTGTGTGGATTCCTGTGTAGAGCTGCAGGTGCCTAGCTGGTTCTAGGGGAGGAGGAGGAGGGAGGTGGTAGGGTGAGGATGCACACAACAGTGTTCCTTCCCTGTGGGGACAGTTCTGTTGTAAATCCCTTCCAGCCCCAAGGGCATCTTAGAGTGTGTAAGGTGAGTGGGGAGTGTGATAGGAAGGGACAGGTGTGTCAGCTGTTATTTGGGAGTTTCTGCAAGTGGGTGATGACCCACACGTGTCACACAGCGCAACTGCTACTGGGGCTCCGTCTGAGACAGAAACCATTGTGCCCCGAGTCTGCTGGCTGCAAGTCACCCTAGCTCTGCTTTCCAAGTGTGGTTGTTTTCCAGCACTCTGCTGCCAAGGGGGCCCTGGGTGTGCTGGCATCTGTCTGCAAACCCAGCACCGTTCAGCTGAGGAGGCAGTGGGAGCTATAGGTGTGCATTCAGTATGGAATGCATAGTGAGTTCCAAGTCAGCCTGGGCTACAAAATAAGAAAGACCCCACCTAAAAACAAAAGTCAAATAACATCCAAACCTTGGGTCGAGTCTCCATCATAGCTGCTACAAGACAAACCCAAATTCTCAGAAATGAATTTTCAGAACGGTATATGGGTAAAACCACAAATCCAAACTTAGGTGAACTTGGAAGAATGTGGCCACGTAGGTCCTGTAGTCTGGCTCACAGAACACCGCTTCCTTCGTGTGGTCTGTGGCTGCCTGGTGGGGCAGGAAGGCAGCAATGTTGTAGTCCTGGGACCCAACAGACTCCCCCCCCCCCCGCCCCCCATCACAGTTGCAGACTGTGGAGGACAGACTCTGAGATTAGAGACACAGATGTAGGGCTTGTGGCTCTTTGGAGATTAGGGGTAACTTCACCATGATGTCACTGCTTAAGCTAGTGCACTCCCAGCTTTGCTAAGCACTGCTGGGTACCATGTGGCCCATCGAGTCTCTGTTACCCACCAGCCTTCCTTCCCATCCCATGCTAGCAGGAGAGCAAAGCAAAATTTTGCTATGCTAGCTCATAACTTCTCCTAAAATATAACCTATGAAAATTAAGGAAACTTTTAAAAGCTGTGGGCTCCCTCCAGGGCCATCATTAGAAGCCCCTGGGGTGGCAGAGGGCGGGCGGCTCGTTGCTGGAGTGACAGCCAGTCAGGAGGGAGTGCTTTGCCCCCTTCTCCCTGTTTTTAACGAAGGAGCTAATGGATTTCCTATCCCTCACGTGGATGGTGCTGTCACTTTTGAAGGATCCATCTGAGCTATATTTAATTACTCTTTCTGACTATCTGAAGTCGTTCTGACTAGCTCATGCAGCCTGGCTGCTGCCTTCTTTCTAGAGTGGCCATCTCAAGGAAGTGGCCTCAGACGCTTCAGAGCTCACGTCTTATTTATGGCGTTAGCTTGACCTTTGACACAAGTAACTCTTGCTCTGGGTGATATCTCACCATGCCTCACGCTGTATGATGCCTGCTGCCCCTGTCTAGCCCCCAGAATTGTATCAGGTCACTCCTAGGCCTTTATTCCTCACGTGGCTGATTTCATCTGTGTCCTGGCTGACCCTGACAGGGGTGACAACTGGCACCACACCATCATATGACTCCTGTCCTGTTCATGGTGATCTTGAGCAAGAAACAGCCTTTTGGGGTGAACTTTCCCACCTGATGAGGTAGCATCCCACCAGAAGGGCCTTCCAAAAGTTTCTGCCTGCTCCCCCTTCCCTATATCTCCCACCCCGTCCCAGACTGTTGGGCCCTCGGCAAATTTGACTGTACTCTGCCCTTGATTGGTCCCCGGTCTTGCATCCAGCCAGACTGTGCCTACCTCTCGCCTACCATACCTGTACATCAAGTTGGTGGTCCTGAGAGCCCACCTCCCTTATCCCTCACCTCAAGCTGTCCTTTTCCCTGGCTGCTTTTAGCATCAAACTCTCTAGCTTAGCTTCTAAGCCCCTCATCCCTGAGCCACTCAGCCAGACAGCCTCCCTGTCCAGGGCAGCTGTCCTGTATAACTGCCTGGCCTCCTTTTGCTGGCTCCTTGTGTCCCTTCATTCTAGCATTTGTTCAGCTGACCACGCCTCTGCGTGGATGCCTGGTGTCTTTCTTCTTTCTTTGATGTCAGTGAACAGAGGAGGCAGCGCCGTTCATTGGTTCTGTTTGAGAATAAGTAATGTGTAGCCAAGCAAGGGGTAGGGTCCAGAAAGGTCTCTCTGCCTCTGCTTCTCCACCCTTGTAGTCTCTGGGGTCTAGGATCTTCTTATTGCCTCCACCTTACATCTGGCTTCTTCTGGCTGTGTCCAGTCTCTGTGGACACCCGAGCCTCCTGGACAGTGTAAGCAAGATACCCAGGCAGAGGTCCCGAGCCTGGTGACTAAACACTCTCTGCTTCCATTTCCTCACACCGTTAGTGTCTGCACTTAGATTTTCCCTGAGTCTACAGCATGTGTACTCTTCCTCACCCAGGCTGGAAGGAAGATAGGATGACTGCATAACTGTCCTGGAGAGTGGGAAGCCACAGTGATCACTGCGGATAGCAGGTGGGAACGGGAGACTGGCGAGACTGGCGTACACAGTCTTTCCTCTGACACAGCATGGAGATGTGGTCAGATCACCTGGCCTGGCTCTATCCCAGGTGGTGCCACATCCTTCCTTCTTTCCCGTCTGTTCATCATCTAGGCCATTTCCATATGCAACTGGGAAGATTCGTGTTGAAATCTCTCTCTCTCTCTCTCTCTCTCTCTCTCTCTCTCTCTCTCTCTCTCTCTCTCTCTCTCTCTCTCGTTTTTGTTGTTGAAACAGGATTTGTCTGTATAACTGCTTTAGCTGTGGCTGTCCTGGAACTCTCTGTAGACTAGGCTGGCCTCAAACTCATAGAGATCCTCCTGCCTCTGCAGGGATTAAAGGTGTGTCCCTCCACGTCTCTCTGTCTGTCTCTGTCTGTCTCTATCTCTCTGTCTCTGTCTCTCTCTCTGTCTGTCTCTCTGTCTCTGTCTCTCTGTCTCTCTGTCTCTCAGTCTTGCTTCCCTGCCCCATCCTTTATTCTCCTTCTCTTCCACAGGTCTCTCGCTCTTGAAGCATCTGTCTCCCTAAGTTGTCCAAACAAGCTGAACTCACTCACAAGCTGGGGATGGTTTGAATTCCCAATCCTCCTGCCTCCACCTCCAGAGTGCTGCAATTACAAGTGTTCACTCGATGCTCAGTCTGTGGGTGCGGTGCTCCCAGGAAGCTCTCTCTACCGTCTCTCTTAAACACGAGGCATTTGTTCCTCCCTGGGAATCGTTTCACACATATACCCTGGCGCATCTGACCTCATCTGTGGTATCCAGTGAGCATGCCTGCTGTGCCGCCCAAGCCTTATGCCCACACCCAAAAAACAGCTCCGAATGGAGAGCTTCTCTAAGCTGTGTTGAGAGGTTGCGTGGTCCCATTCATGTCACATGTGCAACTCCCAGGTACAGCTGGTTCAGCGCTCAGCTGTGTGACTGGAATTGAAAGGGGCAGACTGTGGAAGAGAAGTTTCTAGAACCAGCTGTCTGTCACCACATGAAGGCAGTCTCCACAGTGCTGTCACTCAGGAACCCTCGTGGGCCTCTCCTGACAGCCACCTGGCATGCCCAACTGGTGATACTCTGTCTCTGTTGCCTGAAGCACAAACTATGCAAGGGCAGTGCTGTCCCCAGAGACCTGGACAGTAGGCAAGACCCTTTCTGGCTGCCCCAGTAGAGAACACTTAGCTCACAGGCACAGACAGTGGGAGGGGCGCTGTTCAGAATGCAATTGCACAGGGTTGTGTTTGTCTCCTGTAGAAGGCGCCGTCCCGACTCTGTCCACTGTATAAGAATTTGGTACCCTGGGCAAGAATGGTTAACCACCCACCCACCCTCACTGGGTCACTTGGCCCCTGGCAGTGTGCTGGTTATTTATTTTTTCTGGGGACTCATCTCCTGCCATGCTGAAGAGAACAATGGCCTTCCTTGTGCACACGGTGCAGCTGCTGAGACACCACAGATCCAGGCAAGGAAGCCGAGCAGGTGGGAGTGCAATAGCCCTTCCCTCCTGGGTGTCTGTCACAGGCTTCTGCCACCAGGACAGTCCTGGCTTCTGTCAGAAAGACCCCAGTGAGTCCCAGCCATTCCCTGAACTGGGGCAAGGCAGAGACTTAAGTTGGAAACAGCTCCTTGGGCCTTGGCTCAGTGATGTTTATCCAAATAGGACAGGAACATCCCACACCCTCTGAAGGCCGAGGGGTGTGGGGGAGACCCTCACACACACCCTCCTTCCTGTTCTAGACAGCTTGTCTTTTGTCACCCAGCCCTGCCCTGTCACGCACCCCCACCCCCAGCCCTGTCACCCTGCCTCTCAGAACTGGCATGCATCTCTGGGTTCTGCCATTGTGTATCAATCACTTTGAACGGTGTCACTCACTGCAGTTCGTGTTAAAATTCCATTCCTACGTCTGCAGATTGAGGTGGCAATTAGGCAGGCTCTAAGCTCTGGGGAATGTGTCCCCTAAAAGCTCTGACACTGGATGTGGCATCTGTCACGGTGCCAGCTCTACCCTGCCCCAGGGCTAGCAAAGGGGTTCCAGCAAGGGGTGGGCAGCTTGGTGGGTGTGGGGCAAGCTGGTGTTCTGCTTGCTCAGTATGCAGTGGAGCGGAGTGGACTCTGGCTCCCAGATTTGCTCTCTGGGCTTCTGAGTTCTTCTACCCACCCAGTGGAAGAGGGGATTGGAGCATGTAATCTTTAAGGTTCTTCCTCAAAATGGTCACCAATAGTGGTTCGAGCGGAGCTTACCAGACACTTCCCTACATGGACACTACCAACCATGAAATTCCATGGGTAACAGGCACAGCCAGGTGAAACGCATCCCAAACTAATGCAAATTATCCCAAGAGAAAAAAACCAAAGGGATTGTTGTGCAGGGGGACCACCAATGTGAAAGGAGGACTGGGGGTGGGTGGGTAATTGCTTAGCACATTTTTCACTGCCAGCAGGACAGGATTCAATCATGCAGTGTACATAGGGCTACAAGCTCCTTCCCTGGGCACACAGCAGCAGAAGCAGCCAGGCTGAGGGTACCCAGAACCCATCCCATCCCAGAGTCTGAAAATGGCAGTAATGCCATTAAGTGGGGTCCCTGCTTCTTTTTCTGGGTTTGTAGCTCTCCCTCAGCCCTTTGGTGACAATAACCAAATGCTCAGCCTTGGAGCCCTGCCAAGAACAGGAAAGCTTGGCGAGAGAGGCCCAGCTCCACCTGATGCACGCGGCTCTCCAGCTCAGCAAACCCCGGCTGCTGTGGTCTCAGCTCAGCTTCAGCACCCACTGAAGCACTGCGCACGACCGCTTGCCCATCCAGTGTAGCGCCCTGTCAGAACCAGCCCATGGCTTATCACTTCGCTTAGCTGCACCCTGTTCATCAAGTGGATGGGTGGCTTCCAAGGGGACAGGCATTGAAATGGACCAATGAAAACCCTAGCACAGATGGGGAGGGGATAGCAGACTTGCCAGGGGGATAGCAGGAGACCGGAAGCCAAGCAGGCCGTGACTTACGGGGCAGTCCTTTGAGGGTGGTGTATGAAGAGTAATGGGGGGTCGTGGGTACAGGAACAGGATCCTGATAGTCAGGAAGGGATTTTCTGTTTTAGAGCTATTGATGTCTACAGAACTATTGTGAAAATATACCTGGCTGCCACATCTCGACTCATTCAGGACCATCACCACATTGCATACTTCCTCAGTTTCCTCTAAGTTTTTCTTTGTTGTTTTTTGCTGACCCAGACCCCAGGTAACATTTAGTCACCGTATTTCAGCCGTTCCAGCCTGATGACACTTTTTGTCTCCCTTGGCTTTTATGTCTTGGTAGTTTGGTGTGCTGCTCAGTCTGTGGAGACCCCTCCATGCCCCAGTTTTCTCTTCCCCGAGGTTAGCTGCTGTGGGTCCCCCATGCCCCAGCTTTTGTCTTCCCCGAGGTTAGCTGCTGTGGGTTTGCTGTGGAAGGATAGCACCTCCCGCACCTGCTTTGACACACACTGCAAACCTCGCTGAGTTGACTTTGATCACCTGGGCAGGCCACCATAGATGGCCCTCCCCACACTGTCTGCCTGCTGAGGATGGTGACTGATGCACAGGGCCGATGCACTGTGCGGGGTTGTTCTGGGAAATCTGCGCCTGGCCCTGTGTCTCTGTTAAGTCAGCTGTTGGTTCTGTCAGCATGGACTCATGTGTACCTAGTTTATACTCTATTGTGACTTCATGCTAATTAGCTATTGTATAAGCTTTAATTCTAAACTAACTTGGGTAGAAAAAAGCAGCATGTGTAATTCCCTATACCTGTCCTCCTCTGGGATGTCCTCCTGCTGCTGTCCCTCCTAACTGTCCCTTACTCTGTGAGGTACGTGTGTGCATAGTTAGGGCCGTCACTGCGAACGGCTAATTGTCAGCACAGAGGGATAACACAGCCCTGCCTGGTGTCCTGGGACCTTGTTGACAGAAAACATCCCTGGCCCCTTGGACTGCCACTCCTCAGATGGCAAGGACAGTACCAGCAGTAGGGCTTCTGCTCTCTCCTCTTTCAGTCTCACCTGTGGGCTGTTCTCGTGGCATTTCCTATGCTGAGCCCCGCTGGAAGAATAGCAGGTGTCCACACACAAACACATAGCTTCTGCCCTCTCGAGGCCTCACAAGTCACTCACTTGGGTTTACTGATACCTGGGTGCCAGCTTTGCCTGACTCATTCGACCTGGGCCTGAGTGGGATCCATCCTCCCACAGAGTTTGTCATGTGTTGTGACTGCACCTGTACTGGCAAATATTCCTTGGGCAGTACATTCAAAGCAGTGAGTTTCCACATAAACCTAAAAGCAAAAGGCTTCCCACAAGTGCCCGCTGGCAGTGCACACCCAAGTGTAGGCTCGGATCACGCTGCATCCCACACAAGACGGCAAGGGTCATCTGAACTGGGCGGTACAGGTCCTTCCTGTCCACAAAAGAAGGGAGGGCACCTGGAGCTGTGGCATTCCCTGGTCCCGGGCTCTGGGTCAGCCACTCAGAGCTCTGTATCTTGTTTCCTGTGAAGACACATGGTGACATTTGTGTGTCTCGGTTTCACTTTAAGGACTTCTTGGTCAGGCTGAACTTGAGGGTGATTCCTTTGTAAATGTTTGACCCCACTGATGAAATTTCCTCTCTGTGTCTCCTCTTGTGCCCCACCCCAACCCCCCAACCCCTGCAGGATGGGAGTCACAGCTGCTGGAAACAGGATTCCTGGGGATCTTTCTGAGCCCTCTCTGGACACTGTCCCGCCTGCCCAAGAACACCCCCACATCCCAGATTGTCCTGTGGGGCTTCCGCTGGCTGATCTTCAGAATCATGCTTGGAGCGGTAGGTGGAACTTTCATGTACATGATGTGAGAATGATGGCCTCAGGACACACCTAGTAACTCAGGCGGACTGCTGGGCTGGGCTGGGCTGGGCTGGGCTGGGCTGGGCTGGGCCGGGCCAGCTCATCTGGATCGGGGTTACCTCCTTGATGCCGTGTACCAGCTATTCTGATGTTGGCCTGGCCCCGCCCACTGCATCCTCCACGTCAGAGTGGCCCGCTGTGAACAGTCCGCTCATCAGTTGTACCAGCATGTTCACTGTCATTTACTGTGGGAAGCAGCCACAGCTTTGCCTTTTTGTTTGGAGGAGATTTGGGGAAGAGCCAGTCCTTTCCCGCAGTGCCTTGGATGTCTCTAAGGTCATTTCAGATTGATGAATGAAGGCCATATGCCATGGAGGTGTGTTGGTAACTGTTCTGCAGTGGGAGCCTCGGGTCTCACACTGGGGCAGCTTCCAGCCTTCTGTGTCTGTCTTTTCTTTGGGTCCCCAGCCTGCTGACTTCTTGGAGTGTCTCTCACCTAATCCAGATGTGTGCACACTTTGTGCAGTTCAGTGTGAATATCACTTAATAGCCTGTGTGGTCGGTGGCCCTCGCCTGCTCCAGGGCTTCCTACCCAAGTCTGCACACCCCCCAAGCCCCACCCTGCTCCACCCCCAATTCCCGCTGTGCCCCTGCCGCTCTTGCATCTACTGATGCGCGTGGCTGACATTTTCAGACATTATTTGAAACTTCGATGTGAGAGCCTTTGGCTTCGGGGCTATACAGAGCATTTGGCTGTTCACTTCCTTGTTCTTCACTTCTTGTCCTTTGATGAGATCTCTATTCTTCCAGGATTATACCACACTAGATTTTCCATAGTGCAGCCTTCTTGGACATAATGTCTCTACATGGGTCTCTCTGCTTACTTTTACGTTTTCAGAGGGGACCAACCCAAGCATGCAGAGAAGTTGAGGCACATCGCAAAGCGAGTCATGAGAACAGGGTGTTCACATAAGGGCAAGATTCTTCAAACCAGGGCCTCTTTCGGTCTAGAATATTCCGCATCTCTCTCAGACTGCCCAGCTCCTCAGGTGACCTTGTGACTCTCTGGGCGTGGCCTAGCAGCAAGAGGGCAGCTGTGATCTGATCTGGGAAGTCCCTCCATTGAGACTCTCTTCTTAAGTGACTCAGGGCTGTGTCAAGTTCATAGTTAAAGCTAACTAGGACACCATCTACACTGTGGATAAAGACAGCCTAGTCTCAAATGAGGTACACTCCCAGAGTATGAGTACCCTCACCTTCTTCACCATCTTCTGCTGAGTTCACTGCATAGGATGTAGGCCTTGGTGGAGGGAGCACCATAGGAGAGTCCTGGTTGCCTCCATGGGCACATGCAGACATGTACCCATGTCAGGCTAAGCCCCTTCCTCCTGCTGTCTGCAGCATGGGTCTTGGGGCAGGAGCTTTTGCCATAGAGATTCCTGTCCTCTGAAGAGGCTCCGATGGTGCACTCGTGCTGGTGTGAACAGGGAACCTGACAAGTTGTGTGTGGGACTAAAATGATCCAGGAGCTTCATGGTTTTATGCGTGAACACTGGAAGTCACCCGGCTCCCGGGTGCTCTTCACATGTTATGTGAAGCAGATCACGTGGGACGTGATCCTCTGTGACTGTAACTATGCTGCTGTGGCCAGGGGTTCCTGGGAAGGCCTCGGCTATGAGCCACTACATCTACCCATGTCCCCCAACTGTCTCCAGTGGCTGTGAGTGCCCCCCCCATGCTGAATCATATGAAGGGCCACAGCAGCCCAACAGGAGGAGGGTGGGCATGTGTGTGAGACCCCCAAGAGGGCTGTGTGGAGCCATGTTGCCAGCAGTGACACAGATGGAATCAGTGCTTGCTAGGCCACAGGGATGACTCTGGGCTGGATTCTACATCTAGAATGTTGCTGTGTGCTGCTGTCTCTGAGGCCAGTGTGTGCTTGGAAAAGGGCACTGAAGTTCTTTGCTGTCTTCAGAGATAGTGCACTTATTCCTAGCAGCCTGAAGGTGCTATAGCTTACTCTCCTCTCCCAGCTGGTTCTGATGAGCCCGAGACCCTTCAAAAGTGTCAAAAGGCTCCTTGTAGAAGGTGGCTGTGTTACAGGAGGCGGTATGAAGACAAGCTGTGTGGAGCCCAGATCTTCAGGGAAGCCTCGCTCTGTGGAGAAGCCTAGCTATGCAGAAATGCTGAGTGGGGTAGAAGGCCCAGCTCTGTGGAAAGGCTCAGCTTTGTAGAGAAACCCAGCCCCATGGGAAAGATGAACTGGATGAGAAACTAAGCTCTGGAGCACCATTGAGCTGTGTAGAGAAGCTGGCTTGTGTGGAGAAGCACAGCCCTTAGAGAAGCTGAGTTGTCTGGATAAGCTATAAGACTGTTTCATGCACCATTCTTGTGCTAAGAGTTGAATGCACCCCCATGATGCCTGACAGAGTGAGCGAGTCATTAGCACATTCTGAAGCCCTTTTATGGCATTTTGATTGACTGCTAGCACCAGCTGGGTAAAAATTACCAGGTGCTCTAAAAGGTGTAATTACTTGATACAGTCTTAGGTTGGATATTATTAATCTTGCTTCAGTGGGAAGGATAGAGAGAGAGGTGCCGCGGTAATAGACTGAGGGGTAGCCTCGAGTCCATTGTGGGCTGGCTCAGACCTAAGACCACAGGACCAGAGAGAGCCTGGCTCAAAAATCAACCCTCAAGACTGCATCGTCTGGTGGCATTTCATATGCCCCAAAATTGGTTGATCCCTTGGAACTGGTTCCCAGAATCCCACCGTCATGATGTGCTGGTACCTCGCAGGGAAGGAAAAACTGCAGCATCTGTGGCCTGTGGGAGGCTGAGCCAGGCACTAGGACTGTCACATCCTCAGGAGTAAGAGGCTGACACGAAGCACCCTCCTCCCTGTAAGATTCAGCTGCTGTCAGATCCCATACGTTGGTGTGGATTCATGGTTTGCAGAATCCACATCCACCTTTATGGCCTTGACTTCTGTGAGCGGCATACCTGGCTATCCACAGGGGAAGGCCAAGCAGAGATGAGACCACAACAAGCACAAGGAAAGGAAGTTGATGAAGGATGTGGCTGGGCCCGCCCTCCACACCCTACTGGAGGGATCTGTTCTGGGACGATCAGGGAGGCCTGGCCTCACTCTGCAGAGACTTGATCTAATGGTGATGAACTTCAGCAAGCCCTCTGTGGGGGACAGTTTTCAGAATTACCTGCCAGCTTCTGCTCAAAGATCAAATTCACGAAACATGGTAGAGACCAACCAACTCAAGTCAACAGGCAACTCAAGTCACTGAGCCATCTCTAGAGTGCTACAAGTCACTGTGAGCCATGTATGGTAGGAGCTGCTGGAGAATGGAATCTTCAAATGTGCATTTATAATAAAATTCAAGCTAGTCTAGTACTAAAGGCATATAGTCCCAACTCTGTAAGGCTGAGACAGGAGGACCATAAACACAGGTCAGCCTGGGCTACAGAGAAAGTATGAAGTGAGCTGGGCCTCAGTATAAAGTCAAAAGTTAGTGGTAGAGCTCTCATCGAATGTGTGGACAGTTCTGGATCAGTGCTCAGTACCACTGTTTAAATCAGTATTCTATTGCCGCAAGGAGACACCAGGATCACAGCAACTCTTATAGAAGAGTTGCTTTCAGGTCCAGATGCTAGTCTGTTATCATCATGGCGGGAAGTCTGGTGATGGTATAGGAGCCAACATGGTGTTGGAGAAGTAGCTGAGAGTTCTACATATCCTGATCCATAGGCAGGGGGGTGGGGGGCTGGTATCGGGTTTTGAAACCTCAGAGCCCACCCCTAGTGATACAGTTCCTCCAACAAGGCCACACCTGCTAGTTCTTTAATGTAACGCCTGGTGACATTCAAATACATGATCTTGTCGGGGCCATTCTTGTTCAAACCACCACAGCCACACAAAAAAGTAAAATTATTTAAAAGTAAAAATATAATAACATCTAAAACCAAGAAGCAGAACATTTTTGCAAAAGAATAGCCACTCTTAAATTCTCTCTGCTGGGATTAAAGGCGTGTGCCACCAGGTAGGCAGTTTGTTTTGTTTTTGAAACAAGGTTTCACTTATGTAGACCTGTTTGTCTTGGAACTTGTGTATATGAAGCTGACCTCAAACTCACAGGGATCCTCCTGCCTCTACCTCCTGAATGCTGGGATTAAAGATGTGAGTCATCACTCCAGGCCCAAAATGCCAACGCACTGAATAGCCACAATGGTGTTGTATGAAAAACTCTAGGAGACAGATTGCTTGATTCCATGACAATTAAATTTCAGTGATGTTACAGACCCAAATGTAAGGTTCTGTGAGTAAGATCATGTTCAGTGAGGGAAGCCTGACAAAAGGGACACCACAGATACACACAGACACACACAGAGACACACACACATACTACATACACACAAGCACACACAGACATATAGATATGGACACATACCACATACACATAGACACACACAGATACACACAGATGCACACACACACAGAGATATGCACAGATACACAGTCAGACGCATGCACAGAGACACATACAGATACACACATATGCTCACACACAGAGACACATAGAAACACACACACATACCACATACACATAGACACACACAGAGATACACACAGATGCACAGAGATGCACACACAGAGACACACACACGCAGACACATAGAAACACACACACATGCACATACACACACACACACACACACACACACACACTCCTTTCATGAAAGGCTTCAGAACAGGTGGTCCAGCTGGCCTCTTTAGGTAGGCCACAAGGGCTCCTTCTTGGGTGATGGAGACATCGGTGACTCAGTGGGACGAGGCACTGCGAGAATGTGTATTCTCATCTCCTCAAGCCAGTAACTGCGTGGCAGCTCAAGAGTTATTTCCAGACCTAATGAGGTCAGCCTACTGCTGAGGAAGGTTGGCTTAGGGGAGCAGAAGTTCCCCTCAAACCTGTTTGTCCATGCATTCCCTCAAAACATGTCCCTTCGAGAGCCTGGGGAGGTTGAACTCAGCCAAACTGGCCACCATGGCACCGCCATGGCCTCCCCACAGCACAGAAGGAGAGCAGTCTATTTCCCTTTCTGGCTCTTGGTGCCACAGAAAGCAAGGTGGTATTAGGGGACAGTCTACTGCTAATGGGCCAGTCAGGGTGACCTACTACAGGAGAGCACGTGCCTGCCTGCTAGAGGGCCATAGCAGACCTTGCACTCTGGCCAATCTTTTCTTCATCTCACCCACGAACTCAGATCACAGATGCTTGTCCCAGGCCCAGTGACCCGAGCTGCTGTGGGAGTGCTGGCAGCACTAACTCCTGACAGCTTTCCCACCCAGGGCAGGGGCAGCCCTCAGGGCAGGTAGGCTCCTTGTAAGAGGAACTCTGAGGATGAGGACAGACATCAGAGAAAGTTACAGCGGTGCTGTGTGCCCCCTCTCTGCCACACACCGGGCAGCCGACTCTGAGAGTCCTGGGTTCACTGGTACCCATAGGCTTCCCAGCCTTGCGGGATGGGAACATGGCCATTGGGGAAGGATCAGTGGCTCCACAGAGTCCCTGCCCTCCTTTTCTCAACTGCAGGATCAGTGAAGCCTCCCATGGCTCCCTCATTACAGGAAGGTCTCCTGCCTCCATCCCACCAGTCTGGGATGTTTTTCTTAGGGCATCAGTGTCAGCCACATCGAGGCGGAGGCTCTCCTGCTTTAGGAAACAATAGTGATGTAGGTGTCAAGACAGCGGGACACTGCCTTTAGTGATGCTTTTTTCTTTTTAATTCCTTTGTGTTTCTTGATCTTGGATCGTGTGTGTGTGTGTGTGTGTGTGTGTGTGTGTGTGTGTGTGTGTGTGTGTGTGTGAGTGTGTGTGTGTGTGTGTGTGTGTGTGTGTGAGTGTGTGTGTGTGTGTGTGTGTGTGTGTGTGTGTGTGTGTGTGTGTGTTTGTCTGTCTGCAGTGAGGTTTATATGTTCCTCTGCAACCCCAGCTCCTCATCTAGAGCCACCAGACAGAGCCCCGGCATCAGATAGAGATGGGTTTTCCCTGCAGACTCTAGAACCGGCTCTGTCCTTGATTATCCCACGCCGATGAACTGTGCCGAGTGACAGGCTAACAGTCTCCGTTGCTGAGATTCTGGGAATGGAGCCAACACCCTTGTTGCTGGGAATTCTCAGGCCTGCGCATTACCCAGGGGGAGAGAGACCCCTTGCTTTTCATATTGACCCCTAGAATGTGGGGGTGCTGAGCACCTGCTTCTCTGCACACCTCCCCCCTCCAGCCTCACGGCCTCCATTCGGAGGAGCATGTGTGGGTGGCAGTCCCTTCTCCACGTGCTCCACACGCCTCTCTTCCTGGAGAGCCAGCCCTGCTGTGAGCTTTACCTGTAGAAGTGCTGCGGGCCCATGAGGGTAGAGACGAGACAGAGAGCGTAACTCTGGTAAATAGCAAGTGAAAGGAGCCATCAGGTCGGGGCGGAGGGGCTGTCCTTACCCCTGGCCTTGCTTCTGGGCTGCGTCTCTGCAGTGTGTCCTGAGTTGGCACCAGTCTCTACTCAGTTCCTGTCTCTCTGCTGTTCTTAAACACTTTGTGCTGCCAGGTTTTTATTTATATATATATGTAATTTTAAAATTAGCATATATTTGCCGTATAATAGAACAGGTCCCATCGTGACATTTCCATTTAGGCACATAACATGCTAGTTCTGATACTATTTGCTTTATGTTTGCTTCATATTTTAGAAGTTAAGAATTTACTGCTCTGCCAGACCTGACAGCATATGCTGTTAACCCCAGCACTTTGGAGGCAGAAGCTGGTAGATGTCTGAGCTTGAGGCCAGCCTGGTCTATATACAGTGAGACCCTGTCTCAAAACAACCACAAAGAATTTAGGACTCGTGATTTTCATGGAACAAAATGTAAGCTAAACAATCGGTTCTGTATGCAGTGAGAACGACTGCTGATCCTGGCTGCGGGGGTTTTATATAGTTTTTCCTGGAAGGAGGGTTAAGGCTCAGAATCTGCAATGATGTAAGGATTAGAATTCTGTGTCTCATGCCAAGGTGATCCCAACCCACAGGCTGTAGAGAACAGTGGTGAGGCCCTACACGACCAGTTTTGACTCAACTTCCTGCTTGTTAGTAGACACAGCCTTGACCAATGCCCAAGTGCATGTGCGTGTGTATGTGTGTGCATGCATATCTATGTGTCCACGAGTACATACTGCATGTGTGTGCATGTTTGTGTGTGCGTGTTTGTGCGTCCACGTGTGTGTGTTTGTGTGTGCATGCCTGTGAGACTCCCCCCCCCCCAGCTCTGTGTTTGTCCCTAGCGCCCCTCGCACAGGTCGTGCCCTCTGGTGCTCCCCACTCTCACACAGGAAACTGCAGCATCTGAAGTGAAGACAGAAACCTGCAGGGTCAATAGCTTCCAGGTCAGAATTGAGCAGTAGCCAGCGCGTGACCAAAGACTTCCTGAGAAAGCATCCCCCACCCCCGGGTCAGCACGTGTGTCTGAAAGGCTGCTGTGGGGTCACCTGGGATGCCACAAAAGCTTTAGGCCTGCAGATTTGACAGCTCAGACGAGACAGACAGATCCATTGACAAACACAGCCACCAAAACCAAGTCAAAGAAAGCAGGAAACCTGGATAGTTTTGTGTCTGCTAAAGAAATTGAATTAGAAATCGACAGAAGAAAAACTATTCCAGAAAGAATCTGTACCCCAGATGGCTTCACTGGTGAGCTTTGTCAGACATTTCAGGAGGAAATAGCAGCAGTCCTCCACTGATGCCTTAGAAAATACTGGAGGAGGAATGGTCCCCAAGTGCCTCTGACAGCCAGCACAGCAGCGACCCTAAAGCTCATGAAGATATGACATGCAGAGATGAAGGTCAGAGCCCAGGACCTCCACAAAGACGCAGGAACCCTTAAAGGAGTGATCAGTGAAATCTTGGCTAAAAAAGCACGGGGACGGCAAGGCTGTGGGGTCACCTGGGATGCCACAAAAGCTTTAGGCTTGCAGATTTGACAGCTCAGACGAGACAGACAGATCCATTGACAAACACAGCCACCAAAACCAAGTCAAAGAAAGCAGCTTTCTTTGAAAATCAGCTCATGTCATCTGCTACAGTCACAAAATAGAGACAAAGAGCCATCTTCTTATCACAGCAGATTAAAAAAAATTTTTTTTCAATACACAATTCCAGCTTGCCTGTAGCCCAAGCACCTGGGAGGCTGAAGCCTAGGGTGTATACAGAGCCCCTGCCAAAAGGAGAGGGAGAGGGAGAGAGAGAAGGAGAGAGAAGAGAAAAGAGAAGAGAGGGGAGGGGAGGGGAGGGGAGGGGAGGGGAGGGGGAGGGGAGAAGAAGAAGAGAAGAGAAGAGAAGAGAAGAGAAGAGAAGAGAAGAGAAGAGAAGAGAAGAAAGAGAGGAGACCTGTGGCACATGCCTTTAATCGCAGCACTCAGGAATCCAATCTCTGAGTTTGAGGCCAGCCTGGTCTACAGAGGGAGTTCCATCAAAGCCAGGGCTACACAGGGAAACCCTGTCTCAAAAACAAACAAACAAGTATAAGAGTACAATGAGATCAGAGACCACTCCTCCAGAGTGTATTGGAAATCTAGTTTGGAAAACAAGAAGTTAAGTTGTAATCCATAGATATGACTGCGCTTAGAAAAACCGGTGACTGCTGAGTGTGATGGTGCCCACCTAGAATCTCCACACTCAGAAGGTAGAGGTGAATCAAGACTCCAAGGGCATCTTCAGTGTGTGTAGCCCAAGGGCATCTTCAGTGTGTGTGGCCCAAGACCAACATTGGCAGTGTGACACCCTGTCACCATCTCCCCTCAACCCCCTGGGAGGAAGGACAAAACAAGGGAAGGGGGAGGGAGAGAAGGGCATAGAGGAATCTAAAAAGCAACTATTAAGATGAACATGAGGTTTTAGGATGCAAGGTTAACATCATATATATTTTTAAGATGTATTTTTATTTTATATATGTGGGTGTTTTGCCTGCATGTGTGTGTGTGTGTGTGTGTGTGCAGTGTGTATGTGCAGTGTTGGAGGAGGCCAGAAGAGGGCATCATATCCCAGAACTAGAGTTACAGATGGCTGTTAGCCATCATGTGGGTGCCGAGAATTGAACCCCTGTCTCCTGGAAAAGCAGCCAGTGCTCTTAACCACCAAGCCATCTCTCCAGCCCAGTGTTTCATAAACTGTTAACAAGCCATTACACAATAAAAAATTGGGAGTGTTATCTATTGCATCAAAGCCCCTCAAAAGCCTTACAGTAAATTAATTTAAGGATATCTAAGTCCTAAAAGCTATACAATGTAGCTGAAAGGAATTTCAAAGACTATGAATGAAGAAACAGACCATGTTCGTGGATCAGAAAGATTCAATATTGCATCCGGCTTGCCCAATTTTACCTACAGATTCAAGGCAGTTAGCATCAAACTCCCAATGGCCTGTTAGGGAAACTAGCCGATTCTGAATTGAGTATGAAAATACAGAGGATCTTTTTAAAAAGAACAGAATTAGAGGGCTATGCTAATCTTAGACCTCACCTTAAAGCTGAAGTGTCGTTGCAATCTAAGGTGGAAAACCTGCGTCAGAGGAAGAGCAGAGTCCAGGAGCAGGCTGCATCCTCTGCTCCTCATGGGGACCCATCCAGAGCACTGATGTGGTGGGGATGCCAAGCCACTGGACAGTGCTGGAGGGGTCGCATAGAGCCACTGAGAAGGACATTGAGAGGTTATACTTCATGGGGTTTTTTGTTGTTGTTGTTGTTTTTGTTTGTTTTTTGGTTTTTTGAGACAGGGTTTCTCTGTGTAGCCCTGGCTGTCCTGGAACTCACTTTGTAGACCAGGCTGGCCTCAAACCCAGAAATCCGTCTGCCTCTGCCTCCCAAGTGCTGGGATTAAAGGCGTGTGCCACCACCGCCCGGCTTGACTTCATTGATTTAAAGACCCCTGGAAATGTGAATATGCAAACCACAGACTGGGGAAACATTTGTGGCATTCAGTTTTGATATACAACATGTAGAGCATACATTGTAACCATAGAAACAAGGGTAAAAGAATGTGTTTTCTTTGCAAAGGTGGGAGTGTGGGGAAACCAAGAAAGAGATCATACTTTTCAGAAAGAATAAAAGCAATGTGACAATATCTGCCACTAGGGACCTGTGACACAAATACCTGTGTCAGGGGATATGTGTAGCTGCCCTTGGACAGCCATGCTGCCCCCTAGGAATGTGTCCTCTAGGCTGCAGGTATCCCGTAGTTTTGCCCAGAATGGCCAGATGCTGGAGACCTCCATGTGTCAGTCATTTAGGAACCAATGGCCACATTATTACAGAGCAAAGTAACACACAAGGAAAGGTAGCTGTGTGGTTACCACCCAAATCTATAGTCACAGACAGGGAGCTCCTGGGGCACATGTCCCTTCAAGGGACTTCCCTGGTCAGGCGGGATCATTGAGCTGAACTGTGATGGACTTGTCATTGGTAGGACATAGAACTAACCAGAAAGGAAGCAGAGAAATTGTTGTGGGGATGGAAATGCCCAGTCAGACTTCCAAATTCCTGGCAGCAACCTGTGTCAGAAGTCAGACACATATAGTGTGCACATCTGTTCCATGTAAAACCATAGTAAGCCTTCTGTCAGAGCAGGTAACAAGCCTGCTCGTTGTACACAGGATGCTTCAAGATGGGCCACAGCAACTACATGCCTTGCATGGTGAGTGAGTCTATAACCCTGTGTGTCCAGAGAGCAGGAAAAGGACTTGTGGTGGCCACTGGGGAGAGGACTTGGGCAGGACTCAAGATCAGCTGTGTCTGAATGAAGTAGCCAGGCAGGTGTTGCCTTGAGAGTTGTCATGGCTCTTGCCCTCTAGCAGCATCTAAAGAAGTCTCATGCCACTTAGGACTTGGGGCCATAGAGGACCTCTCAGAGCCAAGACAACTCAGCAAAGAGCAGAGGTGACCAGAGAAGACCTGCGCAGTGAGTGGGAGAGGAAGCAATCAAGTGACTCCGAGAACTGAGTGGGAGATACACTCTGGGAGGAAAGAGCCGGCTGATAAGTTTGGCCATAGAGCAGCTCCTGCTGGAGAAACAAGAGATGGCCCCAGGGCTGCCTGCAATGTGTCCAGAATGTTCTAAACCTCGCCCAGCCTGACTCAAGAGCTTACTCAGCAGCTGCCACAAAAAGCCAGCAGGTCCCAGGAGTGGACAGCAGTCATGGAGACACCCAAAAGCACCCAGTCAGCTCTGGGTGATGCCTGTCCCTTCCTAGACAGAGTATAGCCTGGGCTAAGTGGTATGCCTGCAGATGATGTTCATGGGCTGAGGTGAGGCCAGATGTGCAGCACACAGAGAACCCCTGAGATGTTTCCTCGTGGGACATTTTTCACGTGGAAGGAAATCTGTTTCTGCTCGTGCCCCATTCTGAGCAGGGCCACTCAGTCAGCCCGCAGCTCCAGGTTGTTAGGAGGTGGGGTCCCCAGGACAGCTGCAAAGCCAAGTCTCTGTTAGCTGGGAGGCTGGCTGTGCTTACGTCACAGCCCAGGGACTGTTCTGAACGGGATGAACCAGGATAATTTTAAAAGCAGTTTCCATGTTAGCATGCACCGCCCCCCAGGATGCTTCAGGAGATGATGCTCAGGCCACGGAAGTGTGGGCTCGTGGGCGGCTCTCAACAGTTAGCAAGCAGGGTGGAGACATTGGTAGCAGGGAAGGGCGGCTGCTGAGGAACCAAGACAAAAACAGGCTTTGAAGTTGCCGGACCCTTTTCTCGGAGTTGGAGTGCCACTGGTAAAATCGTATTAAATATAATGAAATAAATGCTGGAATGCAGAGTGCCTGTGAAGACAGAACGGAACGGATGTCCCTACCATTTCCCTCGTCCTGGGCATCCTAACTCAGAAATGAGAGCAATCATTCTAATTGGCTTTATTGCATTAGCGTGGGCAGAGCTAGAGAAAGGGGGCTTTCTTCCTGCCTGCCCATCAGCCCCCAGGACACTCAGAAGGGCTGACCTCTGACTCTGCTCAGAGACATCACGGGAATCTTTGGACCTCATGCCTGCTGTGTCATGACCTTTGATCCCCAATTGCAGACCTCTCGTATAGCTGTCCCAGACTGGGCCCTGGCAGCCTCTTTGGATCCCCATTCAACAGCTGTTTGTCTCACACAGCCCATGACCCTCAGAGGCTTAAAGAAAGCATCACAGCCCAGCACAGCTGAGGGCTTTTCAGAACCCTCTCATCCGTTCTTGGTAGCCCATCAAAAGTTATTATGCATAGGTGCTGAGGTCCTTTTCAAGGGACGTAGCGCAAAAGCCTTACAGCTCTGCTTATCTCTCTTCTCAAGTGCCTTTGTTGCATCCGGCTGTGTCCTCCATGTGCACGTGTACAGACTGTGTGGATGCAGGCAGCAGGACACCACCGCATCACGTTGCTTGACAACAAGGAGACAGTGCATCAGACCTGTCCAGAGCCATCGGGAAGACTAGTGAATCTGCAGGGATTAGCAGCTAAAAGAGGCCCGGAGCTTCTAGAAGGAAAACCGATGCTTTTACAAAGAGGCAGATTGTTCTAAGTATTTATGCAGCATACGCTGTAGTAGAAATTGCTGCTGCTTTCACACACATCTCCCAGTTAACCTCTTAGACCAGGAGTCAGTTTGAGGCATGTAGTGGTGGTGTTTTGGTGAAACCATACTGTAAGACCTTGGGTGTCCAGGGCTCGGTGGACTCTGGCTCCAGCCTGAGCTAGCCATGTCAGGGTAGCTCTAGTCCTGTGGACAGGAGGTGCTTCTGTCGTTTTGAACCAGATCTTAGCTGAAGGTTCTCAAAATGTAAAACCCCAGATTCTGCCTAGCTCTGTGCTACCCTGAGCTTTGCTAAACCAAGGCTTTTTAACACACCTGTCTCCACCATCTAGGGACTATGCTGGGCCCATCTGCCATACCCATTCCCACACACATATGCACGAGCAACCTGTTAGCACGTGGCTGTTTGCTTGGAGGCTGCATTTTCTCGGTTCTTGGGCGAACAGATGGACCTTCCCTAACGCTTGTGGGAGTTCCTTTCCAGCCTGGAAGTGCTGGGTGGTCATCATGCCCCAGGTCCCGCTGACTCCAGATCATCTCAGGGCACACTGAGCAGTGCTTGCAAGTGAAAAGCTCTGTCCTGGAAGTGCAGAGCCAGGGCATCTTCATTAGAGGTCCCCACACCATCCGCACTCTCAGTGTCACAGAGGGCTTCCCACAACTGAGCCGGTCTTTCAGAGCAGTGCCATCTCTTCGTAGCAGCATTTCATGTGTTGGTAGAGCTGAGCCAGGAGAGGGCTGTAGCCTGGAGTTCAGTCAATAACACGCTGTGTTCGCGAGTGCCACTGGTCCACTCCACAAGGATGGGGGACCATGGGCTGTGCCCTCTGCTTGGAAACAAGTGGGCCTTAGGAAGCTGTAGAGCCTTACTTACATCACATAAGACAGGGGTTACAATTGGATAGGCAGCAGTCGCTCCAACACTAACGTGTGCCGTGTACCCCCGACAGCTTGCAGAGCTCTTGGGCATTCCCATCAGGAATTCAGCTCTGGCAAGAGAGGAGCAGCCCCACCTTATACCATTCCTGCAAATGCCAACATAGCTTTAGACCCCATCAAGCCTTGAGGGGGGGTACAAAGGGACCTCAGCCCCTTTCAGGCCACAGGCGTGCTATGCCAAGCCAGAGGGTAGGCATCCAAAGCAGACTCGTGGCATGGCTTTTCCTGTATGTGGTTTCCTTTGCCCGTCGGGAGTTTTTTAAGAAGCAGAAATTGCAGTCGGGAGCTGCTGGACAGGAACATTCATCCCCACTCATTGTGAGCCCAAGGTATCAGCCTGGAACATTCCAGCATCATGACGTTCTCCTTCCCAGGCTTTAGAGCAAGAGGGTCGTAGGAGACTGAAGGTCACTCTGCTCCCTTTAGGTCTGCCATGCTAAGGCCCGTCTGTGCCATTTTTTTTTTACCCTAAATTAATTTTGGGCTGAAAAAAGGCTCAAAGAAGGCTTTGTTCCTCTGACACTCTGAAAGAAAGACCCGTGGGAAGTCTGACATCTGCAGCAGGAGCGAGCGGCTGGGAGTGGCTCCAACGCCCTCCGCTCCTGAAGAATGCTTCAGGTTCCTAAGTGTCTCATCTCAGCTCTGAGTTTGAGTGACATTTTAATTATTTTGTTTTTTTCTTCTTTTCCTGGTGTGAATCTCCAAAGAGTCCCTCTCAGGCTCTGAGGGGTACAGAGCACTGTGCAGCTCATGGACATGATAAGGGTTAGTCCTGATGGTGCAGTTCACTTCCCTACTCAGTGGGCGTGTTCTGTCAGCAACCAGTGGTTCTACTCGACAGACACCCAGAGTAGAACGTTGCAGGGCGGGGAGTGTACAGGCACTGGACCGGCAGCCCTACCCAGCAGCACCGTGTTCAAGTGACCATGGCTGTGCAGGACGGGAATTCCACTGGACGCCATCATCCCTGGGGCATCCAGTCTGAGTGTGTTTGTTTCCCAAGAGGTAACTTGGTTGTCTGAGTAACTCATCCTTCGAGTCTTTAAATAGAGTGCTCCCAGGAGGCAGAGCACAGTTCAACTCCCTGCAGTGCTCACAGCTCCCTTGTGGTGTCAGGATTGCTGGGAGCCCTGTGGGGCCCGTGACACCCTGGAGATGTTGCTTCTGAGAGAGCGTTCCCTCTAAAGCCAGCCTTCACAAGCAGGTACCCATTAGGTAGTGTCACACATGTCACATGTGGCCCTGGTGTGAGTACTCACTCGTTCCCATAGGCGCTGACTAGGTTCATGTGGCCCCAGTGCTCTCGAGATCACTTGGCCCTGTCTCCTGGGTGTCAGTGGCTACATTTGAACACTATTCTTATGACGGCATCAGTATCTGTCCATAGCCCCTTTCGGCTTTCATATCAGATCTACCGCTTAGCCTGTCTCCTGGGCTCCCTCAATGAGCGTGTCTGAAACTAGATATGTCTTGCTTCCCACACAAGCCCACACTGCCCAGGTTACCTTGCTTGGATGGCCACAGAAGCCATTATTGACCCCACTGCGAGCTCCTCAGTGCCTCATATCTTCCTAATGTGGGAAGGTCATTTGTGGTGATCTCAGCATGCCTGGGGTGGGGTGGGGGTGCTGTTTCATGTGATTTCAGTGTGCTGGCTTTTGTTAGAGTGGTGGTCAGGAGGCCTAGACGAACCCAGTCAGCTGGTGGACAGCTCCCACCCTTGTGGCCTCCCCACAGATCACGGGCTTTTTGAGCAGCCTACTCTGCCTGCTGTCTCTAGTGAGCCTCGCTCTCCCCCCATGACCTGGTCTAGGCTCTGTGGGACTTCTGGCTCTCCATGATGACCTCCTACCTTCTTCTCTGTTCCAGACAAGAGTCCTTAGCAAACCTCCCACCCACACCCAGCATCTTCAGGCCCCTTTCCTCTTCCTTCCGGGGCAGTCCCTAGCCTCTCCAGGGATACCACTCTGTCTTAGTTAGGGTTTCAATTTCAGGGTAAAACACCATGAACAAAAGCAGTTTGGGGAGAAAGGGTTTATTTCAGCTTACGCTTGAAGATCACAGTCCATCACTAAGGGAAGTCAGAGCACAAACTCAAGCAGGACAGAAACCTGGACGTAGAAATTGGTGCAGAGACTACAGAGGAGTGCTGCTTACTGGCTTGCTCTTCAGGACCACCAGCCCAGTGGTGGCACCACCTACAGTGATTTGGACACACCAATTATCAGCCGAGAAAATGTACCACAGGCTTGCCCACGGCCAGTCTCATGAAGGAATTTTCTCAGTTGAGGTTGCCGCTTTCAAAATGATGCTAGATTGTGTCAAATTGACATAAAACCAGCCAGCACAACCTCTCCTCCAGGCTGTGTCTGTCACCCCAACCCCTTGCAAGAGCAAATCCTGATTCCTAGTGAATTGATGTGAGCAGGGGCCTCATTGCTCCCGATCTATCTGTGGAGGGCACCATTGTGAATGCTGAATGCCCAGAGAAGCCCTTCACTATCTATCCTCCTGTGAGGCTATCAATGGAAGCTAGTTGTCTACAGATCAGAAGTGGATCCTTGATAGAACCAACCACACCAGCCCCTTCACTTTGGATTTCCAGGCCCCAGACTGAGAAATACATTTCTGTGGTTTGTCACTTACCTGTGTGCACTTCGTCACAGCTACTTAAGACCCGCTTTGATCTTCGCAGTATCTCTGATGGACTTTCCTCTTCTCCGTGCTGCACTAGGATGTGGCTGCTTCTTCTTTTTTTTTTTTTCTTTTCCATTTTTTATCAGGTATTTAGCTCATTTACATTTCCAATGCTATACCAAAAGTCCCCCATAGATGTGGCTTCTTTTATGCCCACCCAGACCTCATGGGCACTCAATCCAGGTCTGCAAGCTTGTGGTAGATTGATGGTGGATGGACCAGTGAGCAGATGGATGTTGGGTAGGTGGCTGATGAGTAGTAGGTGATTGGGTGAATGGTGTGTGGATGGATGGATGGATGGATGGATGGATGTGATGGATGGATGGATGGATGTGATGGATGTGATGGATGGATGGATGGATGTGATAAATGGATGGATGGATGGATTGGATGGATGGATATGATGGATGGATGTGATGGATGGATGGATGTGATGGATGTGATGGATGGATGGATGTGATGAATGGATGGATGTGATGGATGGATGTGATGGATGGATGGATGTGATAGATGGATGGATATGATGGATGGATGTGATGGATGGATGGGTAGATGTGATGGATGGATGGATGGATGTGATGGATGGATGTGATGGATGGATGTGATGGATGTGATGGATGGATGTGATGGATGGATGGATGTGATAGATGGATGGATATGATGGATGGATGTGATGGATGGATGGGTAGATGGATGGATGTGATAGATGGATGGATATGATGGATGGATGTGATGGATGGATGGGTAGATGTGATGGATGGATGGATGGATGTGATGGATGGATGTGATGGATGGATGTGATGGATGGATAGATGTGATGGATGGATAGATGTGATGGATGGATGGATGGATGGATGGATGGATGGATGGGATGGATGGATGGATGTGATGGATGGATATGATGGATGGATGGATGGATGTGATGAATGGATGGATGTGATGGATGGATGTGATGGATGGATGGATGGATGGATGGATGTGATGGATAGATGTGATGGATAGATGTGATGGATGGATGGATATGATGGGTGGATGGATGGATGGATGGATGGATGTGATGGATGGATGTGATGGATGGATAGATGTGATGGATGGATGGATGGATGGATGGGATGGATGGATGGATGTGATGGATGGATGTGATGGATGGATGGATGGATGGATGGATGGATGTGATGGATGGGATGGATGGGATGGATGGATGGGATGGATGGATGGATGTGATGGTTGGATGGATATGATAGATATGATGGATGGATTGATTAATTGATAAATGGGTGGGTGGGTGAATGATGTTTGATTGGTGGGTAATGATATGGATAATGGGTGGGTGGATGATAAGTGAATGGATGAGGGATGAATAGTGGATGATGCACTGGTAGGTGGGGAATGTGTTAGATAGAGGGAGAGATAGGTGGTTGATGGATGGTGGTACAGAATGAGTGGTGTGTAAATGTGTAGCGGGCAGATGGATGGATAGTGGTGGATGGAGTCAGAGGAACTTTCCTGGGACAGTTGTAGCTATAGGAACTACCACCTCAGAATGCTGGGTTATTTCCTCTGAGGCTGTTTTCTTACCTTCTCTCTCACTAGTGTGAGACCTTACAGATGAATCTCTATATCTCAAGTTAAGATTTCTAGTTCTTTCAGGGATAGTTGCAGACCACCTGGCCAAGGCTTTCCTGAGAGAAGGTAGACAGGCCCAGAGCTACCTGTAGGCAGTATATGGAGGTGGCTGAGGCAGAGCCATGAGGACCAACTGCCAGGTGCTACTCCCACCTCTCAGCTGCTCTGCCTAAGGTCTCATCTGACTCACACAAGCTCCTTAGAAGCTTCTCTCTCCAGTGCTCAGTATCCTCAGCACGGGGTTCATTCTGCTTACAGGGACCCAGGCAGCCTGGAGCCTGGGCTTCCCATCAGCCCGACTCATCAACGCGAGCAGCCACGTGTGTGTAGAAGCACATTCTCATCCCCCACTGAGATGCAGCTGACAAGGCCTGGGAACCCGCAGTGTGAGATCTGTACCTTTGGGTCCTGGTCTTTCATTAAAGACACAAGTGCATTATTTTAACAGCTCTGTGTTATTTGTGTGCAGTGTGTCTACAGGTGCATGAGGGTGGGGTACTCACACATGCTGATTGGTATGGGGTGTTTCCTATCATACTACACTTTTTTTTTTTTGAGACTCCATCTTTTACTGACCCTGGAGCTCATCGATTCACATAGCAAGCCAGTGAGCTTCTGGGGTCCTCCTGTCTCTGCCACTCAGGGTTGACATTACCCATTTCACACCCTAATGTTTACATTGCAAGCACATTGTTTCCCCATCTGTATGTGTATGTGAGAGAGATTGCACAAACATTCGTGCACGTGGAGGTCATAGGACAACCACGAGTGTCAATCCTGGGAATGACACCATCCTCGTTTGAGACAGGATCCCTCATTGACTTAAAGCTCACCAAGTAGGCTGGAGCACCTGGTCAGCATGTGTCTGTCTCCACCCTCACCCCCCACCCCCAGCACTGGGACTATACGTGTGCACCACCATTGGCCAACTCTTTATGTGGATTCTGAGCATTGAACTCAAGTTCTCGTGCTTGTCCAGCAAGTACTTTACTAAGTGGGCTGTCTTCCTAACTCCCCAAAAATGGCTTTAAAGAAAGCACAGAACAGTCCATAGGTGCAGCTTAGTGATTGCCTAAAATGGACCAGGCCCTAGGTTTCATCCCCAGAATGCCTCCCAAAGATCACAGAGGCACCCACTGTATAGAGGGTGCCATTCTCGCTATGAGCATATTAGCTTTCAGTCCTCAGAAGGAGCCTTGCACAGTTATCACAAGCTCTTGGAGTACTTCCCGCAAGAAATAGGCCCCTCCCTTATTCTTTGAAACACAACAACCTGGCCTTTGGGGATGGATCACTTCTCATTCCTAGAAGTAAATCCTGTTTGAGGTCCTTGTATCTCAACTGCCAGCCCATGCCTGACGCTGTCCTCTCTTCTTGCATCTGCAGGGCCTCATCAAGGTCCGCGGGGACAAGTGCTGGCTGGATCTGACCTGCATGGACTTCCACTATGAGGTGAGCACAGACCTGGCAGTGGCTGAAGCATCAGTCTCGCTGCTCTCAGAGGTCCCTTCATTCCTCCTTTCTCTGCAGCAGGGGCAGGTGACCAGGTGACTTATAGAGCATCTCCCTCCTGCTGGGCCAGTTCCTCTCTCTGGCTACCTGGTTCCCTTTTCTGTCCAGGCCTCCCTCTAGGTCAGGGTAGGCCCTCTCCTGGGAGCTGCAGCTCAGGCTGTGTCTCTCTTGCAGGTGCACGATGAGGCTACCCCACACCTCCTGCTGTGTTGTACTCCCAAAGTCAGTCATCATGGGCACCAAGTCTCCACTCCTCAAAACAAGCTTGCCCTTCCCAGATACTCATGAGCTTGTACTGGGGATGAGGGCAGGGACAGCTTTATTCTGCAAATTAATCCAAGGGCATGTGACATTGTAGTGATGTCCATCTGCCCAGCACCCCAAGCCAGTGGCATGTATCTCATGCTCCCTCCCTCTCCCTGCCCAGCCCACACTGCCCACTGCTGGAGAACAGGAGTTAGTCGCTGCCTCTCTCCATTGAAAGCTGCAGGTACTAAGCTCAACCTTTGTCACATTTTATGCTGACTCTAGACACTTAAGTTCTCTAGCCGCTGAAGACACAAGCCCATGCAGCTCTACCTCTGGTGTGCCCATCGCTGTCAGTCACCTTCAGGGATCCACTGTCTGCTGTGGTGAGCCAGGGTGGCTAGACTTCACTTTTTAAAGCTTTGAGAGCCCCCATCACCCTCATCTATCCCAGACATCCTGTGTCTACTTGCCTAGGGACCCCACACGTCTCCTCTTTCCTGTGGTGGGGTTCTCACCTTGCACTGACAGGAGAGCAGCCATTAGAGTGAGTAGCTGGCTGTATGCAATGAACTATTTATACATATAGACCACGGCACAGAGGACAGGGTTCAGAGACCTAGACAGTGAAGCCTGGGCTGCCCCTGACCCTCAGGCAGCAGCATCTTCCTAAGATGGCCCCACACCCACGTAGCATGATGGGTGTCAGGTCTATGGACATAGTCTGCATGCAGATTAGCACTGGCAAGTCTAGGGACTGCCTGGATGCAGAGTTCTTGGAACTGATGGACCAATGTCTCCTTGACACAAAGCCACAGAGGCCTGTTCTGCAGAACACACTAAAGCCTTTATCCACATATTCCTCATCCCACATCTCACTGTAAGCCTAGGCCCACTGGAGAGCTTTGAAGCATCGCTGGATCCCTGTCCCCTTCCCGAGGGCCTGGCCAAGCACATGTGAGACAGGGATCGCATCCCATCCATAGAAGCACATGGCCACTGCTGCACTGACCCAGCAGGGAAGGTCAACTGTGAAGGTTCCTGAGCCTATCGGCCAGGTGGGTGAAGGCAGTGCCTTCATCTTATGGGTCAGTTTGATGCTACAGTGGTGCTCTGTTCAAGTGTGGTCAGTGGACAGGATATGCCACTAGCCAGCCTGCAGATAGTAGAAATGATCCAAAATCTAGCTCTTCCTGGTTAAAGACTGGCCTAGTCATGTAACAGTGTGCTTGAAGAGAGTGCCTGTCCAGGCCCCCGTATCAAGGAAGGGGCAACTGACTCCTAGACCAGAGCTGGCATGACTGGCCTTGGGACAGAGCCAGACCCAACTGACCTGGGCTGGGAGGGAAGGGGTAGTGGGAAGAAGGCCCTCAGCACAGGGTGGGGTGCTCGCTCCTCAATGCGCCACCCACACAGTACCTTGCCTCATTTGTGATGACTGTCCATGTGGGTATCTGTACCTGTGATTTTGGTGACACAAGTCACAGGCAGCAGTGCAGGATGGAGAGGGAAGCCCTGGTCGGCTTCAGGCAAAACATGTCAGGGGCAAGTCCTCCATCTCAGCCCTGCAGGGACATGGGCAGGCAGAGAGGGTACAGCTGTGCTTGTGGGGCAGGCCGATGCCAGGCCCGGCCTTGTGGAATCGATGCTTATGGATGGGTTAAACTGTGGCCCTTGAGCTCTAAGAGACCACAGTCTCAACCTAACAGCATCCAGAGACACAGGTGTCCCAGGTGCTCCACACTGTCTGTCCAGTTTGGCTATAAGCTGGGGTTCCCACAGCCATGTTCAGTCAAATGACAGGTAGACTAGAACTTGGGGACATTTCGTTGAGATTTGTTTGTTGTGAAGTATACACAATAGGCCAAAGAAAGATATGTGGTCTCTCTGGCTCCCCATCATTAAGTCCTGAAGCTTGAGTGTCTTGGTCTGAGTTGGAGTGATTCGCCATGTGGGCACGACCATAGATAGCCAGCATCAGCACCGGCCCTGGGGTCTGGTAAGCAGAACGCTCATGCCAGGTATCTCTGACCAAGCTCACCCAGGAGAGGCATCCCCAGCACGGACTTATTGTGGAAAACAGAATACTTCCCCCAGGGCCAGCCTGCCAGGAGCCGTGCGCCCAGAGTCTGGACAAAGGCCAAGTATAGACGCTCCTTGGCTATGGCTGTTGGAAGCGTAGTATTACAGCCAGCCAGCCACGTAGCACAACACATTGGAGAGCGCCAGTGGTTCCTGAGTTACAGCTGACCATGTGCTGGAGTTCACACCATGAGGATCATGCATGGCCAGCCCAGGAAACTCCCAGGGAATGGCTTCTGCTGAGCTTCTGTCACTCATACACCACGGTAAGGTTGAAAGGCCCTGAAGCTGATGATCTTCATATTCTTTCCATATCGTGATGTCCTAGCTCCAAGCCCAGCCCACTAGCAGCCACGCCACCCATGAGACTCTCTACATGGTCTTCTGCGTGATATCAGACACCAGTCCCTGGAGGGGGGACTACATACAATGTGACTTCACAGGTCTTGTATTCTGTGCCTGGAAGAGATGAGTGGGTTTCTGGGCCCTGCTGCTTACTGCAGTGCTCTCTTCAAATGTGGCTCACGCGATCACTGATGACCATTGTGCAGGCCCGGTGCTCAGCTCTGTGTTGATGTCATACAGCCTCTCCCAACATGTCCTCTGCTGGACACCATCTGCCAAGAAGCTCGGGGCTTTGTCCACAGCATGACAGTCACAGTCCACTGTGCGCAGCATCCAGAGAGTGCTGTGAGATGCCATGGCCCACAGCACTTGCTGATGGAGACAAATACAGATCACCCATAGCAACTGGGTACCACAGTCTGAAGTGCAGTGACCATAGTGCAGCAGGGAGTGTTTCATGTTTGTGTGTTTGCCTCTGACCAGTGAATGATTCCAAACCCTCAACAGCAGATGCTGCCATCCCTCACATTCAGACCTTGACACCTCCTGTTGTCGGGTATATCACTCGTAGAGAAAGCTTCATTCTATAACAAAGTACTATCAAGGATGGCTGCCTTTTGTTTCCCTGAGCGTTAGATGTTTGGTAGCCTAAGAGCCAAACTGCCCACAGAGGGCTGTACCCGCCTCTCTCCCTCTCTCTATCCCTTACACCTCTCTCCCTTTCTCTCTTTCTCTCTTCCTCTCCTGTCTTCTCGTTCTCCTTCTCCCCTTTTATCTGTCTCTCCCTCTCTCTGTCTCTGCCTTCCTTCCCCTTGCCCCCCCCCATTCTCTAATTTTTCCCCCACCCCCCATCACCCTGCCCGCCCTTTCAGCGCCTTGCTCAGGGCAACATGAATGAGGTAATAGGAGTTTGCACTGTTGCTTTGCCGAGCTGACCTTTAATCCAAGGAAATAAATCACTTTCAGCTCCTATTATTGGTGAAGCCCTGCAGCCTCGGCATGCACAAAAGAAGCCTTTGTGTGGTACTACTTGTTTTTAAGTTAGAGTGTCAAGCCCATGGTAAGAGCAGCTGATGTCACCTCCACCGTGGTCAGCACAACACCAGTGCCATGATTATGCCGGGAACTGGCAGGCTCAGCATGCATATCCCATGGGCGTGTGGATGCACATCCCTATGTGTCTACATATGTGGCATGTGTGTATCTGTACGCCTATGTATATGTACATTAGGGTAGTATGCCTGGCACAGTGGACAGCCTGCTGCAAGGGCTGAGAACCTGGGCTCTGCCGCTTTCTTCCCGTCCCTCCTCTCTCTAACTGGGAATGTGCTTTGTGCCCACAGGCAGCTTGGTTTAGCATCACTGTAGTCTCTCCTCTGTCTCTTCAGTGTAGGAGGTTTCATTTCCTGTGTAGGTTTCCTATCTCTAAAGATGGGAACGATGTCCCCAGGTTGCAGCAAGGATAGCACTAACTCCTGAGGGTGCCAAACACTTGGGGGTGGGCATGTGTCTCAGATGCTCCACACACACACTGGAGCTGGGGCAGCCCAGCCTGAAGATGCCATCTGCCAGTCCCTCAGCAGGCGCTGGGAGAAATGCACTGTGGGAAGGAGGGACCTGAGGGTGCTACCTCTTACACAGAATACTCTCGCTGACCACATGCCTGCCTCCACAGCCCTAGCTTTCAGGCAACCTACTGGGAGGGCTCGGTCAGATGAGGCTGGCCCGTGTGGTCTAGGAACACATGGTCAGTTGGGCTGTTTCTTAACCTGAACAGTGTGAGGATGGAGGCAGATCGCTGCCCTGGCCACTACCTCCCTGCAGGGACCTCTGTCATCTTGTCATCTCTCTGGTCTTTCAGTGCGACTCTGGGAAGTCGGTTGCCAATATGGTTTTCAGGGCCCTGGCTCCATAGAGCCGTCTGTACCTGCCAAAGCCATGTGGACACATGAAGGCCCACGTCTTCTCTTCCATTCTTTTAAACTAACTGCTGTTTCCAAGAGTTCAGAAAGCAACATGCTAAGATGCTATGCCAGAGAGCATTTCAAATGCCTGAATTCCAGGAGCTCAGTGGGTAGAGGTGCTTGCCACCAAGTCTGACAGTTGGACTTCAATCCCTAAGACCCACATGTTAGAGAGAACAGACCCCCTCCGCTTGTCCTCCAATCTCCATATGCTGTATGGCATCTGCCCATGCACACACAATAAATAAATACATGTACAGTGTTTTGAATGGTGGCATCAGAACCACTGTTTCAGCCATGACAGAGGTCGGGAGGGGCTGTCATCTGGAGACACGTCAGGTCACACACATGGTTGGGGGCGAGGGTGGGGTTCATGACATCTCTCTATATCATCCTTTCACCTCAGGACAGTGGGTAGCAGCCCTCACAGAAGTCAGGCTTGGTGAGGCTGTGTGTCCCAGTCCCCAAGCCCTCCAGGAACACCCACCAGGCTCCCATCCCTGGAGCTCAGCCTGCTGGCCACAGGCACAGGCCCCTGTGAGCTTGTGGAGTCTGGCTGTGTATAGAGTGTGTCCACTGGAGAGAAGGTCCTGTTCTGCTAGGAGGTTGGCTCTGAACTCTCAGTTCTACTTGGCACATCGTCTGGGTACCAGTTCAGTGCATTTTCTCCTGCTTGCCAACTGCAAGGAGTGGTGTCCATGACTGGATGGCACCTGAGCAAAAGAGGCCACTTACCTCATGGGCCAGGCTCTATACAAGCCACAGACTCACAGGGAGCCATCCTCTATCTCTGTGATATGGAACATCTCTTCACATTTGATCCATGCCACCTAACATCCCTGATGCAAGACCCCATGCCTGGAACTCTGGCAAGAGCAAAGCCCCGGTGGTTGTTCCTGGAGCTACCATGTGTGAGACCGAGGTGAATACAAATGGTGCAAATTCCTGTCCGACCATCTTGGGACAGCCTGGGGCAGAGAGCCACGGAGGAGACACTTGCCTTTCAGCCTCCCCAGCTGCCGCTCCTGTTTCTCTTTGTCCTCACTCAAGGCCCAGGAAGGCCTTGCAGTCGGGGTTAGTGATTTCAGGCCAGTTCCCTCTGGCCTGGATGCCTCTCAGGTTCTGAGTTGCTTCATGGGCATCAAGCTGATTATTCTCCTGGGACAGAGCCTTCAGGCCAAAGCTTCTGGCTGGTGGCATCTCACATCATGTCAGGCTCCTTCCTGGGCACCGAGGTGGCTTGTGCCCCAACACTATAAGAACTCATTCTCTTTTTGTTTTGTTTTTTAGACTGGGTCTCTCTATGTAGTCCTGGCTGTCCCCATGTAGACCAGGCTGGCCTCAAATCAGAGATATGCCTGCCTCTGCCTTCCCCAAGCTGGAATTAAAGGTGTGAACTGCCATGCCTGGCAAGAACTCACTAGTTCTTTAATACATGGCTGGCCTGGCCCAGCAGGGTCTCATGATCCAATAAAGAGTGGTATCCCTCATCCACCCCTTGGTGCTCATACAGACACGCATGTGTGGGCCCATGGCTGGAGCTGCCCCCACAAACTCATCATCACAAAGTACAGTACCACCTTTCCCCCTCCTGCACCCAGAACCCACCCAGTGTGGGCCTGCAGCCCACAGATCCTGCTTCTAATTGCAACTGGGAGACACACACTACCAGCTCTCTTGGGCTGTAATTGGACAAGGGTCACTGAATGCCCTGCAATTTAGGGGCCCACTGATCTGGGAATAATTTGTCCCAAGGTTGAACGTTCCCCAGGAAAGCTGTAAATGTTAACTTTATGGAAGCAGTGACTGTTGTATCCAGCCGCCCGGTCGCTGAGGCTTAATGTGCTTGTCCGACGGCAGCTTCCTTGATTTGTAGGAAAAAAAATGGTTTTTATATGTTTTCCGGGCCTGTGCATGCCAGGCCCCCAGGCACACCGTGCTGCAGAGTCAGGCCTGTACCTCACATCACTAAGAAGGATAAGCACCAGGCCCAGCCCAGGGGTGCTAGGCTTGCATCTATCTCCAGGTCAGCTTCTGTGCTGAATTCTCATCAGAGTGAAGACAAGCAGGTATAAGGTCTGCAGGCCACTGTTGTCATAGCAGAGGTGAGGGCAGAAACGCCCGACTGCCCCTCTGACTCTGGGACCTTGGACTTTGTTTGGTGGCACACTTTCCCAGGTGGCTCTGGGAATTAGGTGACATAGTACACACTGGAAGGTGAAGCCAAGCTCGGAGTGTGTAATTCCATTTCAAAATATGTGAGAATTTCTGATACCTTTCTCTTACTGGTGTCTCATGTAATTCCTTTACTGCAGAGAGAAGGCTTCGCATGCCTCAGGTCTCTTAAGACTTGTTTTTCAAAAATCCGTTTTGTGGTCCAGGATTTGGGTCATTCTAAGGGGGCATTCCTATTGGGCCTGAAGATGTGCGCTGTGTGCAAGGCAGAGGTCAACAAGGCTGATGTTGGTTGGTAGCGCTTCCAGAGCCAGGCCCTCTGTGTTCTTCCTTAATCTCTGTCTGCTTGTATGCAGGGAGGCGGGGAGGGAGGGAGGGAGAGAGAGAGAGAGAGAGAGAGAGAGAGAGAAATTGAGATTGAAATCCCCAGTTAAAACTATGTCTACACTGACTTGTTCTGTCCCCTTTGCTTATGTGTTTGGAGCTGTGTTCGGGGCATAAATGTCTGTGCTACTATACCCGTGGGCGCCCTAAATCTGCCTCTCCATTCCTGCTCTCTCCCTCGCTCTCTGCTGCGGTGACAGGTGCCTTTGTGGAGGTGCCTGCTTCATCCTTACCTCTTAGCCCGCATATGTCCTCACATTGGAAGTCACTTCTCTTGGGCAGTGTGCCACTGGGTCTAATGAACTTACCCTGTCTGATGGAGTCGGCCACTTGCTCCAGCTGTACTCTCTGAGACAGAGGTGTCTCCGTCTGTCATCTTGCTGTCTATTTTCTCTTCCCACCATCGATCTTTTATCTTTATATTTTTTCTGACTTTGTGTGGATTTATTGATTATTTTTTCCCGTTAGTAGCTGTAACTGTTCATCTGGATACTTAGTCATTGTTTGGTTTGTTAGCTAGAACTTTGTGTCAATCTTTGTTATTTTGTTTCTGTGGTCATTTTAGGATTTATACTGTGGTGTGTGTGTGTGTGTGTGTGTGTGTGTGTGTGTGTGTGTGTGTGTGTGTGTGTGTCTATACCTGTGTGTGTGTGTGTGTGTGTCTATACCTGTGTGTGTGTGTGTCTGTGTGTGTGTGTGTGTACCTGTGTGTGCGTGTATAAGACATAATCATGAGTGGCCACCTTGGTTTACCTTCCAGTGATACTAGTTTAATTCTTCTGAGGGAGTTTGCCAACAGTATTCTAGCAATGCCCACTGCTATTGTCTTACTGATTGCTTTTAATCATCATAAACTGTATGTTATTTGAAGTTCACATATTTTAGAGATACCTAAGGGTCAGTGAGATGTCTCAGGGAATAAACAGCCCCTGCTAAGCCAGCACGACGACCTGGGTTTAATCTCCCAGACACCCAGTGGTAGGGGAGATCTGACTCCAGAAAGTTGCCCTCAGCCTTCACATATGCGCTGTGGTACGCACGGTGTGCACACATGCATGCACGCATGCACATAGGCTAAACTAATTTTTAAAGATAGTTAAAGCAGAAAGCAGCCCTGTGCTCCTCAGTAGACTTGCAGACTCCTGTGCTCGGCTTTCCTTCCGCCTCGAAGCTTCCTTTACCTTCTCTTGGTGCAGCTTGTAGGAGGTGGAATCTCTCAGCATGCTGCCTGATAATGTCTATTCCCCTTTAGTTGAGCACTTTGTGCTGGCAGGTTAGTGTCCTAAGGATGTTCTGTCTCCTCGCTTGCGTCATTCCTCAGGAGGAGTCCTCCTCTGCTTCTCCAACACATCTTCATTCTATTTCTATTTCCGTTTACACAAATATTGACTCGTCTGATTAGGGTGACGTCATTCTCTTCCTGTTCTGTATGCTTGAGGTCTGCTGAGTTTCTTGTATCTATGAGTTTGTGGGTTTCATCAGCATTTGAAACATGTTTTGTATCCACCATCTTCTGGAGCTCAGGCTACACAAGTATTCCACATGTGTTACATGTGTGTTACATGTGTGTCACACTGCCTAAAGCTGTCCCTTGGATCACTAGTTCCACATGTGTCACATGTGTGTCACACTGCCTAAAGCTGTCCCTTGGGTCTCTAGTTCCACACGTGTCACATGTGTGGTACATGTGTGGTACATGTGTGGTACATGTGTGGTACATGTGTGTCACACTGCATAAAGCTGTCCCTTGGGTCACTAGTGCTTTGTTTCCCTTTAATTCTTTTTCTCGTTTGGCTTCATCTCGGCTTCCACTGCTGTCTTCATATACACACCTTATGTCCTTCCTCATGGAGGGACCATTCTTGTGAACCTAACTTCATAAGGCCATGAGAAATCCCTTGTCCTGTGTTCTTTTGATGGACAGTCCTGGAAGGGAGACCCTTTTGCTCTTCAGCCACTTCTGCTGATAAACCTGCCAAGTGCTTTTTTAATGGTGTAAATGTAAATTCCTTCCCTGTTACCTTTTGTGTGGTTTCTGTGTCGCTTTGCAGTTTCCATGGGAATCCTACTGAACATTCTGAAGTGGTTTATCCCAGCCTTGCCTCAGGCAATGGCATGCCAGTGAACACTCTGCTCCCCTGGGCCCTGCCTGCTCCCCTCAGTTGCCGGTGCCTCGGAATTACACCTTTATACGTTGGAATCCAAAGCTTGAGCTGACAATCTTTTAAATGTGTTAGTCTCAAGTCACATGAAAACAAAACATAGGAGCAAAGCCAAAGCTCCAATATTGCTAGCTTTTAGACTAATGGCTTTTAAAATGCATGTGTTTCTTGCATAAGAAGAATCGTAAACCTGCTACAGTCTCGAGAGCTTTTGAATTTGAGTTTGAAGGGATCTTTCTCTTCCCTGTGTCAGGCTTTGAGGGTCCTGGGATGTGAGGCTCCAGGTCCCGCAGGGTTCTTTCTGTCCCACACATCAGGGGAGACGCGGCAGTGCTGCTGCATGTGGCTGTCCACACGGCAGTGAGCTCCTTCACAGCAGAGCGACCTTCCTCATCTGGAAGGGAGACACCTGTTTCATGGAAATGACAGTCCTCAGAACAGCCTTCCTCACAGTAAGATGACCTTCACAGTGCTGTGGCCTTCCTCACATGGGGGTAACAGTGGGATGTCCTTATGTCCTTCCTCATGGAGGGACCATTCTTGTGAACCTAACTTCATAAGGCCATGAGAAATCCCTTGCCTGTGTTCTTTTGATGGACAGTCCTGTGTCCTAGCTGGGGCTTGAGGAGAGGGGACAAGGATTCCCTTCTCAGATGATCCATTGGGTGCACATCTAGTGGGGACCTGTGGTAGCCATCCTCTGTGTTAATCTGGACCACAGAGGAAACCATATTGCCTCCTCCAGCTCACAATGCTTAGGTCATCTGAGTGGCCATCCTTACGTGAGCACATCTCCTTCTCCAAACCTCCAATCACCCTGGGATATGGGAAGCAGCCAGCAGCTGGCGCTCAGCACCGAAAAGGCACAGCTTCCAGACCTTTCACTCAAGCCCAAAGTGACCACCGTGCTGGCTCTCAGTCTCCAAGAGCTGATTACCATGATCCCTAGGCTGCTGGTCTGCTCTGCTCCTAGAACACCGTGGCCTTGTTTGTGCTGAGGCCTCACTGTCACTGTGAGTCATTCCAGGGAGGGGCTTGGCACTGTCATGCCCGAGTGGTAAGCAGTATTCTGGTGTAAGAGCAGCGACTCACCCATAACAACCTAGAGCTCGAGGTTTGGACCTGCCTTGTGCGTACATGCACCACCTTCCTCTGGGCTCCATGTGGGACCAGTCCACAGATGGCAGGGACTGGCCAGTGGTGAGGGCTGCAGCAAGCCAGAGATTGGGTCAACATGTGGCACTTGATAACTAAGAAATTTAATTCTCAGCTGGGTGGTGGTGATACACGCCTTTAATCCCAGCACTTGGGAGACAGAAACTGGCAGATCTCTGAGTTCGAGGCCAGCCTGATCTACAGAGTGAGTTCCAGGACAGCCAGGGCTACACAGAGATCTTGTATTGAAAAAGAAAGAGAGGTGGGGGGGGAGAGGAGGGAGGGAGGGAGGGAGGGAGGGAGGGAGGGAGGGAAAGAAAAAAGAGAAAGGAAGGAAGAAAAAAGAAAGAGAGAGAAGGAAGGAAGGAAAGAAAAGGAAGGAAGGAAGGAAGGAAGGAAGGAAGAAAGAAAGAAAGAAAGAAAGAAAGAAAGAAAGAAAGAAAGAAAGAAAGAAAGAAAGAAAGAAAGAAAGAGAGAGAGAAAGAGGAAATTTGTCTTCAGGATGACAACAAGGTGTCCTTGTCACACCAACCCCAAGCATGTGATCTTCTGTCTCCAGGAAGAGGAGCCGACTTTTCTGTTCTTTGACCATTCTTGTCAGGGACCAATTTGAGAGCAGCCCAGACCTGTATCTCCCCAAGATGTGCCACCCTCCAGATCCCTAACTAGGTATCTTCGCCCTCCGTGTTTCTTTGAGTTCTTCTTATGTAAGATAGTCTCTTTGTAGCGCATATTTGTAAACTGTGGACCCAAGGTCTGGCCTACACGGTGCCTGTCGAGACACTTTGTCACTGCTGTCTGACGAGCCACGGTGCTGGGCCTCAGCGGGCTGCCATGTCAGGAGCTCTCGGGGCTCTGTTGTGCTTTATGGGATGCGATGCGATGTTGCCAGCCCACCGCAGCCACACTTAGCTACTCCACAGCTTCTATGGGAACAGAAATGAGCCTTGTCGCTGGCATGGTGAGCACAGAGGCTGCGGCCCTCCCTTGTGACCCTCAGGCCTGCACCATGAGTCCTCAGTTCACAGAACAGACCCTTCTGGACAGTCAGACCTGGCCCACAGATCAAGGAAGGCTGTGCTCCCCCGGGATACCGTCAGCAGAGGTGCAGCATTTGGAAAATCGAGTGGCCCACCTTGCCAGGAAGGCCCGTAATCACTGCTCACGAACACTGCCTTCTGAGTTATTACTCTCACTTTTATCCCGCACAGGAAAGCCCACAGGACTGGGGTCAGTGGCTCCTCCCTGTAAAACCCAGTTTCTAGTCCCCTCCCCCAGCAACTGCCTCACTGAGCTTGCTTAGACCCCTTGCTGAGCTGAGGTCACTGCCAGAGTTTCTCTCTTTGTAGTACATTGCACTGCAAGCTGACAGACATTGTACGGATCTAAAACACTCACTGCGCGAGTGCTGTTCCATACTGAGCTGAGGCGATGTCTTCCCCGGCTCTGTACTCCTTTGCCAGTGTGCATGTGGCCATGGTCACCCTCCCTCAGTCCCCAAATTTCCCCACCCTGATGGGACATCTGGGAGTGTCAAGAGCCCATTAGCTGTGACACAGTCCAGTGCTAGGTGAACCACTGTACCTCCCCATCCATCGACATCCATCGCCTCTACAGATGGCGTCTCCAGTCTTCAAGGCCAGCGGATGTGGAGCTCCACACTGATTCCCAGAATCTGCCCAACAGGGGACAGTGACAAGGGCTGCAAATGCAGCCCAGGGTGGTGGCAACAAGCCAAGAGTGTTTTGAGGAGAAGGTTGGGACAGGCAGACAGAAATCTTGCAACAACCTCTGTCTCTGGCACAGGGCTACTGGGACACTTTGCATGGACTGGTTGCTCATTCTGTTGGCAAACAATTAAAAGGGGGAGGTGGTGCCCCCCACGGAGCTAGGTGGAGGGTGGCCTGAAGCATCCTTAAATGAAAAACTTGGCTTCTGTCCTGTCCTACTAAGCTGTTTATTTTTCTTGTGATCACATGGATGGTTCAAGTAGCAGGACCCCTGCGTGGGGTGGAGCAGAGCCTGCAGAGGAGCCCAGCGCTTGAGGGGAGGTGTTCCGGCAGGCGCTCCACACCTATGACAATGGGGAGGGTTGACAAGTGGGTTCCTTAAGTGCCCCATAGCCAAGGTGAAATCCCAAGGGGGTTGTGCCTAGGGAGCAGCAAAGTACGAAGCTCTGTCAACCAAACATCGTCCCAGCCCTTCCTCTGCCACCTTCACTTTCTCTCGTTTGTTCAGGGCTGCTGCTACTGTGACACCTGTCCCCTGACTCTAGTTTCCCTTATGCTAAGCCCATGTGCTACACCACAAGCCTGCGTGGATCTGCTGGAGATCCCGAGAAGGCAAAAGCACCCCAAGGCCCATGGAGCCCAACAGTGTGTGGGAGACCTGAGGTGGACCGTGAGTGCTTGATGGCAAGCCACTGTCACCTCAGGAAGCCATGAGCCCCAGGCAGCAACCACCCACAGTTCTGCTGGTTCTTGTATCTTTAGATTCTTCATCTGTTCACAAGTGTTTAAAGATGTCTCCTTCAACTACAGTTTACACTTCTGCCTATAGAGACTGAGGGTTTAAAACATAACTAGAAATTTGCTTTTGCTTCAAAAATAGCCTGCACACAGAAGTCCCCCAGACCGCACAGCCTGGGCCAGTTGCATATACACAGGGCTGGAGAGCAGAAGGTTTCATCATAGCCAGGGCAGTCCCCACCCCACCCCCAGCCCCAGCCCCAGGCAGCCAAGGCTGGTAATTCAAAGCCCACTTTTGTCCCCACAGACTCAGCCCGTGCCCAACCCGATAGCCTACTACCTGCACAGGTCACCATGGTGGTTCCACCGCTTTGAGACCCTCAGCAACCACTTCGTGGAGCTTCTTGTGCCTTTCTTCCTGTTCCTTGGACGGCGGATGCGCATTCTTCATGGAGTGCTGCAGATCCTTTTCCAGGTAGGCTGTGCCAAGGTGCCACCACTCAGGGTCCCCATGTGTCTACAGCCTGCCTCATCATTTCTCAGTTAGCCCCATGGCCATGGGGAGAGGCCTCCCCAGCTCCGTCTCACCCCTTGCAGGTCCCCACTGTGTCCCATCCAGTCTGGATTCCAGGGTCCCCTTCTCAGCTTCCATGAGCCCACGGAGGGTTCTCGTTGCCTTTGGGGAGCTGCCCAGGAGCAGCAACACAGACCTTGCTGAGCTATGGCTCCATGCACCCTCCCTGTGTTCTTAAAGTCAACCCTAAAATTTCAGTTTCTTTCTACCAGGCATCAGGGCAAGTTGTTGATTTAAGACAGGGTCTTGCCATGTAACTCTGACTGGCCTGAAACTTATGATTTGCCTGCCTTTACTCCCCGGGGTCCGATAGCACAGGAACGCGCTGCTCTGCTTCACCCTCATCTTGCTTTTCAAGTCAGGGTCTCAATAAGTGGTCCAGGCTGCTCTTAAACTTATGATCTTCCCACCTCAGCCTCCCCAGCAGCAGGCATGACGGGCCCGCGCTGCCAGACCAGGGTCATCTTGTGGTTTTGGTTCTCCATTTTCAGTCATGAACAGATGTTGACCAAGGCTGACATTTTCCCTGTCAGTCAGGAGAGGGTCGCTGGGTTTTTTTTCCTCCTTCAATATTTTAATGAGATGAATTACATTACTGTTGCTCAGGCTGGGCACGTTTCATATTCTAGAATAAACTCAGCTTGGTCATGCTGCAGATATTTTAATATATTGCTGGAGCTAATTTGCCAGTGTTTTGTTTTAGATTTTGCATGATTGTCAGTGAGAGAGACCTATGTGTAGTTTTCCAGCCTAGTGTGGATTCCCTGTCTGGGCTCATTGCCCCACACTCAAAAGACAAGCCCCTCTCTCTGCAGGGTCCATGGAGGCCCAGGCAGTCCATTCTCCGAGCCTGGGCAACGCTGAGTGTGCACAGTCGGGCAGAGCTTGGAAGCCTTGCAGTGGCCCAGCCCATGACTATGGGCATCCTTCTCAAAGCAGCTTTGCCTGGGAATAAATACTTCTTTTTCAGCTATTTTCAAATTTACTAGTTAAAAAGGAGAGAGGGAACGACATGTTCTCCTCAGTGCAAAGTTCGGACCCATGAGCCTCTTTCTCCTCCTCACACCCTTTCTCTCTACGCAGGATTGGTTTTAAATCAGAACTGGCTGTGAGCAGATTTTGAGCCTCACTGGCACCTGTGCCACAGTGACCTTTGGCTACGAAGCCATCTCTGGCTCCTCCCTCTCCGCCAGCACCCAGTGCGCCAATAGGTTAGCTCCATTTTGTTCTGTATTCTAATCAGGATACTTTTAGAAGCGATGCAGAGATCACAGAAAAGTCCTTGTGCCCCAGGTCCCCACTGTGAGCCACTTCACACTGATGGGGTTCACAGTGGCAGTGTGACAGTGCACATGACTGAGTCCAAGGAGCGCTCTCTGGTTTGGACAGGGGGGATTGTGTATGCACCATCACTGTCACGCCTTCCTCCCCTGAGTCTCCTTAGTGAACACTGGTTCATCTTCCCCCGAACTGACCCCTGGCCTTCAGTCTTTCCGAAACATCCTGGAGTTGGGACCACAACTCTCCAGCCATCTCTAGTCATCTCTCTAGCCAGCTTCTCTCAGTCATGTGTTCGGGGCTCCTTGCATCTCCCTATGGCTTAACTGCTCATATCTCCTCAGAGCCAGCATCTCCGGGGAGTACCTGTTTCCCACGAGTTTTCTGAAGGCCACAGACAGTGCTAATCTTGAGATGACAAAAAAATATGCCCTACTGGCCCCCACACCTAGACCCACCCTGCCTGGGAAGCAGGGCCATCCAGCTGGATGGACCGGACACGGGGGAAGAGCCAGAGCCTCAAGTGTGTCTCCATCTTGTTCTGACCCATGTATAAGGTTGGGTAGAGTAGTGGGGATGCTTTTGGACCTGATGGCCTAGAAAGGAAGTTGGTGCCTAGACCGGCCCTTCCAGAATATCACCCAGAGCCCCAGGGAGTGAGGACCAAGACAGGCACATGTGTTGCACACTAAGCACCCAGGGATGTTTGCAGAGACCAGGACTGGGAATCACTTCCTGCAGAGCCAGCTGCACAGGTACGAGAAACAGGTATCAAAAGTCCACATCTGGGCATAGCAGATACCTTGAGTGCTGGGGTCTCCTGGGGTTCAGGTGTCTTCTCTTCCTTGTGTACAAGGGGCTGTGCAGCAAGCTTCTCCCAGCAACCCCCATGTGGTAGACCCCAGAAAATGAAAAAGCCTACACCACACCCTCCAGGACCTACCAACCATCTTGAACCACTATTAACTCCTGTAGTCCTTGCAGGGACAGCAAGACATCCCCAGTGTTTATTCTGTCAAGTAGGGGATCCCTGGTTAGCAGTTTCCACCTGACTCTCGTGGTGGAGAACATGGAACTGGCCACATCGAGTCTAGAGGGAATGGAGCTATGCAGGGCTATGGCTTCTCCCCAGTCCTGGTCCCATGTCCCCAGATCCCGCTGAGACACTTCCTGCCCACTAGGATTGGTCTGAGCAGTGCATGGCCTTAACCATCCCAGGAGCCTGTGTGGAAGGTGTTGGGCGTGACTGCATGCTCTTGACCATGCAGCGCTGTGGCACCTGAGTGCAGCCTGGTGTGGAGCCGCACTGCTCCCACTCTGACCCACCGGTTCCTGTGTTCCTTCCTGTGGGCCAGAGCTTGAGTTCACTCACTTCCTCCCACACTCGGTTTACACAGCTGCTCCTAGGATCCCTGCATGGCCGCAGGAGGGGATGACCCCGGAAGGGGCGGTATGCTCAGCCTCCGCTGCTGAGCCAGGTCAGGACATCCGAGGCCCACCATGGTATCAGTCCTCACCAAGGAACAAGAAGGAGGTGGGGTTGGGCCTGAGACTCAGCAATAGGAAGGCAGGAAAGGATCTTGGGAGAGTCAGATTTTGAGGTTGAATCTACTTTATTAAGGCCTCATGGGGCTACCCGGATTCCTTGAGAGTACACACGTCTTCTGTGGAAGGTCCCTGTGACTACAGACATGTCCTCTGTGGAAGGTTCCTGTGACTGCATGCATGTCCTCTATAGAAGGTCCCTGGACTGCATGGACTGCATGCATGTCCTCTGTGGAAGGTCCCTGTGACTGCCTACATGTCCTCTGTGGAAGGTCCCTGTGATTGTATGCATGACCTCTGTGGAAGGTCCTTATGACCACATGCATATCCCCCGGAAGGTCCTCTCAAGCTCCTGCCTTTCCTATGGAAGCCTGCCTGCAAGAATGTGTCCTCCGTGGTAACTGCAAGCCCAGCAGGGACATCAGAAATCCCCCCTCTTCCTTTTGGGGTCATGTTGCATCTGCCTGGAACATCTGCTGTAGCCTCTCTGGGGCTAAATACCACCAACACACGTTCATCTTCCTCTGCCGTCCCCGAGCCTCACCCACTCCAGGCCGGTCATCTGCAGAGCGCACTGAGAGCTCGCTGAGGACTCTGCCGGCCAGGGGTAAACACAGATGGGCTGTGACGAGATTCATTTCCCTCAGAGGAAAAGGCAGCGGTGACGCTAGGAGGAAAACAAGTAAGATAAGGTCCCTTTGGAGCACTTGGACCGAGTGTGTGCTGCATGATGAATTCCAGTCTTACTGAACAAATAGGCCATGTGGGGAGGGGACTCTGAACTGCGTGGGCTGAGCGGGCCTGACCTCTGGGCTCAGTCACCATCTGTCCACCTGGGTGAAGTGTCACAGGCTCTCCTCAGTGCTTTATTAGAAACAGGATTCCACCTGGTGACAGTTAACCTGCGTTGTCACCTTGGCTCTAGGTGACAAATCCACTCCAGGAGACAAATGCCTGAGCGTGTCTGTGAGGATGTTTCAGAGAGAATTAATTGAGGAGGAAAGGTCCCACCACCCTGAACACGGGTCGCACCATCCCACAGGCATGAGCCCCAGACTAGATGAAATGGGAAGAGGGAGAACAGAGAGCTGGGCACCAGCATCCATCTCTCTCTGCCTCCTGACCACAGGCAGAATGTGCCCAGCCACCTTGACTTCCATGCTTTCCCCTCCTTGATGGACTGCACGTCCTCCAACTGTGAGCCAAACCCTTCCCTCCTTCAGTTGCTTTTGTTGGCTTTTCCACAACAGGTACATACAAAGTGGGCTCTGTGACACTTGGTTCTCTGGGATTTCCCACCTGAGTACGGGGAGTTTTGAAAATAGGTTCATACCAGTGGCCCCCACCAACAAGGCCATGAGCTCAGGGAGGGTCTATGACATTCAGAGCTCCCCGGGCATGCAACCATGGCTGTCAGGCAGCTGAGGAGGCCTCATGCAGTGCAAGGTCCCAGCCTCACGGGAGCAGGAGCAGACAAACATCTGCAGCAGATGGACATGGCATCTCAGCAAAGTGGTTAGTCAGAGCCTCACCTCGAGGTGCTGAGGTGCAGCCTCCCTGCTCAGGAGCTAGAGATGATTTGAATTGCCTGAGGTGGCTACCAGCAGAAAGAAAACAGTGACTACTGAGGACTCAGTCACCAACTGTCACCCTCAAGAAGGTGCCGACTACAGCTTTCAAGGCAACAGGTTCTGCCTTGCAGGCAAGACTGCAGCCCAGTAGGATGTCCAGTGACCATGTAGTGGCTGGGTGCCACCTGAGGCCCTCCCTCCAGCAACCTTAAGCAGCACCTGCAGACACACTGAGCGCCTGAACAGCACTTTTCTATGCCTTGCTTCCCATGAAAATAACCATGACTGGGGAAAGAAGGAATAAAGGTTGCCATGTGCCCCTGGAAGCTAAGTGGGGGGGATCCTGGCACAGAAGTGTGCGCCATAGACAGTCCACAGAGGAGAAGCCAACAGGGCACACAGATAAGAGAGGAGCAGCAACCCAGCCTGTTGCACCATGGGAAGTCTTAGGATCTTCGACCTGTGAGCTAGGAACTCAAGAAGGCTGGTAGTCGGGGCCCAGTCCAAACTCAAGGACCAAGAACCAGGAAAGGCGGTTGTCTCCATGCTGGCTTTATCCACGGACCAGGGACACCCACAGGCCTGAGCAGGAAGAGGTGGCATCCGGCCCTGGGAGTAGAGATGGGCCTTTCCTGGACCCTCTTGTTCTTTCCAGACCCTTGGTGGGTGGGTGATGCCCAGGGCAATGGGTAGAGCATCATCGTTCCGGCTGGTTTTCAAATGCTTCTGGACCTGCACAGACACCCCCGAAACAGTGCTCCATCAGCTAGCTGGAAGTCAGGCTCCCACATACGATGCTTATTCTATTATATCAAAGTGAGCCAAGCACTCAGCACACACCTGTAACCTCACCCACAGGAAACTGACAAAGGAGGTTTGGGATTTTGAGGACAACCTGGGCCTAGAGACCTTGTCTCAAAAAAACGGAGCTCTGTGATACAGGCTAATTTGTATACCCATTGTTTTCAGTGATCACAGTCATGATACATTCTTTATTATTGTAAAGAATTTTAAAGACTTAAAAATTTTAAAGATTTTTTTAAAAAATATATGTATAAGGTTGGGGGGAGGGGGGTTGTGCACATGTGAGTGCAGATGCTGCAGAGTCCAGAAGAGGGCGCCAGAAGCCCCAGAGCTGGAGTTACAGGCAGGTTTAAGCTGCATACTGTGAGCTAGGTCCTTTACAGCAGCAGGGAGTGCTCGTTACCGGTGAGCTGTTTCTCCAACGGCCTAAATTCGGATTTGCATTTCACCGTTTTAGCACTGTGCACTGGTTAGCTCCACACTTACACAGAGTCAGGCTCTGCCTGAAGAGGGTTTCATTTTGTTCTTTTTAGTTACTAGATGGGCATCTCTCACTTAAAAAAAAAAACAAAAAACAAAACAAACAAACAAACAACCAAAAACAGGGTCTCACTATGTAGAGCAGGCTGACCTCAGACTCAGAGCTCTGCCTCCCGAGTGCTGGGATCAAAGGCATGTGCCACCACACCCAGCTCACTGGGTTTTGGTGGGGGGGGTTGTTGTTTGTTTTTGTTCGGTTGTTTTTTGTTTTGTTAAGATAGACTCTCTCGTGTAGTTGAGGCTAGCTTTAAACTTGCAGCCCTTGTGCGCCTCTTCCTGAGTTCTGGGACATGCACCACCACGCCCAGCACCTCACACCTCACTGCTTGAATGAGGGTGTCCTTCCCTCATTCTCTATCACACCTCTCTCCAACTGTGTGGTTCCCCCGTTCTCCATCACTCCTCCTAGCTGTGTGGTTCCCCCATTCTCCATCACCCCTCCTAGCTGTGTGGTTCCCCCGTTCTCCATCACTCCTCCTAGCTGTGTGGTTCCCCCGTTCTCCATCACTCCTCCTCCTCTTAGCTGTGTGGTTCCCCCGTTCTCCATCACTCCTCCTTCTAGCTGTGTGGTTCCCCCGTTCTCCATCACTCCTCCTCCTAGCTGTGTGGTTCCCCCGTTCTCCATCACTCCTCCTCCTCCTAGCTGTGTGGTTCCCCCGTTCTCCATCACTCCTCCTTCTAGCTGTGTGGTTCCCCCGTTCTCCATCACTCCTCCTCCTAGCTGTGTGGTTCCCCCGTTCTCCATCACTCCTCCTCCTCCTAGCTGTGTGGTTCCCCCGTTCTCCATCACTCCTCCTAGCTGTGTGGTTCCCCCATTCTCCATCACTCCTCCTCCTCCTAGCTGTGTGGTTCCCCCGTTCTCCATCACTCCTCCTAGCTGTGTGGTTCCCCCGTTCTCCATCACTCCTCCTAGCTGTGTGGTTCCCCCGTTCTCCATCACTCCTCCTAGCTGTGTGGTTCCCCCATTCTCCATCACTCCTCCTAGCTGTGTGGTTCCCCCGTTCTCCATCACTCCTCCTAGCTGTGTGGTTTCCCCGTTCTCCATCACTCCTTGCTCCAGCTGAGTGGCTGACTGTCACTCTTGAACCTGCTCTTCCATGTGGTCTGTCTTTCTCAGTGGTTTTGGATCAGGACCCGTGTTGTTTCTTCAAGCTGGTTCTGGTCGTAATTTTCTGAGCTTCTGTGATCTGACACTGTTGTCCCTAACGTGAGGAACTCGAGGGAATGACTTGTTCATGTTCCCTACTCTAGGACTCCGTTCCCTGTGGATGGATGACATTTTAAATGCAACACATTTAAATGAATGTGTGAGAGTGGGCACACACTCAGGAACAGAGCTGAGGCTAAGCAGGAGACAGCGGAGCATTGAAATGCGGCTACACAGAGGATCCAGTCCACATAAAGTGAATCCTGGAGTGAGGAACATAAACAAGTCACTCCCTCAAGCTCCTCTAGTCAGAGACAATAAATGCACAGATCACAGAAGCGCCTGGCCTAACAGTGATGCACTGCATAGTCTAATCAATCCAGAGCCAGGAAAAAAAAGAGAAGTTGGGACCACCTGGGTTCTTTCACTGGCCCTAAAGAAAAGATGGACCCATATGAAAGCAATGCCCAGCTGTCCAGTGAGGTTTTATACTGCAGACCAGGCCAGTCACAGAAGGTAACAGGCAGGCTGGTCCAGCTTCTAGGAACAGACAGGGGTGCTCAGATGTCTTCCACAGACACGTAACTGGCCTCCACAGCACCCCAGGGAGCCAGGGCTTGCATTCCTTGGCACGAGAGAGCCGTCCTCCTGAGACCGTGGTCAGGAGGTCTCCTACATCTTTCTCTGTTCCCTGGGTTCCCAGGCACCGGTCAACCAGCTTTGCATATCTCCCTCCGACTCTGGAAAGTCAGAGCTGCCTTCCTCTGCCCTCACCCCACCCCATTCTCTGCTCCCTAGGTCATCGTAGACCTAAACAGAACCTGCCTGTCTAGATACTGTATATACCATGTCTATCCACAATGAATACCAAAAGGGAGGGGAGAGGTAACCGGCCCTGCACCCATAGAAGTCTCACTGTGGAGTGGGTAGAGGCTTCTCAGCTGGTATAGGAAGCTCTGGCTGTAAACTGCATAATCTTAAACCTTCCGACCACCCAATGACAAGGTGGGCAGCATGTGATGATGGCATACGTAGCCAACAAGGGATGCTAGGAAATGCCCATGCTCCACAACGAGGCACCCAAGTGTTCAGGAGGACAGGAGAGGGTGCGATACCTCTGAGCAGCAGGGCCTTGATCAGTGCGGGGATCAGCCTGAGGCTGTAAGCCAGGTGGCAGCACCAGATGGTAATAGTGTTGAGCCACAACCTTCAGCCCTCTCCCTCCTGCACTTGTGGGAGTGTGAAGTCCTGTGGTGGCCATCTTGGAAAGTAGTCTACCTCGTGGCTCAGCACAAGTCATGTCTACTGCAGGAGCACAAGCAAGGACTCTGAGGTAGATGTCACCTATTGGGTGACCCTCCATAGTACCCCAGAAGCCACCTTGTGTCTCCCATTCCGTGAAGCTCAAGAGAGCCCAGTATCATCAGAGTGTGAGGAGTGCTCACTGCTGTAAGGCTCCACAGAATGTCTCAGAGTAGGGGTGTCTGACTATCGTAACCACATGGTGTGAGCCTGACTCGAAGCCCCTGAGCTGCACACAGCGCAGGTGTGTTTTGCCATGTGATCTGTATCCATTCAGTCTGTTTCAAGGTCTAGGCTGAGGCCAGGCTTCCCAGTCTCTGTCCTTTTCATTTGTGGCTGGCTTCCACTGCCCTCCAGGTCTCAGCCCTAGGCCACCGTGTTGTCTCCTGTTCCTGTTTTGCTTTTTGTGAACTCCAGATCCCTCTAGGTTCTCATGCCCCCACCTCCAAGCAAGGTCTATACCTCAAGCCCTTCCCACTAGGCCTGCCTCATCCCAGAGCTGGCCCCATGATATGTCCCAGGGAGCCCAGGATGCTCAGGGCACCACACGGATAGATCAAGCCAAGCCTCCACAGCCTTTCCTGGGCTTGCCAATTCCTGTGTGGGTTCTACATCCATGTACAGCAAGCTCTGCACCTGGGGTCTCAGTGGGAGCTACATATTTAGAGAGGACTTGGGACCAGAACTGAGAGAATGGCAGAGAGGGGCTCAGAAGCCCCCCTGGAGCATTTGCTGGGCTACCGAGGCGTGGGCACCCGGCACAGATACGTACATCCCTGGGTCCTAAGCTTATCATAGTGTGAGTCTGCACCCACAGGTGATCCTCATCATCAGTGGGAACCTGAGCTTCCTGAACTGGCTCACCATCGTGCCCAGCCTTGCCTGCTTCGACGATGCAGCTCTGGGATTCCTGTTTCCCTCAGGACCTCAAGGCCTAAAGAAGCAAGTCCTGGAGATTCAGAGGGAAGATACACAAAGGGTCCAGCCCAAGCCAAGAGACAGAGGTAAACCAGCCACACAGCAGCTCCCAACCCCACCAGCCCCATGACCCTCCTGCCTAAGCCTCATGAAAATGTAGGGAGGTTGGGTAGCCACCAGGTCACAGCACTCAAAGGGTGTGTACTGTACCACAGGCCCTGGGAGGGAGCATCTACTATCTAGGGTCCTTTATCAGGCCTGGGCCAAGGTCACTTGTCTCTTTAGCCACTCCCAGGATCCCCTGCTTAGACAGTCACACTTCATTCTTCACACTGCTTTGGGAGAAGTTCTTAGCTCCAGCATAACAGGTGTGGCTCAGGTACCTTCCTCAGCCCGTGGGTTGGGAGGCAGTATCTTACATGCCCGGCTGGATATGTCTGTAGGTCTTTTTGAGCCTTGAATGGCAGACTAGCAGGCAAGGTTTTCTGAAGGGATAGTGCAGCTTTGCCCTGGGATCAGGAGCCTGGCTGGTGAGAAACAATTCCCCCACCCCCACCCTCGGGCTAGGCTGCTTGGTGCGGCAAGTGGTCAACATCTCCCTGGGCATCCTGGTGGCCTGGCTCAGCGTACCCGTGGTTATCAATCTGCTAAGCTCCAGGCAGATCATGAACACCTCCTTCAACCCGCTCAGGATCGTCAACACCTATGGGGCCTTTGGAAGGTATGGCCAGGCGTCCTGGCTGGGTACTGGGCTCCACCCTTGTGTCCATCCCGACGCACTTTTGGGAAGCATGAGCCCGAGGCCCTCTCCACCTGGGGGGAGGCAGGTACCGTGGACTCACTGGCCGCCTTCATCTCCCCCAGTGTCACCAAAGAGCGGACTGAGGTGATCCTGCAGGGCACAGTGAGCCCCAACGCCAGCGCACCTGATGCAGTGTGGGAAGACTATGAGTTCAAGTGCAAACCGGGCGACCCCTGGAGGCAGCCATGCCTCATCTCGCCATACCACTACCGCCTGGACTGGCTGATGTGGTTCGCAGCTTTCCAGGTACCCACCATGCGCCTCTTGGAACAGCAAACCCTGCGTGCCCGCTCTTTGCAAAGGGTGCTCAGACTCCCACCAAGAGGGTCATAGAGGAGGGGACCTCTCCATAGAGTAGCAGGCCCTGCCTTGCCCTAGACCTGCCTGGGAAAGGTTCCTGTGATAGCTCAGGTCTCCTGAGGCCCAGACCAGTGCTGTGGTCCTGCCTCCGCCCTTCCCTCTCCCCCCCCCCCCCAACGAACTAGAAGCAGGCAGTTCCTGGAAGACTAAAGAGTAGGCCCTCAGAGGAACCCAATCCTGGTACATGCCATACTCCAGCCAGGCAGTGGAGCACAGAAGAGGAGGGGGTGTTCAGAGTCAGAGGCTGCACTGCAGGTGCCAGTGTACTGGGGGGAGTGGCTATCCCTGTACCCAACCTCACAAACACTGTCCTTCCAGACCTATGAGCAGAACGAGTGGATCCTTCATCTGGCGGGTAAGCTCCTAGCTGGTGACTCTGAAGCCCTGGCCCTACTTGCTGTTAACCCCTTTGAGGGCAGGACTCCCCCCAGGTAAGAGTCTCCTTATTCACTCCAGTCTGTGATCAGTGGGCAGTGTCCACTAGGGCCTGGGTTGGGCACCCTGATCCATGATGGCATTCAGTAGCAGCCAGAGACTAGAAGACTGAGCAGCCCTGAACTGGCCCCTTCCCTCCCTCTACCCTGCCTACCATTGATGCTGACAGAAAACACGGTCGGTCCTGTCTCCCTGGAGAAGCCTCAGGACAGCTGCACCTGGAGCTGCCCACAGCTGTCAGGAGGGGCGCTGAGGGGCCGTGAGCAGCTGCGAGGGTGGCAGCCCAGGCAAGGGATGCAGCCAAGTGCTCCTCATGCCGCCTACTGTGGCACTGGGGGTGTGGGGACCACCAGCCTCACTCCCCGTCTCCCTCCACTCCCCGTGCCCGGCCCCCTACAGCCACCAGGATATCTGAACTAGGCACACACTGAAGTGGAACCACACTCCTAGGTTTGCTGGGAACCAGACATCTCTGACGTAGCTCTGTGTCCTTCCAGACACAGGAGAGCTTTTCACTGGCCAACCCCTGGCCGGTGTCTTGGGTTTGTGTCCCTCCTGGGCTTAGGATGAGGTCACCTGATTCAGAAGCTCTGAGGGTGTGGTCAGGTGTACCTTGTAAAAACAAAGCCTGCAGGCAGATACTGCAAATGCAAAGATGCAGGCGCAGGGGCCCTCTGTGGGGTACAGAATTGATATTCCCTATTAGTGTATGTGCAAGGCTGCTGAGATACAGTGAATGCCACAGAGCACAACCCAGCAGCAGGGCCTTCATCACATTCTGCCTGGTTGCAGAGCTGAATGTGACCTCAGCCTGCCCCCACTGCCAGCTGTGACTTTTGTCAAATGAGTGGTGACTCTGGAGTCTCCCCGTGAGAGGATGGGCCAGACTCCTCCCTACCCTGCCCTGAGCCTGGGTGCTGCCCATAAAATAAACACAGGAGCTTTGAAGAGTGGGGGAAGGGCCTGGCAAGGGGCCCCAGCACCCCCAGCATCAACCTCCCGCAGCACAGCTTTTTCTTGCCGCCTCTCTTCCTGTCTGTGGAGAAGCAAGCAGCAGCAAACACCCAGAAAGGAGCCACTGCAGAAACAGAAGCAACAGCGAGGGTAATCCTGCCAAAGCCATGAAGCAAATGGCCCTGCTCTTAGCAGGGAGAGCCAGAAGCATGTGGACTCCACTCTGGAAAAGGAGAAGCCACTCACTGGAAGGCCCTGTGGTGGCCCAGACACTCACCACAGCAGCAGTGCCAGCCTGGCTTCATGTGATCAGTGGGGGCCTTAGATTGCCACCTTTACCTGGTAGTGCCAGGGTACCAGATAGAAAGTCTGGGTTTCTAGCATGGAGTTAGGAGAAGCCACACAACAGAAGGTTCAGCTCAGCCGGGCTTGGTGGCGCACGCCTTTAATCCCAGCACTTGGGAGGCAGAGGCAGGCGGATTTCTGAGTTCGAGGCCAGCCTGGTCTACAGAGTGAGTTCCAGGACAACCAGGGCTACACAGAGAAACCCTGTCTCAAAAAAAAAAAAAAAAAGAAAGAAAGAAAGAAAAGAAAAGAAAAGAAAAGAAAAGAAAAGAAGAGAAGGAAGGTTCAGCTCTGACTTGGGATCCCTAACACCCAAACTGCTAAGAAAACCACAGCAAGAACTAGGAAGACATTCAACTGATCGTGAAGACAGTCAATGGATGACAAGGGCTGATTCTCCCCATAACAATCGTGAGGTGATTATGAACACAAGACTCAAGAAAAGAGTCAGCAAAGAAACAGAAGACAGAGGGAGAACCAAAGGAGTCTTAGAACTGAGGAGTGAGAAACGTCGTCCCTGGGGTGAAGCACTGGATGGGGAGGGGGAGCTGGGATGCAAAGGAGGAGGCTGTGGCCTGAGGAAGGAGGAGGCAGTGGCCTGTGGAAAGAGGAGGCAGCGACCTGTGGAAGGAGGAGGCAGTGGCCTGTGGAAGGAGGAGGCAGTGGCCTGTGGGAGGAGGAGGCAGTGGCCTGTGAAAGGAGGAGGCAGTGGCCTGTGGGAGGAGGAGGCTGTGGCCTGTGGAAGGAGGAGGCTGTGGCCTGTGGAAGGAGGAGGCTGTGGCCTGTGGAAGGAGGAGGCAGTGGCCTGTGGAAGGAGGAGGCAGCGACCTGTGGAAGGAGGAGGCAGCGACCTGTGGAAGGAAGAGGCTGTGGCCTGTGAAAGGAGGAGGCAGTGGCCTGTGGGAGGAGGAGGCTGTGGCCTGTGGAAGGAGGAGGCAGCTGTGGCCTGTGGAAGGAGGAGGCAGTGGCCTGTGAAAGGAGGAGGCAGCTGTGGACTGTGGAAGGAGGAGGCAGTGGCCTGTGGAAGGAGGAGGCAGCTGTGGCCTGTGGAAGGAGGAGGCAGTGGCCTGTGGGAGGAGGAGGCTGTGGCCTGTGGAAGGAGGAGGCAGTGGCCTGTGGAAGGAAGAGGCTGTGGCCTGTGGAAGGAGGAGGCTGTGGCCTGTGGGGGGAGGAGGCAGCGACCTGTGGAAGGAGGAGGCAGCGACATGTGGAAGGAGGAGGCAGTGGCCTGTGGAAGGAGGAGGCAGTGGCCTGTGGGAAGAGGAGGCTGTGGCCTGTGGAAGGAGGAGAGAGCTGTGGCTTGTGGAAGGAGGAGGCAGTGGCCTGTGGGAGGAGGAGGAGGCTGTGGCCTGTGGAAGGAGGAGGCAGCTGTCGCTTGTGGAAGGAGGAGGCAGTGCCCTGTGGAAGGAGGAGGCTGTGGCCTGTGAAAGGAGGAGGCAGCTGTGGCCTGTGGAAGGAGGAGGCAGTGGCCTGTGGAAGGAGGAGGCAGTGGCCTGTGAAAGGAGGAGGCTGTGGCCTGTAGAAGGAGGAGGCAGTGGCCTGTGGGAAGAGGAGGCTGTGGCCTGTGGAAGGAGGAGGCAGCTGTGGCCTGTGGAAGGAGGAGGCAGTGGCCTGTGGGAGGAGGAGGCTGTGGCCTGTGGAAGGAGGAGGCAGTGGCCTGTGAAAGGAGGAGGCTGTGGCCTGTAGAAGGAGGAGGCAGTGGCCTGTGGGAAGAGGAGGCTGTGGCCTGTGGAAGGAGGAGGCAGCTGTGGCCTGTGGAAGGAGGAGGCAGTGGCCTGTGGGAGGAGGAGGCAGCTGTGGCCTGTGGAAGGAGGAGGCAGTGGCCTGTGGAAGGAGGAGGCAGTGGCCTGTGGAAGGAGGAGGCAGTGGCCTGTGGGAGGAGGAGGCTGTGGCCTGTGGAAGGAGGAGGCAGTGGCCTGTGAAAGGAGGAGGCTGTGGCCTGTGGAAGGAGGAGGCAGTGGCCTGTGGGAGGAGGAGGCTGTGGCCTGTGGAAGGAGGAGGCAGCTGTGGCCTGTGGAAGGAGGAGGCAGTGGCCTGTGGGAGGAGGAGGCTGTGGCCTGTGGAAGGAGGAGGCAGTGGCCTGTGGAAGGAGGAGGCTGTGGCCTGTGGAAGGAGGAGGCAGTGACCTGTGGAAGGAGGAGGCATCCATGGCCTGTGGAAGGAGGAGGCATCCATGGCCAGTGGAAGGAGGCAGCAGCAGCCTGTGTGAGCAACCAGCTGACAACCTAGCTGAGTGTGAAACTAGAATAGCAACAAGATCCAGGGTGGGCACTGCAGAGTCCCTAAGGAAAAGTCCCAGCTGAGGCTGGGAAAGCATTAGTGAAGAGTTCCCAAAGTTGGCAGAAGCCCCCTGACCTGAGAGGTCAATGAAATAAGGGACCCCCAGACGGTAAATCATGAAGAGATGCACACCAAGGCAAAGGAAGCATCTAGAAACTGTAGACAGTGGAGGGGCTGAGCGGCCAGAGCCACCACCTTGCCATCGAGGGCCAAGTCCAGATCTCACCAGTTCAGCAAGGCTGACTGGCCAGAGAGCCTTCGGAGTCCCCTCTTTCATGCCTCCCAAACACTGGGATTACACGTGTGCACCACAATACATGTATGTATGTATGTATGTCTCTGTGTGTCTGTGTGTGTGTATGTGTGTGTATGTATGCATGTGTGTGTGTGTGTGTGTATGTGTGCGTGTGTGTGTGTCTGTATGTGTGTGTCTGTGTATGTGTGTGTGTGTGTGTATGTGTGTGTGTGTGTGTCTGTATGCGTGTGTCTGTGTATATGTGTGTGTGTGTGTGTATGTGTGTGTTTTGGAGATCAAATTTAGAACACCTTATGTACTGAGTCTATATGTCACCTGCCTTCAGAAAAGAATCTCTAAAAGAAAAGGGGGACTGGAAAGATGGCTCAGTGGTTCAGAGCACTTGCTACTCTGGCAGAGGACCCAGGTTTGAGTCCCAGTGCCCACATGTGCCTCACAATCATCTCTAACTCCAGTTCCCAAGGACCTAACCCCCTCCTGGCCTCCACTGGCATCAGGCACACATGTGGTACACATACACACATGCAGGCTCCCCTCAAACCAATATGGACAAGATGGAAGTAAAACGACAGGGAAAGTCACACTAACAATAATGATCGTCAGAGGCAGGGACTGGGATGCCCTTACTAAAGGATGCACACCATGACAACGCTGGGAAATACAGGAAGAAAATGCTAGGGTTGAAGAGGCCAAGGTGAGCCCCCAGCTGCAGTGGGAGCCCTCACTCCCATCAGGCTCCCGAACGAAACATGGCACCACCAAGCAGGAGGACCAGTCAGTCACCTAGAGTGTGCCACCCATGTGGGGCCAGCAAAGTGTGTGGGAAGGCTCTGAGCAGGGAGAAGCAGGAGGTTCCATCAGAGAGGCGCCATCCAACTGGAAGCAAAGATGCCACCATCCCTCTCCGTGTGGCTGAAACAAGGAGAGGTGTCAGCTTGAACACCGTAAAGCATTGGAGCACTGTCAGGATTGCTGGGGAGGAAGGGGCCACAGCCTCCCTGGAGGACTCGGCAGGCCCTAGAAAACAAAAGCCCAGCTGAGCCCAGCTGGGGCTCATGGACAGCCATTTAACCCAGTTGGAGACCAATCCCTGTAAAATACACAATAACAGTAGCTTTGACGGCCAGGAGCTGAATGTGGCACAGCTGCCCTTCCTCAGAAGGCCCAGACATGGTCCTCCCAGACCGTAGGACATGTCTGCCTCAGGGTATTCCTGGCTTGGGTACTGCTAACTGCCCAGCAGCACAAGGTCTATAGAACCTGTAAGTATCTAGAAGGCCGTGCTGAGTGGAAGAAGCCAGTCCAGAGGCTCACATGCCAAACAGTTCCATTTACTTAACATTCTTGAAGTGACCAAAAGAATACAGATAGTGGGGAGGAGTGATGAGACAGAGTGTCCTGCTGGGCGTGTCGGGTCCTAGCTGGCATAGCCAGTATAGTTTTGGAAGAGGCTACCCACTGAGTCTGATCTTAAACACCCTGCTATAGTCAGTGGACTTAGCTTGCTTTCCATTGCTGATGAGTACCATGACCCAAAACAACTCGGGAAAGCTTACAGGTTATAGGCCATCATTGAGGGAGGGCCAAGGCAGGAGCCTCAGAACTGGAGACAGAAGCTAAAGCAGAGACCACAGAGGAACAGAGACCCATGGGCTTGCTCCCCATGGCTTTCTCAGCTTGCTTGCTTCTACAACCCAGGACAGTGGGTTGTAGTACCTCACAGTGTGCTGAGTTCCCAAACCTGTCATTAATCAAGAAAATACCCCAAGACAGACTTATTGATAGGTCACTTTGATACAGACTCTTCGGAAGTTGACACTCCGTCTTCCCAGATGACACTACTTTGTGTCGCATTGATAAAAACTAACCAGCAGGTTCTAGAACGTTCCAGGGGTGGTGTCAGTCTTCCTCAGTATCTTCCCAGACCTGTCAGGGAAAGCACCTGCCCTGACTCTTTCCCAGCTTCCCAGGCCCAACACTAGGCCCCTGACCAGGACCCCACTCACACCACACCACACCACACCACACCACACCACACCACACCACACCCACTTTGGCTGTAGTGTCCAGGACCTGCAGCCCTAGACCTTCAACCATAACTTGAGGAGAAAATGAAGGCAAGAGGGCCGATTCATAGAAGATAGAATGGTTGCACAACAGGAACCTTCCCAGAGGCCCTGCATCCCTGCCCTCCCCAGCCTTGGGAAATGTAGGGTCAGGACCCCAGATTCAGGAGAAGATGGACTTTGTGGTGATCTCCGCAGCACCGCCTCACCCTCTCGGTGCCCAACTGTGGAGTTCAGTGTGGCTCTCTGTTCATGACCCCTCAGCCCCACCCTCCCTCGGGGACCCTTACCCACTCAGGTTTGTGTACCAGAAGGGGGAAGGATGGCAGCCCCACCCACAACCAATGATGCCTCAAGACCCACACCCAGAAAGACAGCATCCCAAGCCCCACCCCAGTAGCAAGGCTTGCACACACCCTGGTAGGATGAGGTGGAGAGGGTGGGTCATGGAGACGGGAAGCAAAGAGACGCAGGCTGACACATTGTGCCCTGCAGGTGGATCCGAGGAGAACACTACCGGTACAAGTTCAGCCTCCCCGGGGGCCAGCACGCCACCCAGGGCAAGTGGTGGATCCGCAAGCGAATTGGTCCTTACTTCCCCCCACTCCGCCTTGAGGATCTGAAGGAATACTTTAAGACTCGGGAGTGGCCACTACCAGAACCCCCATCTAGACACACACGCTGAAATAAAGACCAGAGACCAACCGCTTCTCTACCTATACTGTGCTGCGGCCACGGGACCCGCACAGGGACCCGGCAGCCCATGGATCCTGCCAAGAAGAGATTGGAAAAGGATGTGCTTCCTAGCTGTCAGCCTCCTGTCTCTATCCGTCCCTGTCACCTTGCTAACCCTTCCCTGTTGTGGAGAGGGGGGTCTCAGATTCCCTAACCTAGAGGCTGCGTCCCCTGTAGCCCAACCACACATTCCTAGTCAATCCCGTAGCCAGGTCTCTATCACAAGTCCGGTGTGGCAGCACCGACTCGTTCCCACCATCTCCCTGAGGGACAGGAGGCTTGCTGTTCTCAGCATGATCCCTCCCCAGAACCCCTCACACACCACCCAGGCACACACACACAGATACATGAGCTCAGGAATCCCTTGCACGCTCCAGTGTAGGATATATGCAAATGGATAGAAGCCCTGTCACCAGCTTGTGGTCATATTCCAGTCTCCCGTGGGTGACCTGTGGAGAACCAAGCAGAGCCATGTCAGTGGGAACCTTGGCCAGCAGTGCTTAAGGCTTCCCTTCCCAGATTGCGCACAACTGCCCAGGCTCACCAGCTACAAGGACAGCAGAGACTCTAGGAATACCTCCCCATCCCCCTGCTTGCTAAGCATGGTGTCTGGGGCCCATGTTGCCTGTCCCTGGGCCACACTGCAGAGGATCCCAGAAAGGACAACAAAAAAGGTTCAGTTGAGGAGGCTGGTCGAGGGGGGCACAAGTGTGGCCTTGCAGAGCACCCCCTCAGCCTGGCTGGGGAGGGACGGCCAACCCAGGTGCAAACAGAGAGCCCGTGTTCCAGCTCCCAAGGAAACAGGGCGCCCTGTGTGTGTCAGGGACAGACAGCCTCAGAGCTATGAGACTGGAGCCAGCAAGTCTGCCATGACCACCACAGGAGTGACTGGCAGCCTGCAGCCTGAGCAGCCCTTCCTGGGGGCGGCCCAGCCATACCCCAGGCGGTAGACGTGGGGGGTGGGGCCCTCAGCAGGGATGGCAGCTGCTTGGGTATTCTGGTGACCCGGGAGAGTGGCACCTAGCTCACTGTGAGCCCTCCATGCCCTTGCCGGTTGCCAAGACCGCAGTCTCGGGGCTCAGTGGGAGAAACCTCAGGCCCCCAGATGTAGACTTCTGGCATCGGTCCAGCCATGTGCCCCCTCCTTCCTGAGGATCCTGGGGAGGGGGCTGCTGGTTCAGCAGAGCTAAAAAACGGTGTTTCGACCTATGCAGGGGACAAGAGCTGTGGGAGGGAGCCAGGCCCTGGGGCAACCAGAATCTACCAGGATGCCTCTTGTAAGAGAGACAGGATCTGACAGACAGACTGCAGACAGAGGACAGGTAATAGATGGTCCCCTGCTGGTTTCAGAATGTCATCTCCACCCAGATGCCATGCTGAGTCCTGTGCTGCATCATGTGTCATGGATTTGCTCACACAACAGTCATGCTGTATGACATGGAGGCTTAGTGACTGACATCCTTGTTGGTTCTTTGGGTACAGATCTCCCTATGTAGACCAGGCTGACTTCAAACTGAGCTGGGGTTAAAGGTGTGCACCACCACGCCCAGCTGCCTCTTGATTTTTACCCCATGTGGTAGCTGCTGTCGTGAGCTACTCTTGAAATGGGATGAGGGCACCAATAGAGCCACACTGAGTGGGGGTTACAGGGAGTGCCCATCTGATGACACTGGCCCTCAGCATGGATCAGGGCCTCAAGCCGGCAGAGCCCAGCAGGAGTCACAGTGGACAAGCTGGAATGGATGTTAGTGGCCAGGTCATTCCCTTGGTAAACATTAAGCAAGGCTTATCACTGTCCACAGCCCCTGGTCATCTTGCTCTCTCTGGTGGCCTTAGGGACCCACTGAAGAGACTTAGCAGCTCTGACTGTGGATAGCCCCACCCTACCCAAGCTCACCCTAGGGTAGACGGGTCCTGACAGTGGTGAGTCAGTCACGCTATGTGTCTGCTCACCAAGGACAGCACAGGGACCTGATGTCCTGATCTAGAAGGCACTTACAGGTTTCTACCTCTGACAGATGTAGGCCCTCCCAATATACATGTATCCTCAAAGATCCCCTTGTTGAGGCTGAGAGGTGCCCCCAGCTCCCTTAGCAAATGATCTTTATACCCCACTGGATCACTCCAGCCAAGGAGTCTGCTCTAAGGCCATCCCTGGGGAGCCCCACTCACACCCATGCCTTGACTACACTGGGGCCATACTGCTGCACTGGTCAGCGTCCAGGTGGAGAGGGGTCTCATCCTGTCCCTTAGCGCAGCAGTCATGCCATGTGAGTCTACCAGGTTAACTGTAGCATGCTAAAGGACGTGCCCATCTGCCCCTGGGCACATGCTCCCTCCACGGAAGAACCCAAGGAAGAAATTTCCATGTTGGAGGGCACTGGGACAAACGTAGGAAGCTTGGGTGCCGGGCTGGGCCGGGGGACAGGGGAGAACTCAGGTTCACTTAGCAGTACTGTCTAACATTAGGGTATGTTTCTGCACTTCTCTACCCAAATTCCCACTCCAGGGGTTGGGGGTGAGTGGACATAGCAGCTGTGACGTGATTAGCCCCAACTTCACTCTGTAGGATGTGCAAAAGCAAGGTTAGGGTCCAGTGTATGCTAGTTGCTAGTGACCTGGGCTAGCGGACATCGGCCAGGAGCCGGACATGGGCTCTGGGATGACAGAAGACAGTCATACTAGACTCTCTACACCTGATTTCAAACTCAGGATCCAAAGTCACCAGGCACTATCTCCCTGAGGTGCCATGCTGGGCCTGACTATTGGTCCCCTAACAGTTGGCAGCTCACCAGGATGCATCCTTCCCTCTCCATCATCCAGCAGAGGTGATGTACCCTCCTCATGCACTGGTCCCCAGCCAGCTGAAGTCCTGTGGCTGCTTCCACTGCCAAAAGCTTCCCACTCACTTGGGTTAGTAAATGGAACCAAGGAAGCATCGTCACGTACCGTACCGTCTCACAGGATAGCAAGATGCCTGAAGGAAGCCAGCCAGATGGGTGAAACCATAACATGGTGTTAAAGGGGACTGAAGACAGAAGAGCAGGTGACAGGTCACCTGAAAATGTCACTCCCGGGAGCCAGTGCTCCTCACGGTGGCTGCCTTGCAATCCTGACACAATTCCAGTAGTCTCTATAGAACGGGAACCCTAGCTCCAAACTTGTGTAGAACTGCAAATGACAAAATCAGTGTTATACTGGAACACTGCTGGCTGTGAAGTGTCTGCCACACAGCATGACGACCTGAGTTCAATACCCCAGAAGCCCCAGAAAAGGCAGGCTGCACGGTTGCTTGGCTGTAGCCCCAGCGCTGGGGAAGAGGAAACAGGCAGACTCCTGAGCTCACTGGGCAACCATCCCAGATTGATTGAGCTCCGGATTTAGTGAGAGACTCGACCTCAAAAAAATAAGGTGCTTAGAAATCACTGCAGTCAACAATGTCAGCCTCTGGTTCCCATGTACACACACGTACACACACATGCACACACCACCGTGAATTTGGGGCCAACCTGGACTACAGAGTGACAGCCTATCTCAAGGAAAAAGTAAAATGCCCAGGAGACGCTGACATGTCTGTTGGAATGCTTTTGACAAGAGCTTTAAAAGCATGCAAAGGGAAAGAAACACACCATTGTCTTTCTTTTCATAATAAGAAATATTGTCTGTGGCCATATAGCCCCGAGCACACCCCCATCTCATCTAACAGGAAATGCGACTTTCTGGAATTTTCTATATGTGTGTGGGGAAAGTGTGTATCGTGTTTGGGAGTACTGACAGGCTAGAAGAGAGCATTGGGTCCCCCGAAGCTGGAGTTAAGGGTCCCCAAGGTGCTGGGAACCAGAAAGAACAGGGTTTAACCATTGAGCCATCTCTCTGCCCCAAACCGGTTTGGAGTGGGCATTGCTGAGACAAGGCAGCTGACAACATGCAGAGGACAGGAGCAGCTCTCTTTCCTCAAGTCAAGGCTGGCGAGATGCTGAGCACATGAAGGTACCACCAACCCCAGGACTCCCACCGGTGCCCTCTGACCCCCACATGCAGGCCATGGCACCAACACACACACATACACACACACATGCATGCAAATGCCCACATGCACACACACTGCTCCAGCCCTGGCTATGTCCAATCTGCTGCTTTCTCTTCTCCCAACTCCTCCAGATGCCTCTCTCCCTTATCCACAATAAAAAACCTTTCCCCAGTCCAAAAAAATAAAAAGATGAACTTCGGGGGCTGGAGATGGCTTTTATAGAAGAGCACTTGCTGCTCTTACAGGGAACCCCAGTTCAGTTCCCAGCACCCATATGGAAGCTTAGAACCATCTGTATCTCCAGGTCCAGGGGATCCCGTACCATCCAGTACCCTCTCCTGGCCTCATCAGCTGTCACGGGTGCTTGTGGAGCAGTTAGCATGAATACTCTGAAAGTACTCATACACATAAAGTTGTTTTAGTAAAAAAGGTGAGCTCTAGAGCTGAGGTGTGGGCTCAAGCAGAGTACTTGTCTAAAACACATGAGTCCTCATGTTCTACCCTCAGTGATGAGGATGATGATGGTGACAGTGACGGTGACAGTGACAGTGATGATGATGCAAATGAATGAAGCTCCTAAACCAAAGAACTAACACTAAAAACTCTTAAAACAGAAGCTTCAAATTTGGCACCTTGTCCCTTCTTTGCTGAATACGTGGGGTAGGGCTACATAGCAATGCTGCTCAGAGCAGCATCTCCATAGCGATGAATGGCAGGACAGAGAGTGTGACACCACAGCCGGCCACAGCCACATGAGGTCCCTGCGAGAAAGACGGGGCTCCAGTATATACTATTGGCTGCTGAAGACACACAGCAGTGATTCTACACCGGAGACCCCACACCCACCTCTCAAACCTGGCCAGTGCTTTATTCTTTCTGTGCCACACTGCCTGACCCACCACAAAGCATACAGCAGGCGAGGTTTCCTGCTGGCAGTGGCTCTGGCATTCATGAGCAGCAGCAGCAGATCCCCAGCCCTGTGTGCCTGTGGGTACCAGGGAGGCAGGAGGTGCTCCATCCACTTCAGGGAAGTGGGATGCTCAAGCCCAAGGGGATGATGCAGATTCCAGGGAAGGCACCCTGTCTTGGAGACAGGCTGCTGGGTCTCTGGTCACGTGTCGTCACTTACCTGTGCTACTTGGAGGTTCACTTTGTGGAAACAGCACACACTGTTTTGCCAACCGTTTTCCATGTGTTTGAGTTCAATCCCAGCACTTGGGTGGAGGCAGAGAAAAAAAGTTCCAGTTTTAGATATTCAGTGTTAAATCTGCATTTATCATAAAATAAAGAACATCAGGGTGGGTGGGTGTTTTCTAATGAGCACATAAAAACTGTGAGAAAAATCTCCCTGTGGTCTCCATGATGGTTCGAAGGTCACATGACTTTCCTGATGATACTGGCTACACCTTCCTCCCTGACCTTCCCTCTCTGCTCATTGGAGATGTTCTTCTCTGGGTTCCTTTGGAAACTGGAGACAGGGAAGTTGTGGCTGTGAGGCAGCACCCACTGTCCATCATCTATACATCAGCCTGATCCACCATACCTCATCCATACATCAGCCCTGAACTGGAGCCCCATCTGCCGATCTTCCTCCAGGTCATTTCCCTAATGGTACAGCCCTCTGGGTCCCTGTCATGCTGATCTTTGCTGAGCTCTATACTGAGTCCTTGGCGTCAACTCATGTCTTTGAGCAGAGGGGCCAGGGTGTCTACCTGGCCCATAAGAAAGCCAGAAAATTTGCCACTAGCTCAGCAGGGCCAGAGTCTCAGCAAGGTGGTTGTCCTTAGCAGAGGTCACGAATCCCTCCTGGCTCTGCCACCAGCACCTGGGCTGCCAGGGGCACTGGTGCCAGCCCTGCAGCTGGGCCTTCTGTGGGTGAGCAACATTTGCATCTCAATGATGGGGATTCATCTTTAAGGAGCCAGCTGTCCAGTTGGGGGAGGGGAAGTCTAATTGGGCAGCGGGGGGTGGGGAAGGGGGTCTGTCAAGTGGCTACAGCTCCCCACACCACTCCCACTCATGGCTTGGGACAAGGAAACGCAAAACAGTGATCGGACCATCTGTATCCCTATCACTGCCCTACCCCACACCATGGCTGCACAGCTGCAGACTGGCTCCAGCCCTGTCTGTGTACAGTTCCCTTTTGTACCCTGGCGGCAGAGGTGGACAGCTCAGGTCTGAGGTCAGGGTGAGGACAGGTCCAGACATCACTGTCACCAGCTCCTTCACGAGACTTCTTCGACTTGTCATCACCTATGACCATCTAGGCAGATCCCTCTCTCTAATGTCCCTCCACTACAGAGAATGCCACTGTAGAGAGGTGAATAGTGTCCCCAAACTCATCCCAACCAAGGACCTCAGAATGTGACCTTTGAAAATAGGGTCTTTGCAGATTTAATAAAGATCATATGATATAGCTGTCCAGGATTAGGGTTGCCCTAATTTGTTCACAAGTTTGTTTGTTTGTTTGTTTGTTTGTTTGTTTGTTTGTGAGAGCTGAGACAGGCTTTCATTATGCAGCCTCAATGGCTTCAAACTTGTTGCAATCCTCCTGCCTCCTCTGCCTCTGCCTCTGCCTCTGCCTCTGCCTCTGCCTCTGCCTCTGCCTCTGCCTCTGCCTCTGCCTCTGCCTCTGCCTCTGCCTCTCTGCAGTGCTGAAGTTACTGGAAGGAATCACCAAGCCTGCAGCCTGAGCATCAGGGTGCATGCCTATAATCCCAGCTCCCCAGAGGCAGAGGCAGGAGGATGGAGAGCAATTTAGCAAGACTGTCTTAAAATTTAAAAAATGTAAAGGGGGCTGCCCTACAGCTTAGTGGTAAATATTCACTACCAGATGTGGAGTCCTTGATTCTATCCCCAGCTGTGAGAGAAGGGGGAGGGAAAGGAGAGGAGAAGGGAGCGAAGGGAAAGAGAGATCAGCATATCAGGGAAGACAGCTGCTTGAAGATGAAACAGGAACTTAAAACAGCAGAGTCCCCGGAGCTGGGGGGACTGTGCGGAATCCTGAGTCCTTGGAGATAGGATGGCCCACACTTTGGTTTGGACCGTTTGCCTCCAGACTGTAGGAGAATAAGCCAGCATTTGAAGCCCCCACATGTGGTCCTTTGTCAGAGCCCCAGGAGATGAATGTGTCCAGGCAGAGTGGAAATCTGGTTATGGCCCAGAGTGGTTTCAGGGGTACCCTCCCAGCCAGCACAAGAGCAGACAGCCTGGATGGGGCTCTCAACCCCAAGTCTGCCCAGCCTCTCCCAGACCTCACCTGCCCCAGAAGGAGGGTGAAATGGAACACCCACCATCTGCCTTCAAGATGCAAGAGGAAGCAGAAAGATGGGCAGATGGCGTAGGCCCTGCCCAGGAGGGAGACATGACAGCAACCAGGGAGAGATAAATGAAGGAAACAAAGGACAGGATGGGACACCAGGAGCACTGTGCTCTGATGACACACACACCCCTCCTTGGAGTCAGAACACAGGCACTGTACCGGCTGGTTTTATGTCTGATGACACAATAATCAGAAGGAGCCTCAATTGAGAACATGCCTCCACAAGATTGGGGTATAGGCAAACCTATAAGGCATTTCCTTCATTAGTGTTCATGGCAAGAGCCCAGCCCAATAATGCGTGGGGCAGCCCTGGGCTGGTGGTCCTGGGTTCTATGAGCAAGCAGGCCGAGGAAGCCATGAGGAGCAAGGCAGTAAGGAGCGCTGTTGCACGACCTTTGGATCAGCCCCTGCCTGCAGGTTCCTGCCCTTCTTAGGTCCTCTCCTGACTTCTGTCCTGTCCTTTATGATGAACTGTGATGTGGGAACATGGGCCAAGTAAACCCTTTCCTTTCTAAGTCGCTTTGGTCATGGTGTTTCATCTCAGTAGTAACCCTAAGACAGGCACTCACAAACATGTCTGAACTCACACAACTAGACATACTAGACACATATAAGCTTGCAGTTGTGTATGTTTCCTACCGACTGGCAAGATATCTGGACACAGGAAAGGTTATCAGGCCTGAGATGTCTACCTTGTGGCTATTCTTGACCCCACAAAGGTAGCCACGCCATAGCCATGGCTGTATCCAGCAGCATCTAAACAAAGCATGCTCTCCAGACTGGTTCCTGCTTAACTGCCTGCCTTTCTAGGCTTGCCCACGGTCCCTGCAAGAAGCCGCCAGATGCTAAGCGCCTCAGCAAGAAAAAGAACTTTCTTCTCAAGTAGAAACATCAGCATCACTGGGCAGTGATGATGCACGCCTTTAATCCCAGCACTTGGGAGGCAGAGGCAGGTGGATTTCTTAGTTCGAGGCCAGCCTGGGCTAAACAGAGAAACCCTGTCTCGGAAAAGAAAAAATAAAAGAAAAAACATCAGCTTCCTGCAACCACGTGACCAGGGCCTTGTAAGGACAGAGGTGCATTTTCCAAGGATCATGGGACACTTCTCAAGGGCACCGTGCCACCCTTATGGAATCCAGCTAGTCCCTCAGCTGTGCTGCGCCTACCCACAAGGATGCCCAGTATCCAGTAGGCCTCAGAAGGCACTTCCCAGCTGCAGGGCCGCAGGCCACTGTCCAGGGCTCCAGTACACCAACCCTGCCTGTTACACCTACTTTACACACAGGCCACAGCAGGCAGCCCACTTGTGCTCCCATAAGCCCTAAGTAAAACCCAGCCCTGGATAGTCACAGCTGTGCCAGGACATGAGGGCTTAGCTCCCAGCTGGTAGGTGGGATTTGTAGCTCTGTCTTCTCTGAGTGCCGGGATGTTGGGACAGGAAGAAAGGCTTCATAGAAAGGCAAGCCTGGAGGACCTCCAGGTGGCAGCTCCTGACTGTAGTCTAGGCTCTCTAGGGCTGCAGAGGGGTTCTGCCCTTCACTTGTCAGCCTTGATACCTCCTAATGGGGGGGGGGGGGTGAGACAGAGACAGAGAGACAGAAGGGAGAGAGAGAGGGGAGAGAGACACAGGCAGACAGACAGACAGACAGACAGAGGTATCACATGGATGATGACACCCTCACCAAGAGAGGACACTGGGACCCCTGCACCCACAGAATCTGCCCTCGTGGGGCCTGAGGGCTCTGGCTGCTCCCCAGAATGACTCACAGAAGCAAGACCTGTGAGAGGTTCATCTCCAGGTAGGTGGGGGCAGCCTGAACGGAAGAAGCTGGTATAGCCATCAGAATCCAGAGACACCAGGCTGCCCCCTTGGCAGTAGGGACTCAATCCAGGTTAAAGTTAAACTCATGGTGACAGAAATGGTTCTGAGTCTGGCAGGACATCACCAGGCCCTGTCACCACAGCTGTGCAACAACCTGTGCCCAAACTCTGGCGGGACATGGCAAAGCCTGTGGCTGGAACTTTGATCTGTGCTTTCTCAGCTGCTGTCCTGGTGGCACAGGCTACGTTATCCTCCTAGACACAGATGGCAGCATGCTCATGAGGCCCAGCCTGAGACCCAGCTGGCCTGCACAGGAGAGAAGGGCCCAAAGACCTGCAGCCAGTGCTATCAGTGTAGGGCAACAGCCCCAGCCCTCCCCCTGTTGCCACAATCCCACTACCAAGCTGAGGAGGTAACCTAGTGGCAGGCAGCAGAGTCATGCAGAACATGGTGCTCATGGGCCTGGAAGGTAGGGCCTGATCATGGGAGAGAAGCTGTGGACAACGTGGGAAATACACTAATCCCATATCCCACCTGGGGACTGGAGGAACCAACAAGGACCCTGAGGGCTGAAACCACCCTGGGGTACAACTGGGGCAGGAAAGAGAAGGGGCTAAAGAGCAAGAGAGGCTAGAGGCCACCTGGTTGGGAGAATAGAGGAACGTCAAAAACCTCTGTGTTCATGCTGACTAGGGCTCAAGTGTGGCCCCTCTGGAAAGCAGGGCAGGAGTGAGGAGCCCTACATCTGCTCAGCATGCTTTTAGAGGGGAACAGGCCTGTGTGAGGACAGAGGGGGAGGATGGCGTGATGCAACCACAAACCAAGGACACCTGACCCTTCCTCACACTTGTGGGAGGCAGAGAGACGCTGCCTCGTACCCTGCAGGTGAGTGTATAGCCCCAGCCTTCATAATCCCAGACCTCTAGTATTTGGAGGTGAGAAACATAAACTCCTGCTGTTTGGAGCCCCGGCAGATGTGGCCATTTTTGACAAGGGTCTCAAGAGACACACCCACTGTCTTGACCAAATGGGCAGCACAGCATAGCTCCGTCACCTCTGGACTTCCCCTCAGCCTTGGTAAGCACTCACCTTCCTGTCTGGGTACTCTGAACCCCACAAGTTCTGTTACCAAGAGTACTATGCAGGTCCAGGCCATCTGCACATGAGCCCACTGCTGTGACAGCACAGACCAGGGACTGCTCCTGGGAAGGTGGCAGGAAGTGCCAAGTTGGAGCCAAGGCCCTGGAGTCACACACAAAGGATGGCTTGTGTGTGTGCCAACCCCTGACACTGATGTGATCAGCATCACCAAGCTCTGTCTCCAAAGGCTGAAGCTACAGTAAGAGTCAGCTCAGTGGATCCCAACTGTCCACAACTTCAAGTGCCCCTCATAGCCTCAGACACTGTACAGTAAGAAACCCAAGCCACTTCAAGCTCAGCAGCCCATTCCCAGTATGCACCCCAAAGACGCAGAGTGGTCCTAGCAGGTGCACACACCTGTCCACAGCAGCCCAAATATGCAAATCACCTAGTGTACTTGAATAACCAAAATGTGATCTATCCTGCAGTGGGCTATGTATATAACTGAGGCTGGCCTGCCTATCTCTGCCTTCATGCTAGGATTGCAGGCATGGTGTACCACCAGCCCAGCTCCTGTACTAGAATATTATTCAGCCTAGAAGAAGAATGAGGCCACCACGACTCATTGGACTGTAGGACATTACAGTTGGTGACAGGAGCCAGATGCAGAAGGCCACAGATCATGAAACTCCACTCATGTCTACAGCTGTCCAAGCAAAGGAAAATCTCCAGGCAGAAAGCAAGCCAGCAGCTGTCTGGGAAAAAAGAGCAACACCACAGGAACCATTTCTTTCCAGGTGTAGAATGTTCTAGGACTGTGTGGTAAGTGTGCATATTGTAACACTTGGCATTAGAGTGCCAGGCTGCCTGCCCCTTGTTTAAGTGACTAACATGGACAAGCAGAGGCATGGGGTAAATGCCCCGCAATCAAGCTTGGGGGGGCAGAGAGCTATCCCTTGCTCTGTAGAGACCAGGGCTAAGCAGGAGAGGCCACCCCTACATCCTGGGTCTGCACCACCTGTGGCCAGCTCACCACTAGCAGACAACAATTAATCATCCTGATGGATGGATAGACAGACAGGAAGGAGCTGGGAAGACCCGGGGCTCCCAGGGGTGTTCTGTCACATGTCAGTGTATGGAGTCCTGATGGAGGCAGGATTTGGGATGTCAAAGGACTTGTGCCCTTTTTAGTTAGCTTCCTCTCTCTCTCTCTCTCTCTCTCTCTCTCTCTCTCTCTCTCTCTCTCTCTTTCTCTCTCTCTCTCTCTCTCTCTCTCTCTCTCTCTCTGGGTCTATCTATCTCTGTCTGTCTGTCTCTGTCTCTGTCTCTATCTGCCCCTCCCTCCAATTCTCCTTCCCTCCGTCCCTCTCTATCTCCTGTGGACCAAGATCTGAGCCCTCAGCTGTTCCTGCCACCATGGCTTTGCTCCACCCTCATAAACTCCAACCCTCTGAAACCGCGGCCCAATTAAATGTTTCATTTTATAAGTTGCCTTGGTCATAATGTTTTGTCAGAGCAAGAAAGAAATAACTAAGGCAAACCCCAATGATACTCTCCTCTGGAAGATTTCCTAAGATGTTTTGGAATGGTTTTTGAGTGTGTGTACCAGAGCCCTGGCTGGCCTTGGACTCACAGAGATCTGCCTGCTTCTGCCTCTGGAGAGAGGGCTGAGATTAAAGGCTTGCACCAATGTGCCCAGTGATTTCCTGAGGTCTTTAAGAGGCACTCAGGAGGCCTCAGCCCACAGCCACAGACACTGGGCTGAGGCGAAGCCACCAACAGCATGCCTTCCAGTTTCATCACAACAGAAAGATTGCTATAAATGCCATAGACCTCAGGTCACATCACACAGCATGACCCACCAGCCCCAGTGCCACTCTGCGTGGAAATTCCTTTAAAACCATTAAATACTTCATAATGAAACCCATTATTTTATTGATAGGCTTGTATTTGTTTCCTTAGATACAGTCCTGTGTATCCCAGACTGACCTGGAAGTGTCCCTGTAGCCAAGGAAGATCTTTAACTCCTAATCCTCCTGCCTTCGCCTACTGAGTGCTGGAATTATCAGAGTGCAGCACTTGTGTGCTATGTACTGGGGACTGAGCTCAGTGCTTCATACAGGCTAAGTGATTTCAACCTGTAGCTATCTGACAAGGAATCTCAATTGAGAAAATGCCTAGATCAGATTGCCCTGGAGGCAGAGAGTAGGGTTGCCTTGATTGTTAATTGATTTAGAGAGCACTGCCCACTGTGGGCAGCACCACTTCCTAGGCAACTAGTCCTGCACTGAGTGCCAGCCAGCCAGCAGCTTCGTTATGGTTCCTGCCATACTTCTTTGTGAAGTGAGTTCTTTGGTGTGGAATAGCAAGCAGGCCTGCCTTAGGTTCTTGTCTTGACTTCCTGGACTTAAGCCTGGAAGTGTAAGATGAATAAACCCTTTCCCTCTCTCTGTTAATTTTGGTCAGGGTGTTTTCTCACAGCAACAGAAAAGTAACTAGGACATTAGGTGAGTATTCTGTCAACAGAGCAGTATCCTGAGTGCATAAAACATTCATTTTGTAGTTCTACGGTTATTATACATCAGTAAAAATGGCAATTAATTTAAACACATAAATAAACCACTAAATAAACTCAGATGGATGCAGAAATACAACTGAAACTGAAGAATTTCTAAAATATAACAATAATACTATCAGAATCTATAAAATTCACTTAAACCATTAAATGCAGAAAAATTCATAGTATTGAACTTTGTTCTTTTAAAAGAAAACAATTTCTTAGCTTACGGAGTTTAGGAGCCCAGGTGTGGGAAAACATACTTATAACGCAAGCAAGGTGCAGAGAGGCGAATGTGAAGAAACCTGGGTACCTGAGACCCTTTCTCAAGCCAACCAACCAACCAACCAACCAACCAATCAACAACCAACCAACCAACAACCAACCACCAAACAACCACCAAACAACCAATCAACAACCAACCAACCAACAACCAACCACCAAACAACCAATCAACAACCAACCAACCAACAAACAAACAACAAACAACCTGAATCACATGGAAGCTGGAGCAGCCCATGGTGGCAAATAGAATACAACATCTCACACAGATCCCATGAGAACATGGGCTTGATCCCAAAAATCCTACTCAGTTTACTAATAAAACATATTAATCGGGGCTGGAGAGATGGCTCAGTGGTTAAGAGCACTGACTGCTCTTCCGAAGGTCCTGAGTTCAATTCCCAGCAATCACATGGTGGTTCACAACCATCTGTAACGAGATTTGGCGCCCTCTTCTGGAGTGTCTGAAGACAGCTACAGTGTACTTACATATAATAAATAAATAAATCTTTAAAAAAGAACTTATTAATCACATTCACTATATCACAGCACTGCCTCCCTAGATATAGAAACGTCAGAGTATAATAGCCACTCCTGATTCAAAACAAAAACAAAACAAAACCAAAAATACAATTGGAGGGGCTGGAGAAATGGCCTAGCAGTTAAGAGCACCTGCTGCCTTTGCTGAGATCCTAAGTTCAGTTCCCAGCACCATGATGACAACAGCCTATAACTCCAGCTCCAGGGGATCTGATGCCCTCTTCTGGCCTCCAAGGGCACCGCACACAGTACATACACAAACACACACATACATGTAAATAAGAATAAGTCTCTGTACATATGAACTGTGTGGAAGATAGGAACTTGGAGGCATGGTGCTGAGAGTGAGGCCCAGGACCTCACAAGTGAGACAGTGCTCTGCTGCTAAAGTCACTTCCTAGTCCTGGTTCTGTTTTCCCCACTGTGTTGTGAGATAGGATCTCATGTATCCCAGGCAGGCCTTGAGCTCCTGTCCTCCACCTCCACCTGAATGGCTTTCAGAACCAAGACCTCCATGTCACTAGTGCTGAGATTACAGGTGTGTGTCACCATGCCTGGCTTCTAGGCAAAAGAGAGAGAGAGAGAGAGAGAGAGAGAGAGAGAGAGAGAGAGAGAGATGACTAGTACAGACAGGATTGATAGCTTCCAGGTCATCAACACTGCCTCAATAAATGAAATCAAGAGGGTGACTGAAGAAGACAGAAGACACCCAGTGGTAACTCTGGCCTTCCTCACCTATATGTAAACATGTACACAAGTACCTGCACACATGTGTGCCCACATATGTGCACACATATACATACATGTTATATACATATATTGTATACACACACATCTATGCAAAGAAAGACATGAAAATCCCCAAGTGAAGCCGTGAGTGCGCACAGGCTGGCTGCAGGTGCAAGGTCACATCTGTACCTCCCGGAAACTAGGCTGCTCATGTATTTCTCGTGTCCACACTGTCTAGTATAGGGTCCCTCTGAGTGGTGGGGTACAACTGAAAATGTGAGGTTGAATTTAATATAATTTACACATATAGCTTTATGATTACACACCGAAGAACTTAGCCCTAGACAACCCCGGCTCAGAGAGGAAGGAATCAAATAAAGGCTGTCATGTGATATCCGAGGAGCAAGACAAGCCGGACAATGCACAGGTCACGTGATTCTGTGAGGATACCCATCCTGAAAGGCATGTCCTCAAAGGTGTTGGGACCCTGAAGGATGCCAGGCCATGGCCATATCTTCTGAGACAGATGAGACCCCCTGCTGGTATAATCTACATTTGGTTCATAACCCAACTATGTGAAATCCTCATGCTATTTTTGTAATGTGTAAGTCTGAGATTGTTATAACATAAAAAACTTAAAAACTGGGCTGGAAAAACCAGGTATGGTGGCACATGCCTTTAATTCCAGCACTTTGGAAGCAGAGACAGGTGGATCTCCATGAGTTTGAGACCAGCTTGGTCTGTGAAGGTAGTTTCAGAATAGTCATGGCTAATTAACAGAGAGAACCCATCTAAAATAAATAAATAAAACTGGGCTGACAAGATAAATCAGAGGGTAAAAGTACTTGGCACCAAGTTTGATGACCTGAGTTCAAATCCTGGGACCCACAACTGCGAGTCATCCTCTGTCTGACACACAGGTGCTATGGCACGTGCACGTGAACACACACAGAAAAGTAACAAATGTGGTTTAACTTTTTTAAGCTGAAAGCTAAAATGAGGAACTGACACTGGCTCATGGTCTGGTGAACCTTCCAGAAACATTGTCCCCAGAGCCCTGGCAGGGCCCTATCTGCGGGCTCACAGGGAGTGGGACCCTGCTGAGCCTGGCCTGCAGACGAGGGCCTCCAGAACTGAGAGAGCATTCATCTGGTTTTGGTTGTTTGGTTTGCTTTTGTTGTGGCAGTAATTGAACCCAGAGCCTCCTGCACGGTAGAAAAGCACTCTGCCACCAAGAGGCTCTCTGGCCCCTTCCTTTTACTTTTTATTTTGAGAGAGACTCCCTTTCAGTTTCCCTAGCTGAACTTGAGTTCACTCTGTAGGCACTCGGGCTATGCCCTGCTCTAAGTGACTCCATATTGTATAAAGCAATGTTTTGTTTGGTTTTGTGTTTGTTTTCAGACTGTGCCTTTCCCTGGAAGGCTCCGTTTTATAAGCAGGTTTTGTTGTTGTTGTTGTTGTTTGTTTGTTTGTTTGTTTGTTGTTTTTTGTGTGGTTTTTGTTTTGTGTGTGTGTGTGTGTGTGTGTGTGTGTGTGTGTGTTTTACTCATTTTAAAAAATGAATTGTGTTTCTCTCCTTGAGTGTGTTTGAGTGCACGGGTACCGTAGCCTGCATGGGAAGGTCGGGAGGCGTGCAGGAGGAGTCGCTCCTCTCCTTCCACCATATGGGTCCTGGGGATTGAACTTGGGTCGTCAGACTCTGTAGCAAGTGTTTCTACCCATGAGCCTTCTCCCCAGCCCTTTACGCCATTTTGAGGAAGAAAGGTGGTTGCAGCCCCTAGGTGGACCCCAAAACTGTCAGGCACCAGTCTCCAGCACAGACTGATGGACTTGGGAACAGAAAAAAGTCACCCTCTAGGCTTATTAAGATGAATAGAGACTATAGGGGCAGGGGGTGTATTTGAAAATCACATCCCAGAAACCCTAGAACTTATCAGACACACCAAGCCAGGAACAGGGTGGGAAGCAGGGTATCACCTGCTACCCTCGGTACCAGAATTTTCACTCTGCAGCACACATGCACACAGATCCATGTCAGGATGCTCAAAAGTGGTGAAGACCAAAGACTGAGATGGTATGGCCCACACCAACTGTTCCTCAAGGACTGACAAGTCGAAGACCCTCCTACTGTCCCTGGAGCAGCTCAGCTAGTGCCCTGCTGCTGCTTGCCTGCCATCCACCTTTTGGGCTTCTTGACCTGGTTCAGCCTGTCACCCCACAGCTGAATGGCACAGCTTTACTCTCAAATCCCACTTCCAACAATGTCCGCAGCAGCACCCCTGCGACGCTGGTCTGGTTCATCAGTACAACCCTCTCTCGGTCCACTGCTACAACCTTATGAACTCTGCTGTGGCCTCTTTAATTCGCACACATATGTGCACAGATACATAGATGTGTTTACTGTGTGCTGTGTGATGTGAGCGGTAGCTGCTGGTGGACCCCACTGTTCTAATTAAGATTAGAATTAAAGAACCCACAGTATCCAGGCCTGGGTTATGCAGGTACGTGAGGTTATGTGACAAATTGCTGTCATCAAACTGCTGAGTGAACTTGTTATACGATAAATTCTGCTATCACAGAAAGACACAACACGTTCATCTCAGGACAGTGGGCTAGCCTGCCCCAGCTTCCCAACAGCTGGGATGACAGGTGTGTGCAGCCAGACCGTTGTTTAAGCTTCCAGTTCACAGTATTCTAGGAGAGGAGACCTTAAAAATTAACACAGACAAACACAGAGCCTAAGTCCTAGGAGGGTGCTAGTACAAACCGAGGTCTGTGAGCCAAGCCTGCCCAGGTCTAAGTCTTGCTTAGACCAAGCACTGACTGCCATCTCCTTCGGTCCAAAGGATGGGGGGTGGGGGGGGAGGGCTAGGAGCTCTTCCCAAATCCACCCAGGCTTGAAGCCACCTCTGCTTGTTAAATGCAAATGAGACTCTTTCAAATGCTGATGAGGGCACACAGGAGGCCCCCAGAAAGGAAAGGAAAGAAAGGGGCTGCCGAAGAGAGCCCAGAGGATGCAGAAGAGACAGCCAGACAGGAAACTCCGAAGGAAAAGACTGAGTTGCCACTGCACATCTGTGTGCAAAGTACATCGGGGCATGCTGAAGGCGGATTGAACCTCACCAACCACGGGCTCCACAGACCACAATGTTGACCTATAGTACTTTGAACAGTATCTGCGTGCTGGCGTGCTCCTGGGAGGACTTCTAGCAACCCCACTTGGTACAAACAGCATCGCTTGCTAGAAGGTCTAGCAGAATTGTCTTAACAGCCAGGAAGTACCTCATGCTCACCCAAGGGCCTCAGCAGGGAGCAAATGAATGGTCTCAGAGCCCTACCTCCCAGTGGCAGGTGCAGAAGCAAGTGCCAGGCTGTCACAGGGCATCACCTGCTAGCATAAATACCAGAATTTTTCACTCTGTGGCACACATACACACAGGTGTACATGTCCACCGACATGCAACGTGCATGCACACACTCAGACACACAACAGCGTTCAGTACCCACCACACAGGAATCATCATCTCCTCTGTCTTTATACAAAAAGCCTTGCTCCAGGGAATCTGGCAATTTTAGTGCCCTAATTCCCAGATAAATAAACTGGACCGTGGGCTGAGATTGTGTTGTGGGGAGCCAGGTTTCCAGTGTGGCCACTGTTCATAGAGCAGAGTACAGGACAATAACACAGCCCTGCCCTTCCCTGCTTCTTGACATCCCATTCTAGAGTCCAGTAGATGGAGAGCAAGGTACACTCACCAAGGTTGTTAGCCCCTGAGCTTGAGCAGTACCCAGCCTGAGACATCCAGCGTTAACATCAGCTCCCAGCATAAGCATCAGGTCCTAGAACCCAGCATCAGTATCAAGTCCCAGCATCAACATCTGGCATCAGCAGCCAGTATCCAACGTCAGCATTAGCACCCAGCATAAGGACTTAGCCTAGGTTCCAACATGGTCAATGCTGTTTTGCTTTAAGTTAAACATTAGCCTGTTGTCAGGAGAAGACAAGAAACTGAGTTGGGGGGCACCAAAGGCATTGTCTATACCGGGTGGTCGGTCGGGACACCAAGGCCATCCACAGTGGAGAATTGTTCCACTCCTCACAGACATTCATGACACAGGAGAGAGCCCTCAAACATTGTAATGACTTGCCCTTCCTCTTCCAGGCAGCCTGCCAGGCTTAAGCAGGATGACCACAATACATGGCCCTATGGGCCAGACCTGATCTTCAGTCAGGACTAACTCCATCACTCACCTACCTGGGGCTCAGATCTGAGGAGACAGGGAAGATAAGGAAACAGACCTTAGCCTCAGTAGCCACACCACGTGGTAGATAGAAACCAAGAGCTGTCCATGTCTACTGCCAGAAATGCTGGGCCTGAGGCTTCAATGCACAGGCCGATGCTCTTACTCCCTGGGGCAGCCTGAGGCTCCTCCTCAGAGACCCCACTACCCTGCAGGCCATCCAGCCAAGGCCACTCCCTGCTGAGTGGGATCCAAACTCAATTCCTCTCTTCTTCATGCATGTTTTTTCTGGAGCCAGATCCATGCTTTTCAGCATCCTCTTTGAGATAAAAATCAAAAAACAAATCTTAGAGGCCATCTCCAAAAACCACAGACCAGCTGGGATTGAATGAAAATGAAGACTGCGGTTCCCCTCCGGGGAAGGAGGGCTTCCTGCTCCACTACAGAGCTGCTGAGTTGGCAGCCCCATGACCAGGCAGAGACTCCTGGGGAACTGGGGCACCAGGCTGCGGAAGCCCAGTAGGACGGGGACAGTGGACAGCTGCTAATTCTGTGCCCATAGTAACTAGAATCCTGGGTCCCCTGCTCCCAGTGACTGAGGCTGCAATCAGTGAAGCACTTGAATGGCTCCCCCAAATTCATTACCACACAGTGTCAGAGGGGATTAATGTATCTCTTATAGATGTGATCTGATCAGGTTAAGATGAAGCATCCTGGCCTAAGTTTGTCCCTATATCCAAGTACAGATATCCTTAGCTTGGTATGGTGGCTCGTGCATCTGATCTCAGTACTGGGGAGGTCAAGGCAAGAGGTCAAGGCCAGCTTTGGTTACTGGAGACCCTGTCTAATACCTGATAAACAAAGCTGGGTATCCTGGCACATGGCTTTACTCCCAGCACTGGGGAGCAAGAGACAGATAGAGCTCTCTGAGTTCAAGGCTAGCCAAGGCTACACAGTGGACACTATCTCAAAAACAAAACAAAACAAACACGTGAAAAACAAAACAGTAAAAATAAACAGGCCAGAAATGCCTATAATATATGGAACGTAAGAGGTTGAGGCAGGAGACTTGCCATGAGTTCAAGGCCCAGCCTGAGCTACAGAGGGAGACTCTATCTCAAAAAGAACAGAAGAAGGCAACCAGAATAAGAGACTCTTGTCCATGTAGGAGATACGAGGGAGAGGCAGGAGCTGAGGAAGACGTTGGGTGGTGACAGAAGCAAAGTGGGGTGATACAGCCACAAAACAAGGGGTACCTGAAGCTGCCACAGGAGGCAGAAGCAGAAGAGAGCCACCAAGAGTTGTCAAATAGAGGGTGTGAGGTCGTGTCTCAAGGAGTAGAACACCATGGGGCGGGCAGTGTGGGACGGAGTGTCATGGCCTAGAAGGATGTGCTAGGTGGCTTTAAATGTCATGTTGACCCAAACTAGAGTCGCCTTAGTAGAAAGCTTCAAGCTTGGGGTTGGGGGGTGGGGTTGAGTGGCACACACCTTTAGTCCCCACACTTGGGAAGCAGAGGCAGGCGGATTTCTTGAGTTCCAGGCCAGCCTTGTCTACAGAGTGAGTTCCAGGACAGCCAGGGCTACACAGAGAAACCCTGTCTTGGGGAGAAAAAAAAAAAAGGAGAAGGAGGAGGAGGAAGAGGAGGATAAAGAGGAGGAGGAGGAAGAGGAAGAGAAGGAGGAAGAACTGGCTTCAGTTGTGGAATTATCTGGTTGAGTGGTTCTCAGCCTTTCTAATGCTTTTCTTTGATAGAGTTCTCCATGTTGTCATGACCCCCAACTATAAGTTTATTTCATTGCTACTTCATGACTATAATTTTGCTACTGTTATGAATTGTTAACATAAATATCTGATAAACAGGATATCTGCTATACTACGCCCAAAGGGATTGAGGCCCACAGATTGAGAACCGCTGGTGTAGACCAAGTCGGTCAGTAGGGGGATGATCTTGGTAGTCCATTGAAGTGGGATGACTCTCCCTGAATGGGGGCAGTACTATTTTCTAGACAGGAATGGGTAAAACCACTGTCTCTCTCCTCTTGACAGTGGATGTGACATTTTAAGTTCCAGCCTTGACTTCCATGCAATGGAGGTTGTACCTGCAACTGTGAGCTGAATAAAGCCTTCCCCTCACAGTTGCTTTTGGTCAGGATATCTTTTTGTTTTTGTTTTTTGAGACAGGGTTTCTCTGTGTAGCCCTGGCTGTCCTGGAACTCACTTTGTAGATCAGGTTGTCCTCGAACTCAGAAATCTGTCTGCCTCTGCCTCCCAAGTGCTGGGATTAAAGGTGTGTGCCACCACCGCCTAGCATTGGTCAGGATATCTTTCTTAATGCAGTGATGGAAATGAAACTCAAGCAAAGGAGCAGCACGCTGTGGAGTGGCACAGGCAGAAGTGACATGCGGGGCAGGATGTGGAGTGGCACAGGCAGAGGTCACATGAAGGGAGCATTCACTGGGTGGGTCAGGCCCTGTCTGGGATCTAACTCTGACCTCCAGAACTGAAGAACCAGATCTTTGGTTTTCGGTCTTTTGTGACAGCATCCAGTCACGCAGGTTATTAGCTTGGCAACCCCAAACAGCAGTCCTGAGTCACCGAGCCCATAATGTGTTTCGAAGGTTAGCACCCCCACACACACCGCCCTCCCGCTATGGGAGAGCATTGGTGTCCACTCTGCTATCCTTGGTGGAGATGCAACCTGTGAGCCACTGGGGCTTCTCCATGCTGCCTGTTGGTTGTTCTGAAGCCACGGAACTAAGAAAAGAACAGAACCTTCCATCCCTGCTCCAAAAAGGCCTTCCCAAGGGGATACTCCTGGCAGAAGATGGTCCCAGGAATGTGAGTCTGGAGAGAAGGCCAGGTTGCTTGGATACAGACCACCCTCCCAGCCCTCGCGCAAGCTCCTGGGTGCCTACAGGCGGGAGAAGAGATGATGGCACTCAAGCAAACACAAACTCCACTGTGGTGATGAGAAACTGTAACCCTGTGCTGGGGAGGTGGAAACTGGAGATCTCTGGGGCTAGCCAGCCCAGCTTGCTTGGCAAGGTCCAAGCCAGGGAGATACCCTGTAGCAAAACAAAGAAAAGGGAGACAGCCCTGAGATTGTCCTCTGACATCATGAACATGCAAGTGTGTGTGCGACACACATACAGCAATGATAGTAGAGTTTCACTCCCTATAAAGCAGCAGCAGCCAGTAGCTGCTCTGCAGAGCAGGCAGGAAGTCTCCCTCGCCTTGTTGGAGAAAAGGCCACTGAGATCAAAGACAGACGATGAAGGCTTGCTGGTGCAGCATCCTCCAACCTGTGTCTCCCGCGCTTGGCCACGTTTTCTTTCATCTGATTCCACACGTCCCTCACATCCTCTCATCCCAAACTGTGCTAACAAAGCCTTTGGCTTCTGATGTTCTGGGGCTCTCCCACCCCACACAGGACACACAGGATACAACCCAATGGGGCTTTGCCACAAAGCTCTCCCTGACTTCTCTCTCATCCCTACTGATCTGTGTCTGCAAGCCTGGGCTGCACAGGAAGATGCTCTGATGGACAGTGTGGTCTCTGTTTTGTAGAAGGACTAAGTCCCTACAGCCATGTCAGCTAGCCGCTGTAGTAACAAAAACACGACTAAAATGTGCATTCCACTTCTGTCCCCAACATCTGGACCTGTTGGTTCATTCACTGCTGTTTCTCACCTTGATAAATGATGAAGACACAGGCACCTCCTGTTCTAGGTGACAGAGGATGCTCATCCTTCACCGTCCAGAAACAGCAGTCACTGAAGTGTCTCCTGGAGAATGTATTTTGGTGGCAGAGCACCTGACCAGCATGTGTGACGCCCTAGATTCTTCCCCAGTAGTAGGGACAAAATCTGTAATCAAGTGCTGAGCCACAGCTGCCCTACTGTGCTCAGCTGACCTGATTCATCACGGAGAGGTGATATGCAGACCTACAGCTTCAAAACCAGAGATACCCAAGGACAGAGCCTTTCTTCTCCCCTCCTCTCCCCTTCCTTCCCCTCCTCTCTCCTATTTTCTCCTGCCCACCAGGGAAATGACCACAGGTCAGGCCCTTTGGATTCCACCTGTCGAGAGAGTTCCAGGACAACTCACAGACACCTTGGCATGTTCTACCTCACTGAGGACCTATCCCATCAGCCCTGTAAGGACAACTGTGCACTAAACACTTATTCCTGGCCAAGAGAATGCAAAGCCATCCTAATGTATGGCCAACCACTGTTAATGCAGCACCAAGGTCTGTTAAGAAAAACTCCCGGACAAAAGCATGGAGTCTCTGGCCCGAGGAGAGACCCTCCATGCCAGTTGGGCTGACCAAGGGGCTATTCCTAGGAAGGCGGGCTCACCCTAAGCCATGATAAAGAAATAGGAGGAACAATTTTTTCTTTAATGAGATTCTGTACCTTTCCTTCCCAAATTCCTGCCTCTACCCACCTGCCCCTGCTCCCAGTGCAGTCTGTGTAAGCTGAGCACCCGTGAGGTCTGCTGGGTCTGCCTGCCTTCCTAAGTCCCAAATTAGAAAGAAACAACTTTCCTTCTCTCTCTCTCTCTCTCTCTCTCTCTCTCCCTCCCTCCCTCTCTCTCTCTCTCTTTTTCTTTCTCTTCCAGATTCTGGCCAGAGTCTGAGTCTGCTTTTTCTGATGCTTTGGGCTTCTCTTTCTTTAAATCACCGTCTCTGTCGCATGGACGCCTGTCTGCTATGGCTTTCCCTTCTCCATTTCCTCCTATGGGTCACAGCTGAGGGCTAACACTGCCTGCTTGGGGTGGGGGTGGGGAGTTTTCTAAACTTAAATCTAATTGTCCTTGAGCTTCTCTGTGTGTGTGTGTGTGTGTGTGTGTGTGTGTGTGTGTGTGTGTGTGTGTGTGTGTGTGTTTGCACATACCACTTCATGCTTGTAGAGGTCAGAGGATAACTCTTGGGAGACCATTCTCTTCTTCTCTTGCATGGATCCTTGGATTAAATGCAGGTTTTCAGGCTTGGCAGCAAGTTTTTTTCCCACCCAGTTAGCCCAGAGGAGCACTTTCTGAAGTGTTGCTTTGCAGGGCTGCAGCACCAAGACCAGCACCAGATGGGAAACCAGGGGACCTGAGAAGAGCCCGGTTCTTCCACCACATGCCGCAATGGCCTCTCACCTCCACCGGGGGCACATGGACTCCGTAGAGACGTGCTATGAGCCTTCTGGTGTGGTTCCACATTCAGTCTACCCACTATGGTGTGTGAATTTCGCTCAGGCAGACAAAATGCAGAGCTCTAGGCTGCACTTCACCTTACACTGGCATCGGATGTTGGACTTGTAGAAAGTGCCAATAAACCACTCAGGGGTGGGAGAATGCAGCCTAAGATGGGGGCCAGCCAGGATGAGAACCAAGGCAGGCTGAGGCAGAGGAGGCAGGGGTTCCCAAGCTCCTGGATGTCCATGGGCCTGTGAAGAACACGGGGGGTGGAGCAGGACTCACAGGACAGTAACACTAACCACACCTCTGCACTGTAGTACCCAGGGTCTTCACAGGTTGTCTTCCTTGTCTCTGAACTACCAGCTCTCGGCTCCACTGTGTGTCCTGTTCGCTGTGGCTGTGGTCGGCAACTATGCTCTAAGTCCTCACTCATCCAACAGCATCAGAGAACAGACTGGACATGCTCAAGCCTGGCAGAGCTGGGGCAGATCTGTAATTCTAGTTGTTATTGTTGTTTAAGTGTGTATGTGGGTTCACGGGAGAGGCACACCAATGTACACATGTCATCCTTGTGAACACCACCTACCTCCTTTGAGACAGCATCTCCCATTAGTCTATAGATCACCAATTAGCTGAGACTGGTTGACCAGTGAGCCCAGAGATCTTTCTGTGTCTACTTCCCCAGCACTGGGGTTACAAGTGTACACGGCATGGCCAGCTTTCTTATGTAGGTTCTGGACATCTAACTCTGGTCCTCATATGTACACAGCTTCACCAAGCCAGCCAGCCCTGTGGCCCCAGTCCTCCCCTTCCTATACTGAGGCAAGATTATTATTCCGTAGCCCATGCTGGCCATAAAACTCACAAGACCCTTCCTGTCTCGGACCCTTGAGCACTGAGACTACGGATGTGTGCCACCGTGCCTGGCTTTAACTCCATTTCTCTGGATGTGGGGAGACGCGAAGAGCAGATGGGAACGATTCATTTTATTTATGGTTTCACAGGTTTCCGTTCTTTGCTGAAGACACACGTGTGCTTGTGGGCTTTTCGGGTGCTTCTTTATTTCGAAATCACAGTCCCTGCCATGGCCTTACCCTTCCGTCTCTTCTCCATCCCCTCCTATGGCCACTGCTGAGAGCTAAGGCTGCCAGCTGGGTGGAGGCAGGGTGCGGGGGCCGGGGGGGAGGGCTTCTAAACTCGAATCCAGTTGTTCTTGAGCGTGTGTGTGTGTGTGTGTGTGTGTGTGTGTGTGTGTGTGTGTGTGTGTTTTCACGTGCCACTTCATGCTTGTGGAGATAGATCAGAGAACAGCTTTTTGGGTGCCAGTTCTCTCTGCTGCAGGGATCCCGGAATTAAATTCCCGTGATTGGGTTTAGCCACAAGTTTTTTGTGCAGTTTTTGTTGTTTTTTTGCTTTGTTTTGTTTTAGTTTTTGTTTTTCACTCACTCAGCCCTTCAGAAAGTGCACTTGTGGCCAAAAGACCTCATGGACTTGAAGTCAGGACAGGAACAAATGCACAGAGTAAAGCCTTATGAACAGCCTCAGATACCTTTCTATAGGGAGCAGAGAGCAAAGGAAGTGTGGGGGAAAGCAGGCACAGTGAGCTGACCGGGAGGGGAACTGGGACCGACCTGATCTAATCCATTGTCTCCTCCAGGTGAGGACACCTAATGAATATGGGAGGGGCCTAAAATTTAGGACTCCCTGGAGACTGCCAGGATGCTTTCGGGCTGCTCAGAAAACCCACTCTAGCCCTGCCTGCCAAGGAGAGGCTGTAAGGCAGGGTAGCAGCTTTGCTTTTAATCCCATTCTAAAGCCCAGGAAACAGAGAATGGGGGGCCCTGCTCTGCTGAGCTGGGGGTGATGCCTGAGCCCAGCTCTGCTCTCAAAGACCTTACTCTGAGCTCACTGCCTGGCGTGGACGAGACTGAAGAGAGAGTGCCTTCTCTGGTGCATAAGAAGCTCAGAGAATGGGGTGGGACGCAAAGACAAGGACACTTAAGGACCCTCCTGGCTGCTGGTAACACAGAGACAAAGCTGGTTAGTGAGAAGGCTTGCAAACAGGAATCAAAACCCAGGGACCCAGCTTGGCTGAAAACCAGGAGACCCTACCCTCCAGAGGATACCAAGCCTCATCCAAAGACAACTCAGGGACGAGGCTGGCCTGGGGTGGGTGGAGCCGGAGGATTGTCAGGGACCTCAGGGCTTGGTGTTAGGCAGCTTGGCGAATATTAGAAAGTTTAGAGGCTACTGAAGATGAACTCAGCCCTTAGTGGCAGCTCATAACTTCATTTCCCATTTCTCTAGGAAAGGGAAACAATGCAGTTTTCTCCTTGAGATTTAAATTACTAAAGAAAAACATAGTGATAGCCTCATTAGACTTGTTTAGACTCATTAAGGGAAAAGCTATCTCCCACCGCGCCCCCCAGTCAAAAAAAAACCCGGAACCTACCTACCTCTGCCCCTGTGTGGAAAGACAACTTTGACTGTTCCCCTTGCCTGCTCCCACAACAGTGCCTCCTCCCTTAACCTTAAGAGTTAATCCAGTTGGACCTGTCAATCACCTGGCCAAGGGATGAAGTCAGGAGAGCTGATTTGTGGGAAGATGGGAAGAGTAATTATCCCTTTAATGAGATAATGTATTTATCCTTCCCCAAAGCCCCTCCCCCAGTGCAGCCATTTACTGAGTCTTGGCCCAGAAGAGTAAGAACTCAGAAAAGGTAAACGTTTTCTTTCCCTTCTGTTTCTTTTTCTTTTTTAATTTTTTAAATTTTACTTATTGTATGAGCGTTTTGCTACATATACTTCTGCAGGCCAGAAGAGGGCATTGGATCCCATTACAGATGGTTGTAAGCCACCATGTGGTTGCTGGGAATTGAACTCAGGACCTCTGGAAGAGCAATCAGTGCTCTTAACCACTGGGCGATCTCGCCAGCCCCTGTTTCTTTTCCTTTCAGATACTGACCACAAGGCCAAGTGTGCCTTCCCTGACACTCTGGACTTTCTCATCCTCTGAAATCCCACTTCCTCCGCCGCCCCTTCCACCACACAGCTGCTTGCCGACCTCCCTTGCTGAACCTGCCTGCTTTCTTGGACCCTGAGCCGAAAGGCAGCTTCCTCTCTTCCTCTTGCCCATCTCTGTCCTCCTGGCAACGACCAGGAGCCTCTTCTTGTCTGCCCTGATGCTTTTCTTTCAAATTCTAATAAAATGGTCTTTGAGTAGATTTCTAAATTCTTCTATTTATGATCCTAAGAACGCAAAGGAAAATCCCCACTTCTCCAGTAACATGAGCCTGCCCTGGCCCTGGCCCTGGCAGCACTTTCAGTCCCCCACCTGCTGAAGGGCTTGGTCTGAGCCAAGATGGAGCCCACTAACACCCAGCTGGAAACAGCTCTCCTTGCTACTCCTCCCTTCTCTGCAGGAGGATGCTGGGGTGACACCCACAGCCCTGGGGGACATTTTTCTGGCTTACTCTCTGGGCTGAGGGTATATGATGGTTCTCATATTTGTGATCCTTTTAAAGATTTTTTAAAATGATTTTATGCCAGTGTTTGTTGGTTTGTTTATTAGTGCTATGTGTACCAATGTTTATGCATGTATTCATATGTATCATTTGTGTCCCTGGTCCCTGTAAGAGTCAGATAGGGGCATTAAATCTCTTGGAACTGGAATCACAATCGTGAGGTACTGTGTGGGTGCTGGGAACAGAACCCAGGTACTCTGCATGGGCAGCAAGTGCTCTAACCACTGAGCCATGTCGCCAGTACCCATCTGTTATTTATTTATTTGTTTATTTATTTATTTATTTAGTGGGAGTGTGGGTGGGTGTGTGCCACAGAATGCATGTAGTGGCTAGAGGATAGCTTGCAGGACAGGTTTTCTTCATCCGTTATGGATTTCAGAGGTCAGATTCAGTCAGGCTTGGTGGCAAGAGCTTTTACCTGCTTTTATCTCTAGCTCTTTAGGATGTCTCTGTCTGTCTCTGTGTCTCTCCATGTCTCTGTCTCTGTTTCTCTCTGTCTCTGTCTGTCTGTCTTTCTGTTTCTCTATACACACACACACACACACACACACACACACACACACACACATGAAAACAAACCAAAATCTTTTCAAAGGCATTATGTTGTAATGTTACAGTCCACCTGCCTTCCACACTCAAAGGTAAGGTCAGGCATCCTCAGGTGTGTCCTGGTAGCCACTGGCAACCCCGGCACTGGAGCACCCAAGATGGCGCCTGTATCGATTGTCAGCACAGCATCCTTCCACTGACACTGTACTGCTTATCTTTTTAATTTGTGACCAAATACTGACATAAAACACTTCCGTAAAAAGAGCTTTCTTTTGGCTCATGGTTTGAGTGAGTGCGGTCACCATGGTGGGGAGGGTTGAAGCAGGGGAGTGAGGCTGCTCCCGCAGCTCTGGGCAGATCAGGAAGACAGCAGAGACGAATGTGGGTGCTCAGGTGGCTTGTTGCTTTGTCTCTTTTTATTCAGTTAGGGACACATCCCATGAGATTTTGAGACCCACACCCAGTATAGACCTTCCCTACTGAGCTATTCCCCCAGGAAACATGCCCACAGACACTCTCGGGGATGTGTCTCCTGGGTGATTCCACCCAGTCAAGTTGGCAATTAAGATTAACTACTGCCATTGTCCTTATCACTACCATCACCACCATTACTGTGACCATCACCATGGCATCACCATGACATCACCATCACCACCATCACCATGACATCACCATCACCTTCACCACCATCACCATGACCATCATCATCATCACCATCACCACCATCACCATGACCATCATCATCACCACCATCACCACCATCACCATGACATCACCATCACAACCATCACCATCAGCATCATCACCATGAGCATCAACATTACCCACCCATACTGACATCATCATCATCACCGTCATCACCATCGTCACCACCTACACCACCACTGTCATAGTCTCCATTATCATCGTCACTACAGTCATCTGTGATTGACACCTGACTTTGGCCTGTATCGATTTAGTTAATCTTCACACGCTGTAAAATAGGAGCCACCGGCCCCAGTTCACAACTGAGAACACTGCAGCACAAGAATGGCAAGGCCGCTAGCTGGGAAGTAATGCTATAAGTATATGACCTGAAGCTGTCTGGCTCTGTCAAGATAGACTTAAAAGGGGGAGCTTGTAGCACACAGTCAGCAGGCACTTTGCTGTCCCCTCCTGTCACTCCAGGACACTGAGGTGACCTGTGTCCACACTGCTGGGAGGTAAGAGGGTGAGGGTGTCAGCACACTGTTCATCCAGAGGTGACAGGGCCCAGACAGACCAGCACAACATTTGGGATGATTTTCAAAAGACAAACCAAAGAAGTTCAGTATCCCTGGGGGCAGAGCTCTTTCTTTCCTGCTTTAGATGCTAGAGCAAACCTCAGCTGGAGTCCGGGGTGGGGTGCAGACAGGCTGGGGGTCTTCTGGAAGCTGGGAACCCACAGAAAAGAAGGGCTGAGAGACCCTTGCCAAATGAACCGGAAGTGCATGGCCACATCCTGCCAGGCTCCATGGGCCTCACTAGAGGAGCATAACTCTGTCCTTCAGCCTGTGTCTAAGAAACGGGGATCAGAGATCATTAATGACCGCCCGTTAAAAGCCAGTGGACTCCACCAGCACACAAGCACGTGTCAGCAAGCAGGAAACCAAAAGCACGTTTTATAGGCAGGACATAGCCTCCTTCCGTAGCCTTCCCCCGTAGCCTCCCTTCATAGCCTTCCTCCGTAGCCTTCCTTCGAAGCCTTGTTCCGATCACATTCTCCCACAGTAAATGGGGATGAGGGCCAGACGGGGAAGGGATGCCGACTCCAGTCTGCCAGCTCCCCCACCTCCTGATCCAGCACAGACCCCTGTCACTCATCTCTATGCACCCGCACACCCACCCAGAGCTGGCTCCACAAGCCACACCTGAGCCCTTCTCAGTCTTCCCAGTTGGCTTGGAATCAGGGCCCTCCAAGCCTTACCTGGGTGGAGCCATGAGGAGCAAAGCAAAAGAAAGCAGCCCGTGGGGCGAAGTAAGGCCTCCTCTCCTGACTAATGCCCTTCAGAAAGGCCCACAGGTGGTGAAGCAGACCCCATAAGGACAAGCAGACTGCCCAGGCAGGGGTGCCACTGGGTGGGGTAGGGGACTATCATGGGCTGAGGCCAGGAAGAAACTTAAACCCTTGACAAAGCCCAGCCCCAAAATCCAAGAGACCCTTTGCCAAAGTAGAGGATCTGCCTGAGATGAAACCCCGGCCCACTGGCTTCTACCAGAGCTCCCAAGGCAGTGCACTGCATGCATCTTGTTCTCACTCCTGACCTTTGACCCTTGACTTTTATTCCAATCCCTATTACCCTGTAGTAGGTGTCTAAGCCAAAGATGCAGCCACAGCTCATATCCAAAGTCAGGACAGACTTTCCGTAGCCAAAGACAGGTAACCACACTGAGAGCACTGTGTGTGTCTTGCACTGACCACTGGCCCCAGGAAGCTGAGGCTAAGAGTGTGAACATCACAAGCCTTGCTCTCTCGGATCACATTCTAGGGAAAATGGAGGCAGACGATGCAGAGATAACTGACAAGACACTGGCAGAGATGGAGAGTTTCTAGCTTTTTCCTGAATCATGGTGCACATCAAACATGGAAATCATAATCTAAAAAATGACAAGGACAGACATTGTGGGCTGTAAGCTCAGGGGACTGGACGTTCCTGACAGTAAAGATGGTGGACAACACAGGAACGTAGTGCTCTGCAAAGTTACGGATCACCGTGGCAGAACCCAGGGAATCGGTATGGGGAATTGATGTCAGACACAATCCCCAAAGCACAAAATCCATGCACATGAAGGTGCAAAACAGACAGTGTGCAAAACACACATTTCCAGGAAATCCAATAACCACTGCTGGGTCCAACAATCACAGTATCGGGCGATGGGGACAGGGACGGGGTGGAGCGTGGGAGGGGGGACACCTTTAGGACAACGTAGCCCACTAAGCCTAGGGCCTCTCCACCTTCCCAAAGAGCCTGGGTGTTACATTTTGTTTGTTTGTTTCTTTTTTTTTTTTTATTTTGTTAATGTTGGAGAAGCATTTTATTTTTCTTTTATATTTTTTATTAGGTATTTTCCTCATTTACATTTCCAATGCTATCCCAAAAGTCCCCCATACCCTCCCCCCACTCCCCTACCCACGCACTTCCACTTTTTGGCCCTAGCGTTCCCCTGTAATGGGGCATATAACGTTTGCAAGACCGATGGGCCTCTCTTTCCAGTGATGGCCGACAAGGCCATCTTTTGATACATATGCAGCTAGAGTCAAGAGCTCCGGGGTACTGGTTAGTTCATAATGTTGTTGCACCTACAGGGTTGCAGATCTCTTTAGCTCCTTGGGTACTTTCTCTAGCTCCTCCATTGGGAGCCCTGTGTTCCATCCAATAGCTGACTGTGAGCATCCACTTATGTGTTTGCTAGGCCCCGGCCTAGTCTCACAAGAGACAGCTCTATCAGGGTTCTTTCAGCAAAAAAAAAAAAAAAAAATATGAAACACTTCACAAATTTTCATGTCATCCTTGCGCAGGGGCCATGCTAATCTTCTCTGTATCGTTCCAATTTTAGTATATGTGCTGCCGAAGCGAGCACTACATTTTATTTCTTGTTTTTCTTTTGTTTATGGTGTGTGGGGTGGAACACAGGGTTCATGGCAGACATGCACACTACACGGGAGCACTAGGGACAAGCTGGAGCAAAAAGCTGAGTGTACGCGCGCGCGCGCGCACACACACACACACACACACACACACACACACACACACACACACGCCTGGACAGGGTCTCTGCTCCCTTGAGACAGTCACAGGAGGAGTCTAAGGCCAGCCAGTGTTGAGCATCACCTGGCCTCCTGCCCTCCTTGGAGCAAATGGGACACAGACTCTGAGATGGGAAGTAGCTTTCTTTCTTTCTTCCTTTCTTCCTTTCTTTCTATTTACTTATTTATATGTTTGTTTGTTTATTATATGTAAGTATACTGTAGCTGTCTTCAGACACTCCAGAAGATGGCATCAGATTTCATTAAGATGGTTATGAGCCACCATGTGGTTGCTGGGATTTGAACTCAGGACCTTTGGGAGAGCAGTCGGTGCTCTTAACCACTGAGCCATCTCTCCAGCCCCCTGGAAGTAGCTTTCTATGTCACTCCTGTTGTCCAGCTCTCCTGGGGACTCCAAACCCCTCCTCCTCACTAAGCCAAGATGCCTGGAGACCAGGCTGCTCTGAGGAACTCAGAAAGCCCACATACTTCATTACCAAAGAGAGAGCTTAATGATAAGTAAAGAAAAATGCAGAATACACCCAGTCGATGATATTCCTTCAAATGGGGGGAGGGCTGCTTGGGGGGTTTTAATCTTTGAGGTTTGTTGTTCTTGGTTTTCTTCGTTTTGTTTGAGAGAGATTGGATCAAGTAGCCCAGGCTACCCTCTACCTTGCTATGTAGCTGAGGATGACCTTGAACTTTGATCCTTTTGCCTCCATCTCTCCAGTGCTGGTGGAGTTACAGATAGATACATCCTGCTCTCTGTTGGTGATGGTGGCTTGGTTTTCTTGTTTTGGTTTGTTTGCTTGTTGTTTTTAATTACATTTACTGTGTGTGTATGACAGGGGTGTGCACAGGTATGTGTGGAGTCCAGAGCACAACTTTTGAAAGCACAACAAAGCCCTGCCTTGTGTGTCCCAGGGATCAAACTCAGGTCATTAGCCTTGGCAGCAAATGCTCACACACTGAGCTGGCTCACTGGCTCCGGGCTTGGTGTGGTTTTTATCAAATTGATTGATTGATGATTGATTGTGAAATGTGCATGTGTTTGTTTGTTTGTTTGTTTGTTTGTTTGTTTGTTTTGAGACAGGGTCTTGGTATGAATACCCAGAATAGTCTGAGTCAGCATCCTCCTGCCTCAGCCTCAAGTGCCAGACTCACAGATGTCCTCCTGCCTCAGCCTCAAGTGCCAGACTCACATCACAAATGTGCATCACCATATCCAACAACTTCTCTGATTTTCTAATAAAGGAATTCTGAGGATACGAGCTGAACCCCCAGAACACTACCGTGATCTAAATGAGGCTGACGTGGCCAGTGTTCACTCTGCAGACATCTATACACAAACACAGAAGGGTGGCCCACAGCCACAAAAACACCCTAAGTCCAATTCTAAAGAATGTCCCCTCTGGAAGACACTGGGCAGTGGACAATGCGTTCTCTTGTGCTGGTCTTCACAATGTCAAATAAACCTAACAATGAGCTCAGTAAAAATCTTGTTTGGGAGTAAATAAATACATAAATAAGGCTGGAGATACGGCTCAGTGTATAAAAACTCTTGCAGAGGACCTGAGTTCGATTCCCAGCACCCATGTGAGTGGTTCAAAACTGCATGAAACTTCAGATCCAGGAGATCACTCACACACACACACACACACACACACACTTTTTAATTTTTTTTAATTAAGAAAAGAAAGAAGGGGGCTGGTGAGATGGCTCAGTGGGTAAGAGCACCCGACTGCTTTTCCAAAGGTCTGGAGTTCAAATCCCAGCAACCACGTGGTGGCTCACAACCATCTTGTAACAAGATCTGACTCCCTCTTCTGGAGTGTCTGAAGACAGCTGCAGTGTACTTACATATAATAAATGAATAAATCTTAAAAAAAAAAAAGAAAAAGAAGGAAGAAGGGGAGGGTGCCAGTCCAACCAGTGGGACAGAGGTCAAATGAGGATTGTGTCCCAAGGACTTGATGCCCTGGATAGCCCAGGGCTCCAGGGGTCTTGTTTCTCTGTGCCACAGCCTAGCACAGCCAGCCAGGCAGACACAACAGCTGGCCTGCCACATGGACCAAAAAATGAGGAACAGGTGTGGAGGGGAGGAGACACTGGGCTTCTTCCCTGGAGCTCAAAACTGAGGACATGAGCACCTAAGCTGAGTCTTAACTCCTGTAGGACAGTCACAGGAGAAATCCAAGGCCACACAGTTTTGAACAGCCACCTGGCTTCCTGCTCCACTCAGAGCAAAGGGCACACAGTCTGTGTGGTACGGATGGAGTTACTTTCTATATCACTTCTGTTGCTTCACTCTCCTGAGGGCTCCACTCCTCCCTCAGCCCATGCTGGGGCTGCTCAGCTCTCCTCCCATCCCCCTCCCCTCTGGAAACAAGAACCTTCCGGTTCTCAATAGGGGAGGGCAAAGGGTCCCTGAATCCAGAGAGAAACCTGACAAAACCTGCTGGGGTCCTCCTCAAGAGAAGCCCTGCAGGAGCTTGATTACTGACAGTTGAGCGGTGTCCTGGGTGGGACCTGAGGTGGAGGAATGGCACTGGATAGCATCTGAGGGGATGTGACGAGGAACCCACGTAGCTTATAAAGATGCCCAGGGTCAGGGTCCAATCACTCCAGCAAGAAACAGGAGAGCAACATTGAACCTGAATAGCTAACCCAAGTTTTCTGTAAATCAGATGCTGTTAAGGAGGAAGAAGAAGAGAAGGAAAGAGGAGGAAAGGAGGAAGAGGAGGAAGAAGAGGAGGAAGAAAAGGAGGAGGGAGGAGGAGTCCTCTAAGGCTGGAGCTGCCATTCTCTGGTAAATGCCTTTATTGCACAAGCAAGACCCTGAGTTCATCCCCAGCACAGGGGACTATTAATTTTTTGGTGTTAGGGATGTTACCCAAGGTCTTGCTAATGCCAGCTTTTAATTCTTTCCTGAGCAACAGGATTCTCTATCATCATACCAGCACAGACTGTCCATACCACAACATGGAAAGACAATCTCTTGTTATGGGCTGGTTGAGTCCCGGGGAGCCAAGGACAGAGCTCCCAACTGGGCCCCTACCTACAGATGCCTCTAAGGAGTTTTCTGGCACCGTATCCTGGGGTCCAAAGACCTGGGCTCTGCAAGACAGAGAATGAGCAAACACACCTTTAATCCCAGCACTCAGTAGACAGAGGCAGGTGATCTCTGAGTTCAAAGCCAGCCAGGTCTACAGAGTGAGTTCTAGAACAACAAGGACTACACAGAGAAACCCTGTTTGGAAAAATGCAAAACTGAACAAAAACAATACAAAGAAAGTAGAGGAGGAGGAGGAGGAGGAGGAAGAAGAGAAGGAGGAAGAGGAGGGGCCAAGTATGCTCGCTTGCAGCCATGCTGATTACAAACAGAATTCTCTAAGCTAGTCTCACCCAAGGAATATTTAGTAACATCCTACCCCTCTGTCCTCAACCAAGAGGACTGAGACGATAGGCCGGGGAGGTAGTTTAGTGGTTAAACTCTTACCGCTCTTCCAGAGGACCCAAGTTCAGTTTCCCATGCCCACCTCAGTTGGCTCACAACTTTAGCTCCGGGAAAACTGATGCTGTCTTCTGGCCTCCTTAGGCACCTGCATGCATGTACATCTAACTTTATCCAGGTGCGCGAGCGCTCGTGCACACACACACACACACACACACACACACACACACACACACACAGATTTAAAATGTAAACAAGCACACAAACAAAAATAAAACATGTTAAAAAGTGGGGGCTTGTGAGGGGGGGCACAAGCTTATTGCCAGGCACGCAGGAAGGATCTCTGACGTCAATTCTCAGTTGTGCCTGGCTGTCGCAGAGACCTTTCAGGAAGATCTTCCAGAGGCCCAGAAAGAACAGGTAGTCTCTGTCCTTGAGGGTGTTAATGGAATGTTCCAGAAGTTTCATGACTACAGAGAAGCAAAGAGAAAAAGTTCTATACAAACCAAGTGTGGCCCGTTTCCCAGAGAAGCTTTTAAGTAAACATCACTGTTTTTGTTAGAATGTTATGCTACTGTCCAAGTTGCTATTTTAAAGAGATATTTTAAAAACATTCCTTTCCATTTCTAATAGACTGAATACTCACCAAAACTACCCACATGTCAAACATTCACAAGTTTTAGGATTATGAAGGAGTCCTGAGACCAGACTTTGTGAGGCGTAGGACCACACTATAAGGCTTCCAGAGCATTCGGAACTGGGAGTGTTAATCAATGGGTCTGAAGCGCCATCTAGTGGCCATGGTAAATGCAAACGAGTACAGAGCCTGGGTCATCAAAGAGATTCAAACACCAGCCCCTAGGTCAGAGACCACACCAGCTGCACAGCAAGGTATCCACTGGGCACTGCCAGTACCTAAAGCTGGTCTTCCAATGTGACTTCCCCTTCTATGCCACGGGATCCTAAGCAGCCTCCGTGTCTCCACCAGAAGATGCCTCCAGCCGTCCTCTGATGCGGAATCTTCAGGCTGAACGGAGTTCCTTAGGAACAGAACCACCCATGTAAGAGCCATTGTCGATCCCAATGGTAGAACTGTGGGTGTCTCCATTCTGTGTGCTTATTTCTTGCTTTGGGGGTCTTTCTGGATGGTCTGCCTCTCTGAGACTTCTCTGACAGGTCTGGGGCTGTTTGGTGTCTACAGTTTTTTCCAGCATATCCTCATATCTCTTCTCATCATGTATTAGCTCCTTGTGCTTCTCCCCTCTCCGGCCCTTGCACCGGCACCAGCTCTGGGCATCTTGCCCATGTAGAGCATCTCTTCTTTCCACATCTTTGGTCCATCCTTCTCATCTCCCCCACTGTGGTCAGCTTTACTCATCTCCTACTCTCAAACCTATGGCAATGTGGAAATCAGAGACAGTCTCATTGCGAGTGTGTGCCTGCTGCTGTGTCTTAGATGCTCTTGCCCCTATACCTCCCTGGGACTTGAAAACACAATGTTTCAAGGTTGCCTTCACCTTTCTCCTTGGCTGGAAATTACCCATGTGCTGGCATGAGGGCTATCCTCAAGTATGGCTGCCTCCAATGTCAGGGTATATTTGATTATTCTTTTCTGTGTCTTCTGGGCTAAGTGGAGTGGGATCTCAGGTAGAGACAGTTGAAGATTACCTTAGATCAACCTCAAGGTGTTGCTAGATCAACAGCAGATGACCTGGGCTAGTTCAGTTTGGATATGCAGTACATCCCCCACCCCACCTCACCCCACCCCCGTCCAAAGGCTCAGCTTTTGAAGATATTGTCCCCAGTGCAACGTCCAGAGGTAGAGTTTTTGAGGGAGCAACTGAATTGTGAGGGCTCTGACCCTTAATGCTTTCAAGGATTTGTAATTTGATGGCATTCTTGAAAGGGGCCTCAGTACAGGAAGTGGATCACTAAATGTGTGACTTTAAAGGGTATATCTGATTCCACAGCATGTATTCTTTCTCTCTGCTTCTTGGGTAGCTCACTCCACCACGTGCTCCCAACGGTGTTCCTGACCATGGTCCTCGGCAGCTCACTCCACCACGTGCTCCCCACTGTGCTCCCGACCATGGTCCTCGGCAGCTCACTCCACCACGTGCTCCCCACTGTGCTCCCGACCATGGTCCTCGGCAGCTCACTCCACCACGTGCTCCCAACTGTGCTCCAGACCATGGTCCTCGGCAGCTCACTCCACCACGTGCTCCCCACTGTGCTCCCGACCATGATCCTCGGCAGCTCACTCCATCACGTGCTCCCCACTGTGCTCCCCACCATGGTCTTCTGCAGCTCACTCCACCACGTGTTCCCAACTGTGCTCCCCACCATGGTCTTCTGCAGCTCACTCCACCACGTGCTCCCAACTGTGTTCCTGACCATGGTCCTCGGCAGCTCACTCCACCACGTGCTCCCCACTGTGCTCCCGAACATGATCCTCGGCAGCTCACTCCATCACGTGCTCCTCAGTGTGCTCCCCACCATGGTCTTCTGCAGCTCACTCCACCGCGTGCTCCATAGTGCTCCCGACCATGGTCCTCGGCAGCTCACTCCACCACGTGCTCCCAACTGTGCTCCCCACCATGGTCCTCTGCTGCTCACTCCACCACGTGTTCCATATCGTGATCCTCTGCCTCAACACAAGCCCACAGCAATGGTGCAAATGACTAGACAGAAACTTCTGAAATCATGCACCCAAACAAACATGTTCTCCTTTTAAATCACTACACCCACAAAAGCCCCAATCTGGAGGAATGGAGGCTGGTGATGTAGACAGGCAGTTTGTCTTAGTCGGGATTTCTACTGTTGTGACTGAACATTATAACCAAAAGCAGCTTGGGAGGAAAGAGGTCTCTTACATTCTCATTACATTCTCTTACATTTCCACAGCAGGGTTCACCTTGGAAGGAAGTCAGGACAGGAACTCGGAGGCAGGAGTTGCTGCAGAGACCAGTAAGGGTGCTGCTTACTGTATTGCTTTTCATGGCTAGTTCAGTCTGCTTTCTTATGCACCCCAGGATCACCAGCCCAGAGATGGCACCACCACAATGGGCTGGGCCCTCCAACATTAATCACTAATTAAGAAAGCACGCCATAGGCTTAGCTACAACCCAGTCTTATGGAGGCATCTTCTCATTTGAGGTTCCCTCTTCTCCCATGATTCTAGTGTATGTCAAGTTGACATAAAACTAGCCAGCACACAAGTTTACTACCAGTGCCTGAGGCTGAACCCCCAGTGTAGCCCCGCTGCCTCCCTTCACCGCTTCTGGACTCATTCTCGTGACACAGAGAGTATCCCCATTTCAGGAACCACCTGAGGATGGAACCAGCCTGTAGCACTTGCGGACACTCTCAGAAACAAGTTTCTTGGGCTGGAGAGATGGCTCAGAGGTTGAGAACACGAACTGAGTTCAATTCCCAGCAACCACATGGTGTCTCACGACCATCTATAATGAGATCTGGCGCCCTCTTCTGGCATGCAGGCACATGTGCAGGCAGATACTATGTACATAATAAATAAATCTGAAAGAAAGAGGGAGGGAGGGAGGGGAAGAAAGAAAGAGGGTTTTTGTGAGCCCCATATGCACAAACTCTGAGCCCCGCTGTGGGAACTCTTACAGAAGGATTCAGGACTACCAGCCTTTCATCACCATCTTTATAGAACCAAAGGCACCTGGCCCTGACCTCCCATGGCTCATCAAGGCTTGCCTTAGGTTCTACGAGGGGTCGGTACATTCTGGGTTTTTTTAGGGTTTTTTGAGACAGGGTTTCTCTGTGTAGCCCTGGCTGTCCTGGAACTCACTCTGTAGACCAGGCTGGCCTCGAACTCAGAAATTCACCTGCCTCTGCCTCCCAAGTGCTGGGATTAAAGGCGTGTGCCACCTCGCCTGGCTACATTCTGTTTTTATATTTGAGCATTATCTACAACTTCTGAACAACAGAAAAATCCCATTCTGAACCATGAAACCTCTAATCCAACAGTGTTGTGTACACTAATATCATTTATCTGTTTATTTTGCATGTGTGTGTACAGCATGCATGCACAGGTACATACGTGTGGGTGTACATGCATGTGTGTGGAGGCTAGGCATCAACTTGGGTGTTGTTCCTCAGGAGCCAGCTGCTTTAGTTTTGGAGACAGACTCTAGGACCTGAGGGTCCCCGAGTAGGCTAGACTGAGCAGCCAGTCGGCTCCAGGGATCCACCTGACTCTCCCTCCCCAGTACTCGGATTACAAACACACACTATATAAATTAGTCACGTTCTCTAGAGGAACAGAACTTATAGAATGGATATATTAGAATGACTTAAAGGCTGTGGTCCAGCTAGACTAACAATGGCTGCCTATCAATATAGAGTCCAAAATGTTCCCTCCAGAGGATGTAATACTGCTTTGGATTCACAGTTGTACCTGGCAGAGGCTACTCTAAAGGTTTCTGCTTAGCCTGACCGTAATAACCCTCACTCCACAGGTCAGGTGACCAAGGGGGAAATTCTGCCAGCTTCTAAGTATATCTATCCCAGTTATATTTTCTGGGACTGGGGAAATAAGCGCAGGATGAGTTCAAGAACCCAGTGGACCTACTATGAGTCAAAATTCCATTAATCACCCGACCTCCATAAACTCCTACTTTACTGGAGGGCCACGGTGTTTCTTGGGGTTTCCCAGAATCAGTATCAATTCAGAACAAGTCTTCAATAGACAGACGGTCACCTTTGTAAAGGGTCATAGGTTCCTCTGGGGAAGGAGAGGGGAAAGGCTATCAGTAAAACTCTTAGGTATGTTATCAAGGTAAACATGGCCATCCCTTCATTCAAGGGATTTCTGGATCTGCAAACTGGCTCATCTGGAAACTGGTTTGTGGGTCAAGAGTCTCTTCTGCCATGATCCAGTGGAGCCTTTCTTCATTTGTTTTAGGATGTTTCTGCTTACACATATCAAACAAAATGCAGTAGGCTTCTTATCTATGTCATGCCTGGAGACACCATGGTTGATTAGCCAGTACCAAAGGTCCATACGAGTCATGCCACCATCAGATTCACTTTGCCTGTGGTGCCCATTATGTGTCAGGCCATTATGGACATTGCTTTGTCTGTGCTGCCTACTGTGATAACTACAATCGCCTTGTCTCTGGTGAGTCAGTGCTGCCACCTGGCCCCTGCTACCTCGGAGGCCCAGATTAAACCCATTGCACTTAATTCATCCAACTGAACAGCGGCATCTCCACCCTAAGGACTGGCCTGAGGGCAAGAACAGAGCTCTTCGGGTGTGCTGGAGCCCTCTCAGGAATTTTTGTCTTACACTATTAGTGAAGGGCGAGTCTTGTGGACCTTCCCTTTGTGGCAGGCTAGGTTTACAGGGTACGCACTCTAGCACTGCAGGTTCCCTGAGCGTAAAAATCTCTTCTTCAACACTAAGCCAAGGGATAGCAAGTATCCCCAATTCCTTTTCAGCAGGTCATCTTTTGACAAATGTGTGAGCCAACCACCATTCAAACAAACATTTGACACCTTAAAAAAAAAAAAGTGCAAGCTTCCCTGTTAAACCTAGACTCTCCATTCAGTGGACCCCATATCAATAAACTCAGCCTGGGGCTGGTGAGATGGCTCAGTGGGTAAGAGCACCCGACTGCTCTTCCGAAGGTCAGGAGTTCAAATCCCAGCAACCACATGGTGGCTCACAACCATCCTTAACGAGATCTGACTCCCTCTTCTGGAGTGTCTGAGGACAGCTACAGTGTACTTTAAATAAATAAATAAATAAATAAATCTTTAAAAAAAATAAAAATAAATAAACTCAGCCTGATCCAGTTTTATGTTCCTTCCACCATTATCCAACACCCTTAAATCCCACACGTTCCCCAGACTTCTGCTACAGTGAGTTAGCAAACTCATTACGCTCCTTGACACGCAGTGCATCTCCTCATGGACTTTACAAGCTCCCCTCTAGGAGCCTGCTCAGCCTTAAGTCTGGCTCTGGGTCTGGAGGCAGCATTGATTGGCCCTGAAGAGCATCAGTACTGTGTTGTCTGTCATTTCCTCCAGAGAAGTCACTGCTGGTTCACAGACAATGGAAGCTTGAGTTCCTCCGTCCAAGGTGGAAAGGTGATGTCTCAGGTGTTGGACTCCATCTTCTGCTGGGTGGGGAGACTCCCTCCTCAGGGGAGGTAAACCCTTGAGAATCTGGGTTCAAAGTTCTCAGCTTCATTAGGGCCCTCCCACCATTTCCACCCCAAGATACAGATCCTACTCTTCACACTGGCAATGCCCTCATGTTAACCACTGACCCTCTGAGTCTGGAACCTGAATTCTTTGCTGTCATTCACCCAACATTATAAGAGCTTCAGTTTGATTTTTTTTTTTTAACTTGAACTCTGAGGCTGCTGGGAAAACAGATTCTCTACCAGGGCAACTTAGAAACCTTTAGCCTGTTCCTGTGTATCTGGAGCCGGTCCATTTCCCACCAAGCTCACTGCTACCCCTTGCCATATTCTAGATGCTAGCATCACACAGCTCATTCTTTTCCTTTGTCAATTTAGCCAGAGATGCTAGGAGCACCATCATTTTCCTTATTTTTCCCCAAACTGTCAAAGGTTTGAGATGCAGAGTCACCAAATCCACTGCCTTTTACCATTGATGAATCAAGATAATCAAATGCATCAGATTCCTTAAGTTTGTCACATAGTTTGCACCATGGGTTTTCAGTAGTCTCTGGGCTTCTAAAAGAGGTCTCAACTGGAGAAGGCTTCAGTGACTGCAGGTGTTAGCGAAGTGGAAAGCCTATTCCAGAGTCTTAAATTTTTCCATCTTTATACTTCTGTTGCTCTAGAACTACTTCTGGCACTAAAGTCTGTTTGGTTCTCTAAAACCAAAGTCAGGGTTCTCTAGAGAAACAGAACTTACAGAATGAATCTATAGATAGATAGATAGATAGATAGATAGATAGATAGACAGACAGGCAGACAGACAGACAGACAGACAGACAGACAGATAGAGGGAATTTATTAGAATAGTTCACAGTGTTCCATCTAGTACAACAATGGCTGCCTATCAATGGAAGTTTTTAAGAATCCAGTAGTTGACACTTTCCAGTTCCAGCCTGAACAAAGCAGGCTCGTGGGCCAGTGACACCCAGAAATTAAGAGGTTTTTGGAACCCGGAAGGTCGTGAATGATTGCTCTGTGGCTGTCATCATGCCACAAAATGAATATATTGAATTGCACCGCAAACAATATGGATATCATTTGGATTACCATGAGAAAAAGAGAAAGAAAGGTTGGGAGGCCTATGAGCATTCAAAGAAGGCAAAAAATTACTGGCCTGAAGGCTAAGCTCTACCATAAACGGCACCATGCTGAGAAAATACGGATGAAAAGACTGTTAAGATGCACAAAAAGAGAAACACCAAGCAGAAGGATGATGGGACGACTCCACGGGGAGCGTCCCCGCCTATCTGCTGGACAGAGAGGGAGTCGAGAGCAAGAGTACTTTCCAACAGGATTAAGCAGAAACGAAAAGAAAAGGCGGGAAAACGGGAGGTCCTGCCACCCAAAGTTCGTGCCCAAGGAGAAACAGAAGCATTGAAAGTTATTCGAACAGGAAAAAGGAAAAAGAAGGCATGGAAGAGAACGGTTACTAAAGTCTGCTCTGTTGGCGATGGCTTTACAAGAAAACCACCTAAATATGAAAGGTTCATTAGGCCTATGGGTCTACGTTTCAAAAAAGTCCATGTCACACACCCTGAGCTGAAAGCTACCTTTTGCCTGCCTGTACTCAGTGTGAAAAAAAATCCATCATCCCCATTATATGCAACCCTGGGTGTGATCACCAAAGGTACAGTTATTGAAGTGAATGTGAGCGAGTTGGGCCTTGTGATACAAGGAGGCAAGGTGATTTGGAGAAAGTGTGCCCAAGTTACCAACAATCCTGAGAACGATGGGTGCATAAATGTGGTCTTGCTGGTTTGACAGTGACGTCATTCACACAAGTCATTCCACTCAGCACTGAAGACGGTCAGGGAAACACCATCACTGTGGCCTTTCCTCATGTGCGGTTATCAAGAAGGATTTATTAAGTTGTAAAGGAAAAAATAAAACACTGCCCAATTTAAAAGGGGGGAGGAGGGTTGCCGGAGAGATGGCTCAGTGGTTAAGAGCTCTGGCTGCTCTTCCAGAGGTCCTAAGTTCAATTCCCAGCAACCACATGGTGGCTCACAACCATCTGTAATGGGATCTGATGCCTTCTTCTGGTGTGTCTGAAGACAGCTACAGTGTACTTGCATAAAATAAATCTTGAGAGAGAGAGAGAGAGAGAGAATCCAGTAGTTGTTCATCTATGAGGCTGGATGTCTCAGCTAGTCTTCAATATATGCCACCATGTCAAAGAAGTAAGGTCTGGCCAATGATGCCAGGGACAGAACTATTTGACAAGAGCTGCAGAGAAGAGAAGCATAGGAGAACATAGAAGAACATAGGAGGTGTGCAGGATTGGTGACTCCCCATGGGACCAACTTAGAGCCCCTAGAGGAGGTTGGTGCCATGCCCACCAGCTGGACCTGGGGTGGGCTAGACCTTGGGTGGGGAAGTCTCCAACCACCACTCAGAGGATGTGCCTTTGGGCCCCATGCATCATCATAGGTTGGCTCCCCAGTCCCTGTTCTCCAAAAGGTCACAAGGAGGTCACCGGGAAAGCATTGTGGGACCACAGAGCTGGAGCTGGCCAAACCAGGTCCCACAGATTAGAAGACAAACAGCCTTCAGAGAAATCACCATTTCCTTCCTCCTTGGGAGTTAGTGTGCACCTGGAAACCGGAAAGGGCGTGTCTTGCTAAGGCTCTCTATGTTGAAACTCAACAATGGGGTGCCCTCCACAGCCATGTTGGAGTTGGGTATGGGAGGCATCTAAGCTAGTTAGCAAAACTGACTGGATTTTAGGGGACATGGTGCTATGTCTGAGTCATTTGCACTACTCTAAGACGTGTGTAGGCTCAAGACTTTCAAAAACTTGGAAAACACTGCAGGTCTGTGGACTGGAAGCCATGCCCAGGGCTCTTCTGTGGTCCATGGTCTATTCATCCCTGTAGGTACAGAACGGCAGCTCCCTCCCCGTCTTTGGTGGCCTGGAGTTGAGGCAGGAGAGAGGCTGAGGCCAGGATCACATTTGGCCATTTTTTCCCCTCCTGATTTCCTTCAAAGATAAGTGTCAAGGAACTTGACCTCGAGATTCATTTCTGCTGGACCTTGGTCCAAACAGTGGTCTCAGTAACTTTTGTTTAATGCTAAGAAACTTTGAAGTGACTAGCTTGATAGTGGTATTTGTTTCAGCTTTCCTTAACCCCAATCTGTCTTTTTTTTTTTTTTTTCCTCCAAGACAGGGTTTCTCTGTATAGCCCTGGCTGTCCTGAAACTCACTTTGTAGACCAGGCTGGCCTCGAACTCAGAAATCCGCCTGCCTCTGCCTCCAGAGTGCTGGGATTAAAGGCATGTGCCACCACAACCGGCTTCCAATCTGTCTTTTAAAAAGATCTGCCTCTTCTTCCTGGCTCACTGAAACACTATTTTATGGTATTAGGACTTACCTGAATTGGCACTGAAGAGTGAAGTAAGATCTTTGAACTTATTGTGCAATGATTTTGTTTTTTGAGTCTTGGATGTCCATGTAGTGGTAGACATTGATGCTACCACAGCTGTGGGCCCAGCTCCTCTTTCTGAGTCTCCATTCACTCATCCAAGACGGGGGACATAGGAGGTGAAGCTGAGACACGAAGAGCCATGGTGCCTGAAAAGTGGGCATCATTAAATATGAGGATATTAATATGGGCTGGGGAGATGGCTCCACTGGTAAATTGCTTCTCATACAAGCATGAGGACCTGAGCTTGATCCCCAGCCACTGGGTTGTGGTGGTTATTCCTGTTGGTCAGCTCGACTACATCTGCAATTAACTAAAACCCAAGCAGCTGAGTGCATCTATGAGGGATTTTTTTTTTCCTTAATTAGATCATCTGAAGTGGGGAGATCCAACGTGTTAGTCACTGTTCTATTGCTGTGAAGAGACACCATGACCGAAGCAACTCTTATGACAGAAATCATTTAATCGGGGACTTGCTTACAGTTTAGTCTACTATCAGCATGGTAGAGAACATGGCAGGTGCTGGAGAAGTAGCTGAGTCCTATATCCTGATCTATAGGGAGAGACAGTGACAAAGACAGAGATAAAGACTGGGCTTGGCATGAGCCTTCAAAACCTGAAAGCCCACCCACCTCCAGTGACGCACTTCCTCCAACAAGGCCACACCTCCTAATTGTTCTAATCCTTCTCAAATAGTGCCACTCCCTATTCATACACATGAGCCTACGGGGACCATTCTTTTTTTTTTGGTTTTTTTGAGACAGGGTTTCTCTGTATAGCCCTGGCTGTCCTGGAACTCACTTTGTAGACCAGGCTGGCCTTGAACTCAGAAATCCACCTGCCTCTGCCTCCCAAGTGCTGGGATTAAAGGCGTGCACCACCATGCCCGGCTTACGGGCACCATTCTTATTCAAATCACCGCACCTACTTTTAATCCAGACCTTTTGCAGTTGCAAGATCCATCTTTAATCTGGCTTCTGCCAGCTGCTTAGATTAGGGCACAGAAGAATGTACATGGGTGAGCTACAAAGATGGCCTCCCTCCTGGCTTCCACAGTCTCCAGCTACTCTCTGAGCCAGCTCCCGACAGGAGGCCGGAGACTAGCCTCAGCTTTACAATTTGCATTTGAATAAAGTACCTGGACTTCCCCAAAAGAAGTTCTGCTTTCCTACTTTCTCACTGTCGAGATTTTGTCTTTCAAGCAGGTAAATCAACATTCTTGAGCCGGACCAGCAGATGTGCATCCCCGCCCCCCTAGAGCACACAGGTGGCAGCTGTTATCTCCATTCCAAGGACAATTCCAGCATGTGGCCTTCAGTCTGAGTTAAAAATTAGGTTTACCAAGAGGGCTAGAAAAGTAGATATTTCTATATTAATAAAGATTGGTTTTTATTTTGATAGACAGGCATAGTCCCTTAGCTGGCCTCTGGCTTTTCACCCTTGCTGTTACTGCAAGGTGTCCTTAGCTCAATAAGGCTGTGGAAAAAACAGGGATGAGGAGGAACGACTTCCAGCTCCTATTTTAGCCACAAATCGTGGTGTTACTAACGACATAATTCTTGCTTAGGCTTTGCTAAATCTGAGGTTGATAATTCTCCTTTAGGAGCTACACAGCACTCAGAACTGTGCATACTGGTTTGTGATTGTACAAATTCAGTATGGGCATCGCTTGGTGCAGAGGCACTACAGGGTAAGGTCCAGCTTGACCATTTCTGAGTTTCCTGTGAGATAAACCCGGTTTAAAAGAGGTTGGTATCAAATTTTGGCTAAAAATCAAAAATATTTTTCGGCTCTGCCTCTCCTCCCCAAAAGATACCAGAGCCACAGGTGTGGGTCTTAACAGTACCCACGGGAGGAATCGGGTCAATGTCCACCCAAGCCAAGGTTAAAAGCCCACTCATCTACGGATGAGAAAATCATTTGATCACCTCAGTTAAGCGCTGCCTTATTTTAACTTAATTAATAGGGGGGAGAGAGATTGGAGACGTACTATTGAAAGGGCAAGCCCTTCACTGCCTCCCACCCAAATAAAAAAGCCATTTGGCCTTGTACTACAGAGCTGGCCGAACCCCTTCTCCCTGTTTCCCACCTATCATCCAAAAATTCGGAGGTCAACTAGAATGTTACCTACCAAGTACTAATTAGCATCATAAAGTCAGAGCTTGCAGCTCCAGGCTTTTCAGTTAGTTGTTTACTAAGAAAGGACAGTCTTAAGCCAGATACAGTTTACCATAAGTGTTGGATCTTCCTTTGGGGCTGCCCTGAGACCAATGGCTGAGTCACAGAGAGGCCATGAGTACCACAGGAGCCGAGGAAGCCCCCAGTTCTCTCTACTGATGGTCACAAGCTCTTTCAGGAATTGCTGTCACTCCACCTGCCTTGCTCCCACTTCAGAAATGGACAATCAAACCCCTATCAGTTTTTGAAATGAGGCACGGGTCCTCACAACATCATAGCAAGGAGGCCTAGAGATCCTCGAGTGAGGCCTGTTCTACCTACACAGGATGTACCAGGATACCAGATCCTGGACATGAGGAAGCCCACTTGCTCCAGGGTCAGCAGGTCTGGGGCTTTCTCAAGCCTGAGGCCCTTGTGGGTGGGTGTTGAGTTCAAGGCTGAGTGGCCAGGGCACATTTATCACTAATGTATAAGATGTAAAGAAGTCCTCAAAACCTTATCGTGTCTATCCACCTTTTGGCCTGACGCTATCCTAATCAACCACAGGCTGCTGACCAGTTCTAGGAGCCCACAACCAGTTGCCTGATAGGGTGGAAAACTGATACTCCTCTGGTGACTTAACTGGTCAGGATTAAAGCTGACAGACTAGAAGACATAGACCAGTAAAGGGCAGATTCCCAGGAGGGCAATGCTTTAGGGCCTTCATCTGTTCTGATGTCTGACAGCCTCTTACAGCTATGGTCTTATGTTACATGTCTGTCTCCATGAAGTCCCAGTACTTCACTAGGACCTGTATCAAACTCAGCCTCTGAAGGAAGAGCCAAAGGCACACAGAGGACCACCTTAGCAGACAGACCCCAAAGGTCCAACAAATAAGATGCCTGAATCCACTCAGTTAAGGGCACTTAGATGACAGGAGATGGGCAGTGTGGTGGTTTGAATAGATTTGCCCCCCCCCCCCATAGACTCATGTGTTTGAATGCTTGGCCCACAGGGAGTAGCACTATTCAGAGATGTGGCCTTATGGGATTAGGTGTGGTCTTGTTGGAGGAAGTGTGTCACTATGTAGGTAGGCTTTGAGGTCTCCTAGTACTCAAGCTCTGCCCTGTGTGGAATGAGAGCCTCCTCCTAGCAGCCTTTGGATCAAGATGTAGAACTCTTGGCTCCTCTAGCACCATGTCTGCCTGGATATTGCCATGCTTCCTGCCATGATGATAATGAACTAAACCTCTGAAACTATAAGTGAACCCCAATTAAACGTTTTGGGTATAAGAGTTGCCTTGGTCATGGTGTCTCTTAAGAGCAATGAATCCCTAACTAAGGCAGGCAGAGTCACTTGTGGTCACTTCTTTGTACACATGATGCCCTGGTTCCTCTCTCCTGGGTTCCTCCTAGTAGTTTTGGAAGTGTCTGGCATGAGCCAACACATAGTACAGCAGGTCAGGCAGTCTGCAGACATACATAGCAGTACATAGGTGGCACTGAGAAGACCCCAAAACAAACATAGATAGGAGGCCCTGCCATGGAGCTCATATATACCACAGTGCCCCAGACACAGAATGTATTTGCCCCCACAAGACTTCTCTGTTGATAGCTGTGAGTCACCAACCTTTCATTTGCACACTGAGGACTGATTACACGGCTACCTCTGGACTCAGTCCCGACCACATGCCATGGTCAGTCAGTTCTCCTCCCCCAGCTGTTTCCACATTGCAGCTTTCAAGTGGCAAGGTTTCGTCTACACATGAGGTAGGGATGGAAGACCAGTTCTCATGACACCTACGCCACCAAAGGTCTATGAGAGAGGGCAGGCATGAGGACAGGCTGTGGACAGGAGCAGGTTCTAGGGTTAGTATTTGACTGTTTCTGAGAAGTCATTGGCCAGATCTGGCTCCAGGTACAAGACAAGATCCCTGTGTAGAAGCATCAGAGAGCTCAAGGCTAAAAAAAAAAAAAAAAAAAAAAAAAAAAAAAAAAAAAAAAAGTGAATAAGCCAGGTGACAAGCATAGGAGCTCCTGGAGACATTCTAGCTATCCAGGGATCTGCAGCCTGGCCCCTCCTCACATGCTAACCAGCGACTACACACTCGAAGCATCTCTTGCCCCTCATCCCTGGCTCAGGCACAGACCCAGCCCTAGAGGGACACATGAAATGTGACTGCCTGTAGAGACACCCTCACACTAGAATAGAACGGACTCCCAGAAATTATAGAAGGTGATGTGCCCAGACTTTGTCCTGAGAACACTCCTAGTGACAAAGGAAGTGAACCTTAACATTACAAAAATGAGAGGAATCCTCTATTTCCAAAGCCAGGCTCCAGCTTTCTTGGTTAGGGTGTGGCCACACATCACTCCTCACAGCAGCAGCAGGTGAGACCCATGGCTTCCACTGAGAGCTATCATGCCGGCAAGTGCACAGGTACCATAGACAGTTTGGGTGGGAGGAAGTATGCTCTGGACAGAGCACGCAGTGGTCTCAGCTATGCACTCTCAACACAAGATGCCAGGTGGACTGTTCCCACCATGACATTCCACACACAACCTCACCTTCTGCATACCCTAGGCTGCCCAGACCACACAACGGCTGCTAGACACTATCCTTATCTTTAGGGGGAGACCATGCCATGGACCCCACCCTGGATGTCAGGGGAGGTGCAAAAACACAGAAACATACCCCCTGAAACCCCTGGAACTGTACTGCCCTCAGCTTAGCAGCATGGCCTATTTTAGAAGTGTATCTGAGTTGATTGATGCTCCTGTCCACCCCTCCCCTCCGTGCTGAGGTCCAGGGGGCAGTGCCCTGATATAACCTACTGCTGCCCACAAAGAGTAAGCACGTGGAGTGGTGGTTGTTGCTCTTCCAGGGATAGTGACCCCAATACCTACTCCTGCCCCCACACTAGGCAGGATCAGCGCCGCCACCCCCCATATCTCACAGTGTAGCTTATGCTAGCCTTGAACTTCAGGCAATCTTCCCTCAGCCTTCCAAGCACCAGGCTGCACACAAGCATCAAACCACCCGACCCAACTCACAGAGTTGTTAGCAAAGAGATGCCCATGTCTCCAGCAGGCCTTTCTCTGAAGCAGCGCCTCAGTTTACCATCATTACATGGTACCCAGGACTTCAGTCAACCCAGTTAAGATACCACTAATTTCCTAAGACAGGGGCATGGAGTCTGTGTCCCTACACTGTGCTCAGCTGTCTTCAGAGGTGGAATTGGACAAGAGCAGAGCTACCTAGATGGGTCTTCCTTGGAACAACATTACCCCCCTTTCCTCTGTGTGTCTGTATGTGTGGTGTGTATTCACATGTGTGTGTTTGGAGGAGGGATATATATATATATATATATATATATATATATATATGTATACACATACATACATATATATATATATACACATACATACATTTTATATATATATATATATATATATATATATATACACACACACATATACATATACACACATACATCCATGTGTGTGGGTATTTGTGTGCAGACCTAAGGGTGACATTAGGAGTCTTCCGCAATCCCTCTTCAGTAGTTCACCGAAGTAGGGTCTCTCAACTGAGCCCAGTGTTCACCAGTACAATTAGCCTGGTTAGTCAGCTTGTTCCAGAGTCCTCTGCATGTCAGTCACTGTTCTCCTGCTGTGAAGAGACACTAGAACTGAAACAATGCTTATAAAAGAGAGCATTTAACCAGAGGTTTCCTTACAGTTTCAGAGGGCTAGTCCATGATCATCGTGGCAGGAAGCAGACAGGCATGGTGCTGGAGCAATAGCTGGGAGCCTTAACTTGTCTTGATCCACAGACAGCAGGCAGAGAGGGGAGGGAGGGCCTGGAATGGGCTTTTGAAACTTCAAAGCTCACACACCATCTCCACTAAGGCTACTTCAACAAGGCCACACCTCCTAATCCTTTCCAAGCAGTTCTCTGGCTGCAGACTAACATGCGCATACGTGAGACTTTGAGGACCATTCTCATTCAAGCCACAATTTCTCTCCACCTTAAAATCCTGGGACTACTGGGCAGCTATTGCTCCCCACCAGCATTGGTGTGGGCGCTGGGGAGCCACACTCACACTCTCACACTTATAAAGCAAGAGTCTTAATCACTGAGCCATCTCCCCAACACCACGGCATTGCTTCTTGTAGTTGTCTGGATTATTTTTGAAAACCACTTCCAGGCTTTCTAAGATACTATTTTTGAAATGGCTGTTAAGAGCTGGTTAAGAGAAACCGCATTTTCCCAATCTCAGTTGGCTTCTGTGGCCTGTGGGGACAAGAATAAAGTTAGCACGCTGTTGCCAACCTGTCCAACAGCCCTCCCCCCAAGGCTGAAAGGCCCAGCCCTGGCCCAGCTTCTGGCCCCCCAGAAAAAGGGTTCCACAGATCCTGACCGCCTTTGGGCTCACAGATCACAAGCTCAGCCTTCTCAGGTCAACATAGGTAGACAATGGCCAACTTGCATTCTTTGTCCTTGGCTTGGGCACAGCTTTGACCTTTGTCCTTTAATTTGTGAGAGAATCAGCCATCTGGAGTTAGGGGCTGTTCTCTGCATGGAGCTTCCTTGTCCAGTTTATCCCTTACCTCGGTCACCACTCCTGGAGACCTAAGAACAAAGCAGTCGGCCCAGCCCGGCTGCCCCAGAGTCATCAGAGTGGGCTCCAGGTGTGGCTGGGCTGGGACAAGCTCTCTTCTCCTATTAGGAGCTCTCTAGCTGAGGAGGCCATTTCTAGGCCAGTGGAAGGAACCCTGTGTGTACTCACCCAACGGCCCAGTTAATGTCCTAATTTCATAAAGGAGCCCAAGGGATGACAGCTCACACTTGTTGATCAGCAGTATACTGTATTTTTTCCTGAAAGTCCTCCTTCCATCAAACTGGGGACAGGGAGTGAGGTTTGTTTTTCCTTTGAGATAGAGACACTCACTATAGAGCCCTGGCTGTCCTGGAAATCTATATCTAGACCAGCATGCCCTCAAATCGGAGAGATCCTCCTGCCTTGAAAGTACTAGGAGTAAAAGTATATGCCGCTACAGCCAGCATCTTACAAATCTTTTGTATCCTGTTACCACTGTGCTCTAGCATCAAGACCCCTCCACACTGCTTCCTGCTTGAGAGGACTGGGATGAACATTTAGGAAGTTTCCACTTGGGTAGAAGGATGGGAACTAAGGAGTCATGGGGTCATTGTTTCAGCCCAGACAGGGACTCATGAGTTCAGAACAGATGGTATCTTTGGAGGTTGTTTGTTTGTTTGTTTGTTTATGATGGATTCTTGATGTTTCTGAGACTTTAGCTCACCAGGAACTATGTAAATCAGGCTGGCCTAAAATTCACAGAGATTCCCTGCCTCCCAAGTGCTTGAATTAAAGGACCTACCTCACCTGGCTAACAGATGTGGATCCCAATTGTGGGTCCTGCACAGATGGGAGCACCTGGGCTGGGGGCATGGCCTACCACTGGCCCTACCTGTGCTGCTGTTGCAGCCAGAGCCCAGCCACCAGTGCACCCTAAGATGCCCCCCGGCCTCCATTGTGGAGGGTGGGGGGGCCCTCTCGATAGGGATCCAAGACCTGACTACCTCTAGGACCTGTTGCCGCTCCAGGACTCACTTCCTTATCTCGGTCAGCCCCTAACTGACTTCTCTGAGTCTAATAAATTGTATAAAGTCGGGCAGTGGTGGCACAGGCCTTTAATCCCAGCACTTGGAAGCAGAGGCAGGCGGATTTCTGAGTTTGAGGCCAACCTGGTCTACAGAGGGAGTTCCAGGACAACCAGGGCTACACAGAGAAACCCTGTCTCAAACAAACAAACAGTCATAAAGCCTGAATCCTGAGCCTTGGGGCTGGGTTGGGGACACTGAAGCAGGCCGGTCTCACTACCTACTGTCTCAGCAATAGGAACTCACCCAAGCCGTGGAAACCACCTGAGGGTTCAGATTGTCCCATTGGAGTGCAGTCAGAAACATTACCTCATCCCAGTGAATGTAGGCAGCCTGGGGCCCTCTGGAGGTCACCTAGTCCTTCAGCCTCTAGAGTGGCTGGCCCCCTTCCTCCCTATTGTCACTGTGCTCTGGTGGCTCTCCCAGCTTTTCTCCTGCCAGACACCCATGGTAGCCTAAGTGTTAGGGTGTGCATCTAGATCAGGGCACACAAAAGGCATGGGGAGGGAGAGTGAGCACAGGTCCCAGGAGATATGACAGTCCTCCACCCTACCAGGAAGAACGACATCTGCCCTGAGGCCTGGCACCATTAACCTTAAGCTCCTCCAACCCCCAAATCCATGATAAGTAATCTCTCCGCTCCCTAGCGTGCCCCAGTTCCAGGGATGCCTCCTGATCTAACCACATGTTGATGCACATCAGGGGCCAGGGAAGCTTGGTGACCCCATTTCACTGATCAACACCAGGGAAGCCTGCTGTGTGACTGATGGTCCTGAGAGTCCAAGGGACAGGGACCTGGTCTGTCTTTTGATCATACCTGCAGGGGTCCAGGCCATCTCCTGGGCAGGGTGAGCTCTGAACTCCTTCTGTTCCTCTAACTCTGACCTATCCTGTTGTCTAGGTAAGGGCCACTCAACAAACCTCCAGCCCTCAGAGGACCCAGAATACTTAGCAAGGTACTGGCCCTGCCTCCCAGGACAGGCTTGCCCCTCCCCCACGGGTTGCTGTTGCAGCCTGCGTCATATGAAGGTCCCCAGAGCACAGCTCCCACAAGAGTTGGTGAGGTGTACCTCTGACAGTAACACTGGGAAAGGGAGGCGCTGCTCTGGTTAGTTGAAGGCAGGGCTAGCCCCCTGCCCCCGTTACAGAGTCTCTGAGAAATAGGGAGGTGGCTGCCGCCGGGCACAGGGCTCAAAATCCTGTGGCTGAGGAAGTACTCTTCTCCCTACCCAAAGGCCATCCAGCATCAGCTAAGAAACTGACCTACTCACCCCCTAAGCTAACTTTTAATCTACCCAAAGCTGGAGATGGGTGACCCTTCACACCCGAGGCCCCCACGCACTATCCAACCGTGGGTTCTTTTGAAGTCATTGCCTGGGAATGAGGAAGGCGCCAGAAGGTGGGAGTGCTATGGAGGGAGGCCTGAACCCCTTCTAGGTGAGGCTCTTGTCGTGGAATTCTGCGGGATGCCCCCCAGCCTCCCATAAGTGGACAACACTGAAGGTCACCTGCACCAGGTGGGCTGCAAGACCACAGTGGGAAGTGCTCTGCCCCCACCCCCTCTTCTCAGCTGCCTGCATTGGAGTGCCCTGCATAGGAGGGCCCTGACCAGAGAAGCCTTGTTGGGTGGGGCATATTTTGCTGTTTAGGGCTCTGGTCCCAGTATCACAAGATTGTCAAACTGGGTTGCCAGCAGTTGTAGCTGACCCAGGAGAGACGGGACTAGCTCCCACTGCTGCATGTCCCACCCCAGGGGAGACCTGCCAAAGCTGTAGGAGCAGCCCAGGGAGCTCTTGGGGTCAGCCCAACCCTGTAAAGGCGGTACCAAGGCCCCAGGTGGCAAGAGTGGGCGGGGCGGCTGCCTGGGCTCCCCGGACTCGGACAGCCCAGCCTCACTCCACAGATCCCTCGGCCCTTGTCATCTCTGCTTTTGCTGTCTCCTCCAAAAGTAAGTCCGATGAACAGAAACCTCACACTGAGGGGGAAACAGACTCCAGGGCTCTAGGGCTTGACCAGGTGGGGCCCCTAGGCTAATTCTAACTACTGGGACCAGGGCAACTGCCTCCGGGCCTCAGGGGCGGGGCGGCCGACAGATCGAGTCCAGCGGCGCAGGAGCCATCGCTGCGCGACGGGGGCGCGTCTGTCCTGCGCCGTGCGCGCCGCCCGCAGTGCCCGTGTGCGCCGCCGTGCGCCTGGCCGGGGGCGTCTCGGGGTGCACCGGCGGCCGGGCTCCGGCGGCGGCAGCAGCGCAGGTAGGGCCAGTGGTGGGCCATGCCCCCAGCCCAGATGCTCCCATTTGTGGAGGACCCGCAGCTGATCCTCCGCCCACGTGCCTGTCGGCGTGTGGGGCGCGGGAGAACCTAGCAGGGTGGGGCACTGTAACTTGGGGGTCTCTGGGAAAGGTACTCTGCAGGTGGCCCCACACAACCAGGAATACTAGCCCACCCAACCTCTCACTGGTTCCTTGCGAGCCCTGCCAGGACCTCTTTAGGATGGGCCACTCTAAAGGCTGGGTCCTAGGCTCTCCCCAAGGCCAGCTCAGCTCAGTATCCCGGGATGGAAGCTTAGCCCGGATGTGTCTGGTACTCGGTGCCAGACCCCTCTCAAGGTCGTGGAAGCTGTGATTGGAGGGAGAACCAGAGACTTGGTCTTTTGGAGTGCAACTAGCTAGGGAGGGGTAAAGGGAGGCCCGTTGTGCTCCAACTGACAGCTCTCCCTAGTCAGGTCAGTGACTGGATCTGAAAACACTGGTCTCAGGAAGGCTACCCACCTCCCAAGTCCTGGGCTTGCTGAAAGGCCTGTGTCCCCAGACATTCTGCACATACCCCACCCTACATGCAAATTGCAGACAAATCCTCCCAGCCCCGAGATTAACTTGGCCTCTCAGCCTCTTTACCCATGCAAAACAGGCATCCAGGAGGGCCAGGCAGCACCCAGCATCTCAGGGCTCTCATCGCAGCACCCAGGGTCTGAGTTAGAAGTGGGTCTGGAAGGGGGGTGGGGGCTGCCCTGGGTACTCAGAAGTCCATCTTTTAACCTCCCTAGGCAGGGATGAGTCTGTCCTCCCAATCCAGGGCTGGGCCTTCTCAGGCTCATTTGCCCAGCCAAGAACGGAAAGTTTGCTCTGCAGCTAATCAGCCCCACTGGGTAGAGAAGGCTCAGGGGTCTTGTTAGTGGGTCCCTGTGGCCCTCTTCGGGCTCTTTGCCAACATCACTCCAGACCTCAGGAAGGACCAATGGGTGGTATGGTCCCAGGATCTCCCTCTGTCCTGGGGCTGAGGGTGGCGTGGGGGTGGGGGCTGCAGACCCAGCTCTTTTCGCTTCTCCTGCCCACCAGCCTCAGGCTGGCTACCACCGACGCCCCCGACGCCATGGAGGAGTGGGATGTGCCCCAGATGAAGAAGGAGGTAGAGAGCCTCAAGTACCAACTGGCCTTCAAGAGGGAGATGTCGTCCAAGACCATCCCCGAGTGAGTGCCCCATGATGTCTGTCATTTACCTGCCCAGCCACTGCCCCTTGTGTGAACCAGGACCTCACACCCCCAGTAGGCAGGTGCCACGGGAATGACCGACACTCACTGACACTCCCCACTCACAGGCTTCTCAAGTGGATTGAGGATGGAATCCCCAAGGACCCCTTCCTGAACCCAGACCTGATGAAGAACAACCCTTGGGTAGAGAAGGCCAAGTGCACCATCCTATGAGCCTGACCCACACTCTCTGTAAGGTGTGACTTTATAAATAGACTTCTCCGGGTGTCTCTGCTTTAGTCCATTCCCTGTGGGAGCCAGTGCGATCTGATGTCCTGGGGCAGTGGGGCTACAGCAGGTCCCTGATGTACAGGCTGCGCCGAACAGCATTTGAGACGCCCTCGTTGAACCGGAACCACACCTCACTCCTGCCCACTGCCACACCCATGCGCCACTCGTCCGCGTCCTTCTGGGGGGCCTCAACCTCTGCAGGGACCAAAAGGTTTGCACCTCAGCAGACCCCAGCCTATGTCTCCACCCCCTCCCTTCCTTCTGTGACCCATACACACCTCTGCTCGGGACTGCCACTTTCCTGATGACCACACGTCCAAAGAAGTCCCTCTCAGGCTAGCAGAAAAGAGGGCCGTCAGCTTGCCAGTGAACAAGCAGGCACACCTAGGCCTTTCCCATGTGAGAGGAGACTCCCAAGGCCTCTGAGCAAGGCCTGCGACTAGGAGGACCTCTACTAACCACTGCCCACTTTCTGAGAGCAACAGGTGGCTCCTTGGGATTGGGGCAAGCCCCACCCTCCGGTAATCATCTTGCTCCAGCCCTACCCCCAACACACACACACCTGCTCCTGCACGGTTGCTCTCGTCATGATGTGTTCTAGGCGCTGCTCATGGTTACGTGGGACAGGCTGCCTTGTCCCCTTTTCCCCACTGTCTGTCCACAGACTTGCAGGCCCTGAGGAGCCCTGGTCCACCTGAATGGAAGCATGAGAGTCGGCTAGCCAAGGCCAAACCACTGATGTTGTATGCTGTCTCAACACCGGGGACAAACTTACCTGGGGGCCACTTCGAGCCCAGGCCAAAGCCTCTGCCCTGCGCATCTTCTCCATTTCAATCTCCCGAGCAATAAGCTGCTTAGCCTGGTAGGTGAGGGGCTTTCGGGCAGGTAGTTCAGGGAAGCGGCAGACCTCTTCCACATTCCTACCCAGGTGGGTGAGGCAAGATACCACGGTACCAGTCAGCAGAGGTAGTCTGCCTGTTGCACCAAGTCTAAGAGCTAGGGTGTGGGGTCAGTAAGAGCCAGGGTCTGCCTATGGCACCAACCCATACACCAAATTCAAGATCTTGGGTGTAGGGCAAGGTCCTGACAATGCTACAGCCTAACCCCATGGCAGCTGGGGGTTCTCCAACTATAAGTGGAGAAGACAAGGAACATGCACGGGGCTAAGGAGAGGGAGCAAGAACAGGCAGGGACACCGGGACCCTCACTAAACTGCAGGATACCAAGGTTGCTGCTGCTGCTGTGCCTAGAGCCCTCTAGAACCCCAAGGAGCTACAGACACGCAGGCTATCCACCCTGGGATGGACAGAGGTTATATGAACCCTACACTGAAACTTGGAATCAAAATTGTGTCTGACCTAGGATGAGGCCTAGTGCCAGCCACATTTGTGCCAGGCCTAAATTGTAACCCACAACACCTTGGATACCTCACCAAGACCACACTGGCTTTGGCACACACACACTGCATGTCCCCAGGTGTTCCCCCTGCCCCAGGCACAGGGGCACTCACGGCTCCAGCTTGTAGAGGTACTGCCCATCAGGTGTGCGCTCCTGGTGGTAGGTGAGACTGTAGGCAAGCATGGTACCCACAAGGCAGGACAACTGCTGCTTCTCATGGGCACTGTACAGCTGTGTGCTCACCTAGGGTCAAGAGGGCACAGGTTGGGCAACTCGGCAATGCCCAGAGCCACCTGGGCCACAAACTCCACCCTTTCCTCCGTATCTGACACTCACGGGGCGCAGCTTGGGTGCGAGGACATCCAGGAGCAGGCAGAGAGTATCTAGAACAAGGGCCTGTGGTGTGGCCCGGCTACGCGTGGTCGGTGCCATACCTGACACCAGTGTCTGTATGTGGTTCCTTGTCTGGCTCATCCGAGTCTGGGCCTAGGACAGAAAGTGAGCCGGGGCCAGGGGAGCAGAAACCCCACCAGGGGCCAGACCCTAAGCACAAACTCTGCAGATGACACACCTCCTGCTGGCTGCTGGGGAAAGTGATTCGTGGCACATGGCTGGAGGCAAAGAGCACGTGGAAGGCCGCAGGCACGAAGGGCAAGTAGCACAGCAACTGGAAGCTCTGGCCACGGTGGGCAGCCTGCTCCAGCAGGTCATCAAAGGCCAGCCAGTCGAGGGCACAGCACACGGTGCTTAAGCTGGAGTCCCGAAGCCGAAGGCGTAGAAAGTTGTCAAACAGGCCCTAAGAGTGGTAAGCAGGTCATGAACCCTGCAGGAGTAGGCAGGCCCTGACCCTCTGACGCCCTCATCTCCCCACAGTGTGTGTGTGCATCAGTCTCAGGACCCTCCCACTAGCTCCTGCTCTGTGAAGTCCAAGGGGTAGGGATCAGCTGCCAAAACCAGGGAAGGACCTACTAGTCTAATGAAGGCCCTGAGGCAAGTGAGGAGGTGGCATGTGCTCTAGTCCCCCACCCTTCCAGAAGTTAGAGCAGAAAGCTACACCCTCAAAATTCAGGACATAGCGGCCCCAGCTTGCCTGTGCGAGTCCAGTTCCCACTGGCCATACCCCATACTCAACACCCCCTCTAAACTGCTCATTTCCAGATTGTCAGTGGATTCCCAACTACTAATCCAAAGCTGCTTAGAGCTGGAAGCAGCTTAAGCCAGGCCTCTGGGGAGTAGGGGAGGCTATGCCACTTGCTCAAGTGCATACCTCTCTACCTGCTCTCCATAGCATGGGCACCCTCCTTCCGGCTAGTATCTAGTCCCCGTAAGCCCAGGCCCCAGCATGGACCTCACGGGGCTCTCCAGATGGTTCCCAGTTACCAGCTCAAAACTCATCCTGCCTTCTGCCACCTCCAACATTATTCCTTTAGTTCCCTTTTTGGGCCTGAGGGTCCTTGTGGCCCATCCTTGATCCTCCCCTCCCCTCAGATGCCTGACACCCGTCCATCCACACCCTTTACTTTGGAACCCACCTAGGACATCTCCTGCTCAGTATCTACTCATTTAGTACTAGCGTCACGAGAGCTGAGGTGGGCACAGGTACCTGGACAACCTTCTCATGCTCGCCCGCAGAGGTGGTCACACGCAGGATGTGGTAAAAGCGCTGGGAGGCCAGGGTCAGAGAGCCCTTGTCACCATTGCTGAGCAGGAGAGCGTGGGCTGGCAGCATCAGGTCCTGGCCCACGATTCTCCTGAAAGTAGAGGGTGCTGAGGCTGGGGCCACGCCCAGTGAAAGCAAAGGTGCCGGCAGCCATCCTAGCCACATTCTGCATGCTTGGAGGGAAGCCCTGGCTGGCCTGTTTTATATCACTCTGAAGGTACAAGAGTCTCCAAGCAGAGCCATCTAGGAGCAAAAGACTCTCCCTGAACTGACTAGGGTAAGGTCAGGGAGGGTCGCCCTCTAGGCCACAGATTTAGGAAGCTCTAGCCAACTCCCCTTGGGGTAGAAACTGGGCCCCCAACCCAAGTCAGGACCCTACCAAGAGGACACAGTGAAGCCAAACAGCTGTCCTGGCAGTGTCAGGCGGTGTCTAAGGGCCCTAGGCTACAGAGACATCCGGACCAAGGCTGGCCCACTCATATCACCTGGGCTACCTACCTTTGAGTCCTGGGCAACTGGAAGACCTCTTGCCACACAGAGAATAGCCCCTTGCGCTGGTCCTTCAGGCCGACATGAGTGGTCTGCACAGCCTTCACACTCAGCTCCCGCCGGCCCCTCCCATACAGAAACTGGAAAAGGGCGGAGTAAGCAGCAGCCACCTCACCCCACCCTGCCTCACCCAAGCCTCGCGCCCACCTGCAGGGTGTTGATGCAGGCACGGATGTCATTGTCGGTCTTCTCACAGAGGGCAACCAGTGCACCCGGGTCAGAGCGCATGCCATGCTGCAGGGAGATCTAGAGGCAGGATAAGCACTAGAGTGTCTGCCCCTGCTGAGAGGACCCATGCCCAGTCTAGCACATCCTCAGAGCCAACCCTGTGGCACGACCTGGTTCCCCGGATGCCGGTAAACAGCTCTGTGCTGGGGGCAGCCAGAGGGTGCAGGGCAGGTCCCGTGATAGGACTATACTACAACCCGACAGCTCAATACAAAACAGAACCAGGATGCTCAGAGGGGAGGAACATGGGTGGGGAGGTTGGGATAGAAGCTGCCCCCCTCCCTGCCCTGCTGACCTCCTGGAGCCGCTGCACCAGCCTGGAGGGCAGAGTTGGGGGGACGTGGAGCAGAAGAGCCTGCTGCTTCAGCTGCCTCAGAGAAGGTGTGAACCTGCAGAACAGGACCTGCGGTGGGCCACACGAGCGGCAGGCCAGCGGACCCTTCTGCCTATGAAGGCCCCGTACCCCCACCGCACTCACTGATCATTGCAGATGCAGATGATAGGCCTGGTTAGGAGACCCCCCTCGGCCCTGCGCCGCCGCCCCCCTGCGGCCACAGCTGTGCCTCCTTGGTCGGCCTCCTGCGGACCCTTGCGATTCAGGATACCCAAAAGAACGTTGATGGCCGCCTTCAGGGAGGCACACAAGAGGTCAGTGAGCCGAAGCCCCAGTGTGCTCAGCCTGCCTGACCACCCACCCACGTAGGCTGCAGAGACCCACCGTGGGGGCCCCGTCGATCTCATCAATAACCAGGCAGTTGGGCCTCCCACCCACACCCAGAACCGACTCCATTTGCGTAGCTGCTTCAATGCGTGTACGGAAGGCCTCCGGGCTACGGTCATCACTGGAAGAGCAAGGCCAAGAGTTACTAGGTAGCAGGCAGCGTCCCAGCAGGATGCTATGAGGCGCTCACAGGATGTAGCTACCACCAACTTCAGTGAGCCATGAAAAACATGTCCCAACCCCAGCCACCTACATCCAATATCCAGGACCCTAGCCCCACCCACTAGCCAGGGTTTGAGAACTGCACCCACAGGTTCAGCCTCACAGAAGCCCCAGTCGAGGGTCTCCTCTACTCACCTTGCATTCATCTCTACCACGCAATACCCTGCATGCCTTGCGACCACATGTGCCAGCGTGGTCTTGCCTAGTCCTGGAGGGCCACACAACAGTGCCACCTACAGTCAGAGTGGAGGACAGACTGCCGATTCCTTAGTCTCCAGGGAGCTCCTGGCCAGTAGCCAGGTACTGGAAAGAAGGTGGTCACTGTTCCCCATACTCCAGCCATCACATGAGAACACCCAGAACACTCAGTAGGAGAAAACCCTGTGCATGCAGCAGGTTATGTGGGGACCTGACAGGAACGGAAGCCCGTCCCCTGCTGCCCAGCATCCTGTGCTGACTTTATCTAAACCCTTAGGAGAATGGATTTAACTTCAAGCTCACAACACTAGCACTTGATGCCAACCCTGATGTCATTGAACCCACAGACTCTAGAAGAGTTAAAGATGCCTCACAGGCTACCCTCCCCCCAAAGAGACGATTGCAATAGCACTGGCTACCCAGAGGGCAAAGCCCTTGGCTCAGATAGGCCAGGTGGGTTTACCTTCTGCCGAGGCCTCTGGCTAGGGTCCAGTTCAGCTTCTAGCATCTCCTCCAGTGCCTGCTCATGGCTTTTCCACTTGCCAGGGGCTGTAGCCTCCTTCCCAACCCGGGTGGTCTCTACACCAGGTCTGGGCTTCCGGGCAGGTCTCTCACGGCCAAACACCACAAGGTCCCATAGCTTCAGCCACTTGAGTAGGCAGCGGTTGGTAAACTGTAAGAACAAAGCCTGAGGGGGGCCCTGCCAAGCCCACACTTTTTTTTTTTTTTTTTTGGTTTTTCTAGACAGATTTTCTCTGTATAGCCCTGGCTATCCTGGAACTCACTTTGTAGACCAGGCTGGCCTTGAACTCAGAAATCCACCTGCCTCTGCCTCCCAAGTGCTGGGATCAAAGGCGTGCGCCACCACGCCCGGCAAGCCCACACTTTTAACACAGACGGCAACACTGAGGCTCAGAAGGCCCAGGCCCAGCTTATCAACAACTTCACTGAGGCCTCACCCCAGGCCAAGCTGGCACCAACTGAGGGAGAGCAAGAGGTCAGGCCAGGACAGTGCTTCTTAACCTGTGGGTCACAATCCCCTTGGGAGTCAATGACCCTTTTATAGGGGTCACCTAAGGTCATTGGAAAACACAGATATTTACATTACAATTCATAACAGTAGCAAAATTACAGTTATGAAGCAGTAATGAGAATAACTTTACGTTTGGCGGTCACCACAACAGAGAAAGTGTATAAAGGGCCACAGCGTTCAGAAGGTTGAGAACCACTGGGCTAGGACATCCAGACCTCTAACAAAGCCCACAGCAGGTCACAGTCAACTAGCAGTAAAAAGGTTTTGTGCTGACTCAGAGTCCCAACATCATCCTTAGCAACCAATGGCCCACCAACACAAACATCAACTGGACCCTTGACTCTTCCCCTTGCTGATACAGCAAGCCAGTCACCCGTGAGTGAGAATGGGAGCTCACATCGTCACTGAGCAGTTCCGTGTAATGCTGAGGTGCAAACTCATCCACCCAGAGGCAGTGCTGAGCGGTGTTCTGGCCAGGGGCTGGCTCCTCCGCAGGGGGCCCTTCAAGCACAGCCTCCTCTCCTTCAGACCTGAGGCTGAAGAGAAGCAAGTCCTGATTCACCACAGAGGGAACACAGTGACCATGCCCACCAGATATGTCCAAACTGAAAAGGGTTCCTGGGGTGGGACATGTGTGAGTCACCTGTGTAGAGTGTCTGAAAGCTGTTGGGCATCCTCCAGCAGTTGTTGCCGTCTCTATAAAAACAGGATAGGCTGAGGTCAGGACAAGTCCAGCCAGCACTAGACTCAACACATAAACTCCCCACTCCACTAAACCTACCTTGCTATCAACTTGCTCCTTCAGGGAGGCGAAGGGGACACCCAGCAGGTCCAGTTGGCCACAGCCTCGCCAGTGGACATCTAGAAGAGGGTTCTGGGCAAGACAGATTTATCATCTCTATAACCCTCCCAGGTCATGGAGGCATCCACAGTGCCCTTCTCTCCCCACCCCCCAAAAAAGGCTGACAGAGGGACAGAAATGACCTTTCCTAATTAGAGAGGGGATGGATATGGCCCTCAGATGGGCCTGGTCCAAGGGAAGTCAGCTTTAAGGTGAAGAGGAAAAGAAAAACAGAAAGCTAATATATGGGGTACAAGGCGGCACTCTAAGGCCACGTAGCCTCAAAAGTAGCACTGCTGTTTCCAACACTGGACTACCTGGCGTGCCTGTTTCTAGCAATTCAGATAGGTGAAACTGGCCTCAGAACCTGCTGAGAGCCTATTGGCAACATAAAAGAACCAATACCATGGCAAACCCCATGCTATGGCCACACACCTGCACCCCAGGGCCTATGAGGTCAGCCCGAAGCACCAAAAAGGCCCGTTCTCCACTTGTGGATGTCACATTGATATAATCTTCTAAGATAGGAGGCCGTCTCAGGACAGGATTGCGATTTCGGGGACTTGGCAATGTCTGCATGAGGTCTTTGTCAGCATTAGCATCTGAATACCTAGGAGAGACAAGCAGCTCCCTGTCACTCTCAAATGGGGTGCTTGACCCACACTCACTCCTCTTGCCGTCCCATAGACATCCACTTCCAGAGCCTCATGCAGGGACAGGCAGCTTTCCAAGTCAGAATTACATGCCCTTAAGCAACACACCCAGCATCCAACATCTCAGGGAAGACCTCTGGACTCGGTGGAGGGGTAATGTCCCCAGGAGGGGAATCTGGATATAAGAGCTCCTCCATATCTGGCTCAAAGTTCAGCTTCTTCACCACGTCCAACCTGGGTCGTTTGACCATGGGGCCTGCAGAGACAGAGGCAGAAAGAGGTGAAAGAATAGAAAACTGATCCTCAGAATTCCCCGACTTTAAGTGCTCAGTCCCCAATCGGACATACTGGAGGGCGCGGGCTGGTCCCTACGAACATTCTTTCTAGTATTGCGGTTGACATTTCCTGGCGACCCTGCAGGGCAGGGACGCGGGACAGTGTCCCCACCAGCGATGGCCTCTTCGAAGGTTAGCGGAGGGCGGCTCGCTGGAGTTTGGAGGGTCCCAGGAGGAGCCTGGTCCCGTGTTCCTGCTGAGACAGAGGTTGATAGCAGCAACACACATTAAGAAGCGAACTCCCAGCCGTTACCAATCCCATCCACACAGCTCTCCATGCTGCAGCAGGATGCAGCCACGACCCAGGACCCGCGCCCACCTTCCAGCTCAGCCAGCACTTCGAGCTCAGCTGCGAACTGGTTTTGGAAATCATCCTCCACACCATACAGATCTTCCTCGTAGTCTTCCATGGAGCCAGACCACAACTCCCACAGCTCAGAGTCCCTCAGAACTTCCCGCGCCGCCGCCACCGCGCGCTACCCCGCCCCGAGAGCCTCCAATACCGCCAATCAACAGCCGACGTTCCCAGAGGCGCCCGCCATTGGCCAGCGGGGAAGGGCGGGTCTTACTCCCAGAGGGCGGGAGGAGAGGAATAATAGTTCAATGGTTGGAGTGGAGGATCAAGAACGCTTTCTATTGGCCTGTACAGTAAGTAATCCGTGGGGGAGGCGGGGAAATAGGTGGGACTAAAAAAGCGCGTGCGCAGACTATTCGGGTAGGGCCTTACCATTCTTCAGTGGGCGGAGCTCCAGGCCCGGAATGCCATTGGCCAGTACGACCATCCATTAGGAAAGTGGAATGGGCAGGGTGAAAAGGCGGAGCTGCGCGCCAGCCAGGCCAAGACCTGGTTCCTAGTATAGGGAAGCGAGGTTGGATGCAGAGCTGAGAATTGACATCCTGGTCCCTTGGCCCTGTTGCAGGTAAGTCCTAAAGGGTCTGCCTGTGGTCACAGGCTGGTGGGAGGCAAGTTAGGGAGCGCTTGAAGTCCTGGGTGGTCCTGGGCAATAACCTAGCGTGAAGTGTGTAGGCGTGAGCTGGACAACCAGGCTGTTTATTCCACTTCAAGTCAGGGAGAGCTCCCTAACCCTGAGTCCATGGCAAGTCAGAATCACCTGACCTTGGCCAGACTCCCATTCCGGAGCTGACACCCCTGGCATGGGCCCTTGTGGAAGACATAAAGGGTTCCAGCAGGTTCTGGCCCCAGTAAGTGTGTACAGTACTTGAAGACCAGGTCAGGCACCCTCCTACCCCAGGCTCACTCCCACCTGCGTGCAGCCCCACCATGGAGCCTGGCAGCATGGAAAATCTGTCCATCGTGTACCAGAGCAGCGACTTCCTGGTGGTGAACAAGCACTGGGACCTGCGCATTGATAGCAAGACCTGGCGGGAGACCCTGACCCTACAGAAGCAGCTCCGACACCACTTCCCAGAGCTGGCTGACCCTGACACCTGCTATGGGTTCAGGTACACAGCCAACATGGAGAGCCCCACTGCAGCATCCTTCCAAAGGATGCTGGGACACTGGACTCTGCCACAAAGGTGCTAACCAGAGCACCACAGGGTCCAGCCACTGCTGCTCTTCTGCCCGTTCCCAGGTTCTGCCACCAGCTGGACTTCTCCACCAGTGGGGCACTGTGCGTAGCCCTGAATAAGGCAGCTGCGGGCAGTGCTTATAAATGCTTCAAGGAACGGCGAGTCACCAAAGCCTACCTGGCACTGGTAAGTCCTGGCCAGTTCCTGGGATGCTGTGTGGAGACCCAAGGCTCACAGCCTACTCCAGCAGGCCTCTCAACTGAAGCTCCGTGCCAGGCTTATGTGCCTATCTAGAGCTCAGCCACATTCCTCTCAGAGATGACAGTGTGGCCCAGTGAGCTGCATGTGATGTCCTTGCTCGACAGGTCCGAGGCCATGTCCAGGAAAGCCAAGTGACGATCAACTATGCCATTGGCAGGAATAGCACGGAGGGGCGGACGCATACCATGTGCATCGAGGGCACTCATGGTAATAGTGGTTTGTTGTGGGGGCCATGGGCATGTCTCCAAAGCCTGCGTGAATGGGAACGGCCAGACAGGTGGAAATTGGAGTTGGCTCAGGCTCTAGGGCTGGCCCAGTGGGCCCTTACACTTTAGTTTTCATCTAGGTTGTGAGAACCCAAAGCCAAGCCTCACAGAGCTGCTGGTCCTGGAACACGGCCTATATGCTGGTGACCCTGTGTCCAAAGTGCTGCTAAAGCCACTTACAGGTATGTCCAGGGCAGGAGTTCATCATATAAGAAAGGACCCCGAGGTATAGGCATTGTGGCCTGCCTGGGTCTATACTAGGTGTGCGGGCAGAGCCGATAGCAAGATCTTTGCTGGTGTTTGCATGTACCCTGGCTGTCAAGCTGATCTCTCTGGCTAGATCAAGGGTCTCCCTGACTGTGCCCTCACGGCCCACCCCGACCAATCTCTTGACCTGAGTCCCAATGTCTGATTTGTAGCAAGAAATATAATGAATCCCATACCAAGGGCCTGCCCCACCCTGCCCTGCCCTTCCTTCGCAGTAGCACAGATCTGCAAAGCAGCTAATCAGAAGAGAACCGTACTTTTCTTTCTTTCTTTTTTTCTTTCTTTCTTTTCTCTCTGTGAAGCTTTGACTGCCTTGGAACTCACTCTATAGACCAGGCTGGCCTCGAACTCTGCCTGCCTCTGCCTCTGTCTCTCCAGAGGGACTAAAGGCAGGCGTGTGCCATGACCGACTAGCAAGGGATCCATCCTTTAAAAAAGAAGACTGGGTAAGCAGGTGTGGTAGCATTTGTAGCACCCTAGAGATAGAGGCAGGAAGATCAGAAGTTCATACCTATCTTTTAACTACGAAGGCGCTCTCTGCCAAGCCTGACAGCCTGAGTTGGAGTCCCAGACAAACATGGTGGAAGGAGAGAGGAGAATCTTAGAAGGTGTCTTCTGAGCATTGTGAAATGGTGGCGCACGCCTTTAATCCCAGCACTTGGGAGGCAGAAACAGGCAGATCTCTGTGAGTTTGAGGCCCATCTGGTCCAAGACAGCCAGGGCTAGTTTGAGGCCAGCCTGGTCTACAGAGTGAGTTCCAGGACAGCCAAGGCTGCACAGAAAAGAAAAGAAAAAAAAAAAATATGTATATATATATATATATACCCTGTCTCAAAAAAAAAGTTGTCTTCTGATTTACTTCAACAGTGTAGCATCAAGCAGGCACATGTAGGAACACAACACACACACTCAAAATTAAAATATACTTTAAAAAAACTTTAAAAGGAGAAAGAAGAGAGTTTATTCCTCAACACTGTAACACACAGCAGCAAGCCGGGGGGCTGCCCGGAGACTCCGCAGCCAACCCAGAGAACTTGTTGGATACTGTAAGAGCAAGGGATGTGACAAAGAATGGTTTTCCTCCCAGCCTGACCTCCCGTCCCTGATCCCATAGGCCGGACACACCAGCTTCGTGTGCACTGCAGTGCCCTTGGCCACCCTATCGTGGGTGACCTGACTTATGGCCAGGCTGAGGACCAGGAGGACCAACCTTTCCGCATGATGCTGCACGCCTTCTACCTACGCATCCCCACACAGGCAGAGCGCGTGGAGGCCTGTACGCCTGACCCCTTCCTGCCTGCCCTCGATGCCTGCTGGAGTCCCAGTACCTGTGTTCAACCCCTTGAACAGCTCATCCAGGCCCTGAGGACTGACCCTGACCCAGACCCTATGAGTGGAGGGCCAAGGCCCTGCAGCCCCTCCACCCCACAGCCCAGGCCAGGTCGGCCCCCTCCTGAGACTGAGGCACAGAGAGCATCGTGCCTGCAGTGGCTATCAGAGTGGACACTAGAGCCGGACAACTAAGGGCCTCTGGGCTTTGGGGGTTGAGAACCACACCATCCAGCAGCTAGGCAGCCATGATTGCTGAGGACAGGGTTTTCGGGCAGTGGGAGAGATGCCCAGTAGGTAAGTCTTCTCTCGCTCGGCATTTCTCCAGAGGAAGCTCAGGTTTTCCTTCTGGTACAGCATTCTGCCTCTTTAGCCCCAGGCTTGCCCAAACCCCTAGCCAGGAAGGGCAAGGCCAGGAACGAGGATCCCCCAGGGCCCCACAGTGCCTGAGAAGGACCATCCTGGCATTAGCCTACCTGGACTTGGGTCACCTGCAGCCCCCAACCTGTCTCTTGCTGCCCGCCACTGTCATGTGCCTTTGCCTTTCCTGAACTCTGCCAGGGCCTCACCTCCTCTGCCTGCATCTAGCGCTTGGCCCCAATGCATGGGAGTGTGTTGGGGCATCTACAGAGGCATCCTCCATGCATGCCCAGTCCTCTAAGCCTGCCATGGATGCCGCTTCTGTTCTATGGGCTCCTAGCTGGAGCGTTGACATGTCACCACCTGCCTGGCTTCCACATAGCCATAGATTATCAGCGCCAGCCTTCGGGTCCTCTCCTGGGAGCCTTCTGGGCCTCACATGTCTGCCACAACACAGCCACAGCACCCTGGCTGTAGCTAGGGTCTAGGATTAAGAATAAATGTTCAGTGATCAATCTTGAGAGTGACCATGAGCATATCTGATGTGGGGTACCCTTAACCCTTCCTTGCTGAACCTGGTAGACCTCTAGCCTGTGACTGCTTAGCAGGACCCACTGTAGACCTCAAGGTCATGGCTGCTGCCGCCCTTCCTTCTCACAGGCAATGAGAAACTCGAGGGTTCTCAGTAGGAACCAGAAGATGGGTCTTAGGCCCAGGCCCCAGAAGGCCCCTCCCAGTTAGGAGCATTATAGCAGCTTTAAAACAGAGTCTCTGGGAGAGCCACTGTTCATGTTGACCTGTAGCCTAGGTGCCCAGAGTCCCAGTGCTCATGGGAGGGACATCACAAAGCCAACGTTCCCTCTGAAGTCTGCCTGGCTACTGCTCAGTCCCTCCCCATTGCAGTGTCTTCTCAGCTGCCCCCACTCTTGGCTTTGGACTATAACTCCCGTGATGGACCAGACCAGAAGCCATGCCCACTAGATCTTGGTAGATATTTCATGGAAACCGGGGCCATGAGGCCCTGCTTCTGCTTCCTGTGCCTCAGTTTCCCAGTCTGCAAAAGGAGAGCTTGGAGTAGACTGAAAGGCTGTGCTAGCCCCCACTGGCCACTCACGAAGTTTTTTTTTTTCCTTTTTCCTTGTCTTTCCATGGGGAGACACAGTTCTCTTCCTGTTGTGCCTCAACCCCTTGGTTAGTACAGGCCTAGTCATGGTGGTGATCTGGAGGGATGGCTCTGCAGCCCCAGGCTCTGGGCACTCACTTCCCTGGCAGCCAACTCCTAAGCTCTCACCTCTCTTCAGCAGCTGTCATACCTGTTATCACCACACGGGGGCACTGCTGGGTCCTGTCACAGGGCTCTAAGGAGCATGCTCCACAGCTTGTGACCTGTAGGGAGTGGGGCTGGGCCAACCTCACAACTTCATGGTTCTCAGGGGTTCTTCTCTGTCTGGCCTCAGACAGGGATCTATCAAGATTCCCAAAAGACTTTCCTGAGCACCAAGGCACATGCCAGATACCGGGGCAGCTCCTGCATAAGGAGGCTGCTTTCAGACGGAAAAGAGAGAGCCATTGCCTCTGAGAAGCCAAGCCAGCACCAATGGCAAATTATCCCAGAGGGAACAAGGCTGGGCTTAGCTCAGCTTAGCATTCATGAAACTCTGGGTTCCAACCCCAGCAGTACATTCAAGCAAGCAAAGCAACAAACAATCCTCTATGTGGTGGTGCACACCTGTAATCCCAGCACTCCAGGGTGGGAGGCAGACGATCCCAAGTTCAAAGTCCTCCGCTACATGACAAGGTGGAAGCCAGCCTGCTGGAAGAGAGCCTGTTTTACAAAGCAGTTTTGGGGAGGACTGGAAAGACGACTCAGTGGGTGACGACACTCTTGCTGTGAAAGTGTGAAGACCTGAGTTTTGATCCCCAGAAGCCACACAAAGCCAGACATGCTAGCTCACAGTCCCAAGTTTCTACTGTGGCATGGGAGGTAGAGACAGGAGACTCCTTGGAAGGGTATGGGCCAGTTAGCCTGATGTATGCAACTCTGAACTATAAGACTTATCTCAAGCCGGGCAGTGGTGGCGCATGCCTTTAATCCCAGCACTTGGGAGGCAGAGGCAGGTGGATTTCTGAGTTCAAGGCCAGCCTGGTCTACCGAGTGAGTTCCAGGACAGCCCGGGCTACACAGAGAAACCCTGTCTCAAAAAAACAAAACAAAACAAAAAAACAACAACAGCAACAAAAAAGACTTAAGCAATATGAAAGATAAGGCAAGACTAACACTTGACAGGACTGTCTTCTGATCTACACACACACATGCAATCACATTCATACATACATAAACACATACATGCACTCACATACACATAAACACGTGCACATACACACATGTGCACTCATACATAAACGTTTACTCATGTGCATACACACAGAAACACATGCATTCACATACATAAACACATGCACTCATACACATAGACATGCGCATGCATTCACACACAAGCACATACATAAACACATATACTCACATGCACCAAACATGTACTCATACATACACATAAACACATGCACTCACATACATACACACACTTAAACATACACATATTATTACAAAGAGAAAGAAGCAAATCCCCCATGGTAGGCATGGCCCTGGTGGAAAAGGAAGCAAAGCAGTGACTGGCATCATAGCCAGCACCCTCCAGGGCACAGGAGCTTCAGGTGGGTCCCCAGACAGGGCCAATGCTCCTCTCAACTTCCATGACCCATCCTACCTCCCAAAGGACAGGCCAGCTGTGGGAGCAAAAGAATTCAACCTCATGGCACAGGCTCTGCCAGATTTGAGCTGTGCCAAGTGCCTAGGCAGCACCAGTATACCAGCTATAGCCTGCCCTCGGGGGAGAACACCAGTGGTCAGTGTGAGGGGTAGGAGAGGTCTCTGAACTATCCCAGTAGCCAAGTACAGAGTGGAAAGTTGAGGCCACGGAGAAGTGAGATAGATGGAAGGCAGGCAGACAGACCAAGTTGGAGGAAAGTTGGAGCAGAAGGCCTGGGCCCTGCTCCAGAAAACACTCCAAAAACTATGTCTGCCTAGAAAATCCCAGCCAGTCCTCATGGTCTCCTGGGCCCCTGTACCTACTTGATTAGCACCTGCTCCCATGCCAGGTGGGATGTCACCTGCTGAGGCTCCAGAGTCCCAGTGGGGGACCCAGCTTGCACATTCGCCCTCATCTGTGGCTATGAGGCAGGCAAGGTTGGAAGGATATAGATTAATTAATTATACACGGCTCCTTGGAGGAGGGGCCATCTAAGACAAGGCTAACCTGGCCAGCACTTCAGACAAGGTCAAGCTAAGCAGGGGCAGTGTGCGGAAGGCCTTGCTCAGGGCTCTCTGGCAATGGCACTTACTGTGTGCCCTAGAGCCACTCACTCAGCCTCTCTGGGCCCCCCTATACTCATCTGGAAAGTCAGGATTTGAACTAGCGCAAGGCTGTGGGAGGGTTCAGTTAGCCACAACAGAAGAGAGGGATGGGATGTGGCCATATCAGCTATGACTCTACAGCTATGATCATTTGTTGATCCTGGGCCTAGGGCTGCCCTAGAGGTCAAGCCCACACTGGGCAGCCAAGTATCTGACCTCTGCCTAAGCTAGAATGTAGAAACTCTCCTCCAGCCCACCTGGGACCTGGAGGTAGGTGGAGACCCCACCACATGACACCTCCTCCCAGGAGCCAGCTCCGTGTCCAGAGCAGCCTTTTAAGCCAAAGCAGGAGATGTAAGTTAGTGGTGGAGTACTTGACTAGCATGCTCAACGTCCTAGGTTCGATACCAGGACCACAAATGAATACAAACACAAAACAATTCCTTAGCCAAAACCAAGGTCAGCAATGGAGTCAGGCTCCATTGGCAGTGGGCCCTTGACCCCAGGTTAATACTGGGGCTCAGGGTCAGCCTATCCACTATATTTAGAACACTTTTCCAAAAGTGTCCCCAGGACCTTGCCCTGGCCTCCTGCTCCACCTTCCCTCCAACTTGGCCTGTCTGTCTGTCTGTCTGCCTCCCAGAATGGAGGCCCCTAAAGTGAGTGCCTCTCACTAGTGCCGAATGTAGCTGCTGGGGACCGCTCTGTCAGTCACACTAGTCCAGACGGAAGCCCAGGAGCCCTGCAAGACTCATTCTGAGGAAGACTCAGAAACAGCCAAGCCATCTAACTCAAACCTAATGGGGCACCCACCATGCAGGACTCTGGGACTCCTGGGGGGACGGTGATCTGCTACAGCTCCCAGCCTCGCACGGGGCTACAAGGCAGACTTGATGCTTACCTTTGGGTGCAGACGGTGATTGTGTGGCTTCAGACCAACACTTCAGGGGTTCAAGGCCCTGGAGCCTTCCTTCTCTCCACGGCCCCTTCTGAAGTAAGAGCTTCAAGTAGGTCAGGGCTATGAGTCAGAAACCAGCCTGGGACACTCAGGACCCATCTGCTTCAGCCCAGAGGCTGCATCTCAGGATACACTCCAGCGGGTAGGCTGGAAGCCCCCGTGCATGCCTTCCTCTTACCTCACCCTCTCAGAGGCTTGCCTGGTGGAGCCGTCATCTTGGCCCTGGTGCTGATGATAGTGCCCTGAGGTTTTGGCAGCAGCTTTTAGGCCCTGAGTGAAGTCATCAGCTGGAATAGATGTCCAATGTATACCTCTCTGCATACTCACTCTGCTTCCCAGCCCACATTTCGGCGTAGCACTGGGTTTTAGCACCCAGAGGATGGCGATGCCCACCTACCATACTTGTCTGTGTGTGCCTAATGTCCAGTGTGGGAACAGCTTGCATGTGTAAGCTCTGGGGATCCACAGTGTTCAGATACACCTATGTGCTCAAAGATGAGACATACTTGAATTCAGGCTGCCCCTTGTCACACCCTGAATGAAGCTGGGCCTCCAGGGGAGGGTGTGTGCTGGGTGCCTGCCAACCCTGAGCTCAGCCCAAGCTCAGCCTGAGTTTCTCCTGGGGCTGAAGAGCAGGTGCGTGCTATGCCTGGGCCCAAGGGGTTGATACAAGCATTACCTGGCACAGTCTAGTCTCCTTCCCACAGGCCTGCCTGGCAGGTGTCACAGCCACAGTAGATTGACTAGGCAGAGCCATCCCGGGCTGCTTCCTGGGCCAGGCTTACAGATGATCATGAACCGTGACAGCTTTACCCACACCAGCCCTGCATTCTGGGACTCAGCTGCAAGGATCGACAGAATCTGAGCCTGGACCGCTGGCATCCGGAACACCTGATCTACTATATCATGTGGCCATCTGGTCAGAAGTAGCATCTTCCCTGCTCTGGACAGAACCTTCACTACCAGACTCCATATTCCTGCTCAGGTAAGACCTGACACCAACTAGACCACAGTGTTGCAGACTCCTAAGCATCTGAGCGTGTTTTGCTCCCTACGCAGGGTAGTAGCCTTCCTGTGTACCTCTTGGGCCTCATAGAGTCAGAAGGTCGTAGGGACCCAAAAGTCATCAGGCTGTACACCTTGTGGGAGGGAAAGTCCCTGGCACAAGGCACCCCGACAGCTCAAGCTGACCCCGGCTCGTCTTCTAGAACTCAGAGCTCAGAGGTCTCTGAGGGTTTGGGCCACCAGGCATGGGGGCACTTCTCCCCCACTGCTTGGGAGATTCACTGTTTGTGAGATTTGCTAATTGGATACAAGGCACTCATGGGTCCCCGGGGCCCAACCTGTGATAAGAAAGACCAGGTTCTCTAGCTTTCCTCCCCTGCCACTCCCTGGTGTTGTGACGTTTGTTTGCGGGGCTGTTTTCCTCTCCAGGCAGGATCAGGTACCCTTCGAGATGTTAATACTGGCTCTCTTTCTATTTCTCTCTCCCTTTCCATCTCCCATGGAACTAACCTGAGTCGCTCCCTGCCTATTATCCAGCTAGTCCTGGACCTACAACCCACAGCCTTCGGGCTTCCCTGCTTTGAGACATTTCAGCCAGGATGAGCAGAACTCTCCGACCGTCAGCTATGGGTTCCAGAGTGGGTGAGAAAAAACTTCTGCACAGAAGGGGATACCTTGGGCCCTTGGGTAGCTATGGGTCATATTGCTGCAGAGGCGGATATTGACGCTCTGGCCGTCCCATCCACATGAAGCTGGATCTGGGGACCCGCTGCAAGGGAAGGAAGGGAGGAGGCTGAGCTCCCTGGGACACAGGACAGCTAGTGTGGTACAAAGGAACATTGGAACCACAGCCCCACCAGCACAGGCCTAGGGGGTCCTAGTGTGGACAAGACAGGGCTGTGGAAGGGGCCACCACCAGTCTAGGCAGAAAGACATAGACCAAGCCCTCTTTGGTAGTTCCTGCATAAACCAGGCCAGGCTCCAAGGAGACAGCGAGACAGAGACAATGGCCCACAAAGGACATCAGAGCATGGCCTTCTTCCATAGGCCCTGTTGCTGCGGCATAAGAGATTTTGCTAAGAGTCTGCTCTGTGTCGCTGGAAACAAACCCCTTCCTCCTGGGCTGGGAGACCCTTTTATGTCCCACTACAGAAATGAGGGGCTTAGAAGAATATGGAGCCAACCCTCTGTCTCTGAGTTTTGGGGTCTCAGTGTTCACACTATAAGCACACAGAACAACAATCAAGGAGGCACTTACACACATGTACGCATGTACAGAAAACATACACATACTTGCAGATACTGTGTGTTCCAGCAGACATACCACATGCTGGCCCAGGCTATGTACACAGAAACTGATAAGGCTCTGCCAGCCCCCTCCAGGTCATCCATTCTAAGAGGAGCTGTGGTTGAAGTGGTCACAGGGAACTCCTTCTCGTGGGCTCACCAACGCTCTGTTGCAGGTGCCCTGGCAAGTCCTGGTCTCGCCCTCCTCCTGTCCCTCACCGCCCACTGCTCGGGTCCTCAGGCTAAAGGCTTGCCCAAGGGAGGACTGAATGCAAGTGAAGCCAACACATGGGTCAGGTGAGCGAAACCCAAACTGGGCAAATTGTTTTCTAAAACAGGGCATGAAGAGAAGTGGTCCTGAGAAGGTCTGTTGATGGTCCCAGGAGGAGGGGCTATGTCCAGGGTCTGTACATAAGGCTCACACAGGGCCACCATTTGCCATCACTGACCTAGAAGGCATAGCCTGACTTCAGTGACGCTCCCCGTCCTGCTTCCGGTGTCCAGTGTCAATTATACGACAGCAAGTCTCTGGCCATTGTCAATAGTGTGGACATGATCACAAGAAGCCTCAACCATCAGGGACTTACGACCTCAGCCAGTATCTCCAGGCTCTTGAAGCATTTACCTGCCAGGCTTTGAGTGCGGCCCTCTGTGAAGCCAGGCTCCCTTGGAGCTTTTGGCCATCAGCCCACACTGCTTGTACCAGGACCAGGGCCTTCAAGGCCATCGCTATTCCCTAAATTTTAGCTTAGTCGTCTTCTGTCCAAGGCTCTTCAGCCTGAGCTTGTCTTTTCCCTATTTCTTGGGAATCACGTTCACCAATGGGCCAGTCGTCAGGCAGGGCCAGGCTCCCAAGTAGGTCTAGCCAAGCCTAAGTTAGCATCAGTGACAGCCTCCCACCGTAGGTGTATGTTATATAACACCCTGAGAATCGTCCAGAAGATGACCTCACCTGTGATCATCCAGCATGTGACCCTCTACCCTTCAGCAGCCATCAGGACTGGTCCAAGCCTGAGTCAAAGCCAGCTGAGCCTGAACCCCAGAGTGAGGGCAGGACCCATGTTAAAGCCCCATCCGGCTGAGAACCTGGCCCTAACAAGGTCCTCTAGGATGGATGGGGGAAGGAGGGAAGGAAGGGACGAAGGAAGGAGAGAGCAAGAAAGGGAGCAAGGGAAAAAGGGGAAGGACTTTTTGTCTATAACAGGTACTCCCTGCCTCTTATTCCCCAATGGTGGAGACAGCTGAGTGGTCTTAGTCCCCCTTGCAGTAGCCAAACCCTTCCTTGCCTTTCTTCATGGGTCTTTCCCTTCGGACTCACATGGCCTCCTCCTTCTGCACAGGAACAACACCTCCCTCCTGCAAAACTTCTGGTGCTTGCCAGCCAGCCAGCTGCCCCGAGAACAGCTCTCCAGTTTAATCAGAAGCCTGGCTTCACAGAGGGTTGCACTCAAAGCCTGGCAGGTAAGTGCTTCAAGGGCCGAAAAGAGCACAGGTATCGAGGGGAACGACCGGGATACAGGAGAGTGCACAGGTGGAGGGCCAGTTTTGCAAGGACTTTCGGGGCTAGCACACAGCTTCCCTGAAGCAGAGGGCTGTCTCCAAGTCATCCTGCCAACCTCAGGACCACCTAGAATGTGACTCTTTGGTAGCCCTACTGTCACAAGTAGTCTGTCCCTTCTGCTATGAGATGATCCATGAGCACCCACACTGGTGTTGCCAGCATGTTCCAGCAAGTCTGTATACAGGGTGCTTTGACCTCAGCTTGAAATGATAAAGGTGTTGTCCACTGCCTCAGGCCCCTCCCTGGGCTCACCCAGGGTGTGATGCCTCCTTGGGGTGTTCCAGCACCAGGACTCATGAGGGAAGAGCTTTCAGCCCATTGGCCTCTCTCCCAACTGAGGCTGGCTAAGCCTACTTGGCCCTGCTTAACTATCATCTGCCCAACTTAAGAGAAGGAAAGAGCTGGACGGTCTGGCATAGGCCTTTAACTTCAGCCTTTAAAGACTGAATAGAGGACTGTCTCAACTGTGTAGAGAGATCCTTTTTAAAAACAAAACAACAACAAACAAACCCAAACAACCTTTAACGAGTGTGCACCTAACCTCAAATGGTCCAGATACACATTGCGCAGTCAGATAGACTGGAAGGAGAAACTGGTAAATTCGTTGTGATAGCCAGCACTGTCCGCTGGCCAGCAGGACAGATCAGGTATGGCAGAGGAATCAAGAATACAGAGGAGCTCATTCAGAAGTTCAACCGCTGGAGCCGCTGTGTGTGGACAGCTTTACCGCACAACAAGAACACGGGCTTCTTACCAAGACAAGTGCATCACTGGCTCCGAGATCCACCTTCAGTCCTTGCAAAGAAAGCATCCAGGATCTGCTCTCAGAGCACAGTGAACTTGAACAAGAAATCAATGGCAGAAAGTGGATGGAGAACTCTCAGACACAGGGTTTCTCTGTGTAGCCCTGGCTGTCCTGGCACTCACTCTGTAGACCAGGCTGGCCTCGAACTCACAGAAATTTACCTGCCTCTGCCTCCCAAGTGCTGGGATTAAAGGCGTGCGCCACCACCACCTGGCTGAACAATACACTCTTTAAAATAGATTTATTTTTATATGTATGGCTGTTTGCTGTCGTGTGTGTATGTATGTACGTCACATGCATGCCCGGTGCCTACAGAGATCAGAAGAGGGTGTGAGATGCCTCATAACTGAAGTTACGGATGGTTGTGAGCCACCATGTTGGTGCTGGAAATTGAACCCAGTTCCTCTGGAAGTGCAGCCGGTACTCTTAAAACTGCTGAGCCATCTCTCCAGCCCATGAACTAAACTTGCAAGATTTTATTTCTGGAGGTGAGGTCTCATGTATTCCAGTCTGGTCTTAAACTCACCGCATAGCCAACGATGGCCTTAACTCTTTTTCTTTTAAAGTTTTTTTTTAAGTATATGTATGTTTTTCTGCATATATGTCTGTGTACCATGTGTGTATGCAGCACTGGAGAGGGCCAGAAGAGAGTGTTGGATCCCCTGGAACTGGAGTTACAGACAGTTGTCAGCCATCAGGTGAGGGCTGTGAAGCAAACTGAAGTTCTCTGCAGGAGCAGTTAAGGAAAACCTTAACCACTTACCCATCTCTCCAGCCCTGACTTAAACTCGTGAAGTTAAAAACCTTCCAAGTGCTTGGATTCCAGGTGGGCACTACCATGGCTGGCATCAGGACAGTTGTGGAAAAGTTTTAAGCTAAATGAAAATAAAAAATGCAGCCTGCCATGCTGGTCTATGCTGGGATCCCAGCAGTCTGAAGACTGACACAAGAGGACAGTGAGTTTGAACCTGAGCAGGGCCTTGTCTGGAAGAAAGAAAACTTATCCACACCAATGTAGTGCAGCAGGAGCGATGACAGACTACAGTTTTAAATGCGTGTGCTAGAAAACAGAAAAATGCAGGTCTTTTTTTTTTTTTTTTTTTTTCCGAGAAAGGGTTTCTCTGTATAGCTCTGGCTGTCCTGGAACTCACTTTGTAGACCAGGCTGGCCACGAAATCCGCCTGCCTCTGCCTCCCAAGTGCTGGGATTAAAGGTGTGTGCCACCACGCCCAGCTAAGATGCAGGTCTTGTAAGATGGCTCAGCTGGTAAAGGGTTTTGTCACTAGCCTAACAAACAGATTTTGGCCCCAGAATCTAGATGATGGAAAGAATCATCTTCAACATGCTGTCCTCCACACACATGCCATAGCATGTACACAACCCCACACACATGCCATAGCATGTACACAACCCCACACACATGCCATAGCGTGTACGCAACCCCACTACCACAGGGGGAAGAAAGTGCCAAAAGAAAAATATCTGGACAGTGTAGTTTTCTATCAGAAAACCAGGGGAAAATGAGAGAGAGAAACCTAAAAGAAGAGAGAGCTAGATGAAAACCCAGAGGGAAACATGAACAAAGCCAGCAGGATGTCAACACCAGAAGCTGCTCCCGAGGAACAGTGAAGCGCCCCGAGCCTGGCTGCTGGCGAGTGCGGAGACACAAAGTGGGAACAAGGACGCCTTTGCTGCACATTCCTTGACAAAGGGATGGTAAAGAATGTCCAACCAGCCGGGCGTGGTGGCGCATGCCTTTAATCCCAGCACTTGAGAGGCAGAAGCAGGCGGATTTCTGAGTTCGAGGCCAGCCTGGTCTACAGAGTTCCAGGACCCAGGACAGCCAGAGCTATACAGAGAAACCCTGTCTCGAAAAACCAAAAAAAAAAAAAAAAAAAAAAAGAATGTCCAACCATGTGCAGGTATGAAGATTAGAGGGAATGAACCCGTTCGTGGAAAGGCAGAATCTGCCATTACCCACTCGTGTGGGCAGGGAACATGGCGACGTCTCACCACACTAGACATGATGTATTCCTGGCCTCTCAGGACTCAGAAGAATTCTGAGCTCAAGGATAGACAGGTTACATAGTGAAACCCCTATAAAGGAAAGAAAAGAAGGGAGGGAGGGAGGGAGAGAGGGAGGGAGGAAGGGAGGGGGAGGGAGGGAGGTGAGTACTTTGCAGGCAAAGCTAACCACTTTAACCATCTGTGGGGACGCTCACCTTGGGTGAGTGTTAGAACTTAAACACAGTTGAACAGCTGCAGCTCAAATTTAAACATCTTTGGATTTTTTTTTTTTTTAATTTTGAGACAGGGTCTCTACATAATCTTGGTTGCTCTTGAACTCACTTTGTAGACCAGGCTGGCTTCCAACTCACAAAGATCCCCTGTGTGTGTATCTAGAGTGCTGGGATCAGAGGCATGGAACATCGCACCTGCTCGTCTCTGACTTCTCACTTCAGTTCGTCCATTTGCTTCTCAGGACTGTCTGTCTCGGGCCTTGGTTTTTCTACCTGCCTTTCTCTACTCTGTGCTACTGCAGTTTTTCTCTCATGCATGTCTCCAGTTCCTCCTTAAAGCATGCCTTCTGCTGAGGGGGGTAGGGGCGGAGCAGTGTCCCACCAGGGCCGGTCCACACTGGACAGACAGTAACCTGCTGCTTGCCCTCTACCCCCTGCTCAGCTCAGCTGCTTGGCCAACCTCGCTGCACAGCTGGGTCTCCAGGATGACTTCGAATTCCACCCACCCAACCTTCTACTTTTCTACGAGTGAGTGCCCCTGCCATCAGAAGGGAGGTTTGAACCCAGGACTGAGGTGACAGTCCCCTTATCATGTGCCTGCCAGTGGTGGTTGGGCCGACACCTCTGGTCTTGGGCCACCCTGGAGACACTGGGAAGGCTGGTGGGAGGCCCAGTCCTGCCTCCCTGACACCTCTCCACTTCTCCTTAGTCTGAGCCAGGTGGGGGACACTAACTGCCGGGCCTTCATTCACCATGCTGCCCAAGGGGACACAGAACTGCTCACCAACTTGCCCAACCAGAGAGTTGCCCTGCAGCGCACAGCCTTGGCCTGTCTGGTAGGTTCCTCAGATGGGGGTAAGATGGAGCAGTGAGGCCCAGTTACCTGGTCAGCACTGACCTACTGTCTCGGCAGGGCGGACCCCACCTACAGCTCAGTGCTTCAGACCTGTGGCTTCTTGGGGTCCTGGTGTGTGACATGGAGGCAGCACAAATTGTGACTGCAGACCCCAGTGTGCTGAGGAACCTGCTTCGCTGCCCAAGGCTTACTGTCATGCAGACTGCGGCCCTTAACACCCTGCTGGCCAGTGGGAAGACGCAAATCGGGTGGGTGGGGGTTCTGGGGATGAGGCTTGGAGTGGGGGGATCCAGGGAGGCCAGAGGGCATCAGATAAGATGCAAGGGGCTTGAGGTTTGAACCCAGGACAGCAGTGATGCCTCCCTGAAGTCTTACTATTCTTTAAACTCTAACCCCAGCCTCAGCCCCACTATGATGTTGCAGATTGAAGCAGTGAGGTACAGGGCTAAGGGTGCTGTACAACCTCAGGTTTGTAGCAAGATAAACCCCCAAAACTGTGTAGGCACTGGCCAGAAATTAAGAGCCTATGAATGTTCTTCCAGCCTGCTTGGAAGAGGGGGGCATATTAGACGCCAACACAGTATCCTTTCCCATACACCAGGCCTCCTGGCTCCTGGAACCTGCAGGGGCTACAGGCCCTCGGACTTCTGGCCACTTACATCAGCCCCCACCTGTGGGAGAAGGTGCAGGAGGTAGGAAGGTGCTTGGAGTGGGACTGGCTGTGGGTACCACCAATCCATCCATGACCATGCGTGCCACACAGCTACTCTGAACCTTGAATGGTGACCCTGGGTACTCCTATCACACAGCACATAGGGCCTGTGGGGCAGAGGAAGGAGCTAGGTTGACCCCTCCTATGACTGATAATAGACACACTTGCCTCTACCAGGCTGTGGGCTTGGACTTCTTCCGCAGTGTGGTGGCTGCTTGCCGGGCAGGCCAACTGAGCAGGCACGATGCCAGACGCTTCGTTGACAACTTCCTAGAGTCCAAGGCCACTTCAGTGTCCTCAAGGCCCAAGCGGCGCACAGGTCAGTGTTACTGCTATATACTAGGAACTCTCTGCCTCCACCAGTCTAGATTCCTAATCTTGACCCAGTCTGAGCCAAGCTCTTCGCTAGAGACCTTTAAGGCTAGAGAGCCTTTAATCCCAGCAATCGGGAGGCAGAGGCAGGTGGATTTCTGAGTTCGAGGCCAGCCTGGTCTACAGAGTGAGTTCCAGGACAGCCAGGGCTATACAGAGATCCTATCTCGAAAAACCAAAAAAAAAAAAAAAAAAAAAAAAAGTGAATAAGATCAAAGTCAGGGCCAGGGTTACAGATAGAGTCCCAAAGCCAGCAAGCTATCATCTCAGACCTTCGCCTGCCAGACTGCTCATCAGCACACCTTGCAGGGAGATCCTGTGTCCGTGGCAACATCACAGCAGCCACCCTGCACGATGACCTCTTCCTGGTGCACTATGACTGCACCCAGCTGGAATCCTGCCTAGGCACACGCGTGCTCAGGGCCAACCTGGACCCCTTGCTCCAACACCCGCTGCCTGCAGAGTGCCAGCGCGTTGTCAAAGCCAAGCTTACTCAGGTGTGTGGCTGGTCTGTGCGGGGTGGAGGCTGGAGGGCTCAGCTCCAACTGAAACTGCCCACCTGCCTCAGATTTACCCACATGGCATCCCTGAGGACCAGCTGCACCTCATCCCCTCGCTGGTCTACCTCTACTCCCTCGCTGAAATAGGCCAGTGGAACATCACATCCGGGGACACAGTGATGATCCTGCTGGCCTCAGATGCGGCTCTGGACAACCAGACGGAGGTGAGGGTGATAGGGCTGGCAACGGGGCAGCGGGGAGCCGGCTGGTCTGCTTTGCCCAGCCCCACTGAGCCTGGCCCCGCCTCCAGGCAGTTCTACAGAGGTTCTTGGACCACAATGGCAAGGTCACTGGAGCTCTTCTGGTGGCCATCGGGGGTTCCCGTCTCTGCTGGATGAGCCTCAAGCAGCTTCAGTTTATCCAGCCCTCAGAGTTCCGGTGAGCCTCCCAGTCAGCCGCCTTCCCAACCTGAGGCCCCGGGGGGGGGGGGGGGGGGAAGCTGAGCATGGGGAGAGAGGGTGGAATGGTCCAAGCCTCGCCACCAGAGGTCTAGTGGATCGCCATAAGAGAATGTCACAAGTGGCAAGGGAGATGGCTCAGCCTGTAGAGTGCTTGCAACACACACATAAGGGTCTGAATTCAGATCTCCAACATCCAACAAAAGCTGGAGATAACCATGACACCTTTGATGCCGGTACTGGGGAAACAGGAGGAGGAGGATCTGCCTGCCAGCTGACCAGTCTAGCTGAAATGATGAACCCTGTCGGTGTCCCAAATAATAATTGGTACTGAGGAACACACCTGAAGTGAAAACTCTGGGCTACATGCACACATGCACACACACACACACACACACACACACACACAATCATAAAGGTGCTTGCCACAAAGTCTCACAGCCTGAGTTTGATCCCTGGGTCCCACACTGTGAAGGCAAGTACTGACCTCACACATGTATCGTGGTACGCTCACACACACACACAGAGATAATATTTAAAAAAATTTTTAAAGCATAAAATGAAAGAAGCATTACAAACTGAGTGACTAAATTCTCTAGGCCTTTCAGAAGTGCAAAGTCAAGATGTCTGCAGGGCCAGGCCCCTCTGAACCTCACAGGAAGCCTGCCTTGCTCTCCTGTGTGTCTATCTGTTGCTCTCCTGTGTGTCTTTGTATCCTACAGACACCAGGAGGTGGGTTTAGGGCCAACCTAGGAACTTCATCTTCTACTCTGATTTCATCTGCAAAGATATTTATTATTTCCAAATATAGCCACTGGGGTACCCAGTGGTTTTAAATTTGGGGGAGTTATACAGAGGGCAAGCACTTTAAAGGATGGAGGATACACCCAGTGGTCCCATCAAGAGCTTTCAAGCCTGCCCATTTGCCTCGTCCCACTCCCAGGCTGGCCGGAGCTCCAGACATCTCTCCCTGCCCCCAGAGTCGGAAGGATGCGCTCTTTGTCAAGGCTCATGAGGTCTTTAGGAACACCAGTAATGTGGGAGAATATTACTACTTAATCCGCCCCTACCTCGGTGAGCTCTGCACGGTGCCTCCTCTCCCCCTCTGCCTCTCCTCGACTACCCCTACCTTTATCCTGTGTCACCCCCCAAACAGGCCCTCTGCCTCCTTGGCTCTCACCCACTCCCTCTAGGTGGTGCCCCTTTGGAGGAACTTCAATACCTGGCACAGGCCAACATCTCCATGGACATTGACACGTTCACCAACCTCAACCCCCTGACACTGAAGGTGGGCTACCTCTGTTTTGTTTTGTTTCCTTGAGATGTGGTCTTACTCCATAACCCAGGCTGATCTGGACCTGACAGCCCTGCCCCTTTGTCTGAGTGCATTGAGTGTATATCAGTAATTCTAGCACTCAAGACAAAGAGGCAGGAGGATTGTGAGGTCGGCAGACAGAGTGGGGTTGGCCAAGCTGGGAACCCCAGGTCTTAGATGCATATGTTCCAAAGCTAGAGGAGTGCGGATGGCATTTGACCTCTGCCCCACAGTTCCCATCCTGCTCAGTGCTGGGAGCAGCACTGACCATGCTGGGTCCTTTACAAGGGAAGGTGTCCCCATAGTTCCTCACACCTCCTTCCCAAACCTCTGGCTTCATTTGCAGAGCATGGGAGTGGACAGTGTGAGGAATCTGCTGGGCCAGAACCTGGGAGATCTGCGGAAGGCCCGCAACCACCCAAATGTCATCCTGTGGATGCACAGCCACAACATGACAGACCTGTCTGATATGGGCCTATACACCAGCCCCACACAGGCCTATGTGGCCAACAGGCCCCCCAACACTGCCTACCCACCATCCAGTTTGATCCACTCCTTGGATCCGCCAGGCAATGATGGGGTTTCCCACACCTCAGGTATGGTCCACACCCCTTGGTCCCATCCTTTGCAGACCCCTGGCTGTCCCTACCTTTCATTTGCCTCATGGGAACTATCATGTGTCACAAGTGACACAGGTCATTGCCTAATGAACCATCTATGGTGAAACAATTTCCTTGTCCAAAAGCTATCAAACCAAGACCAAGTCTGGTGGTCCAAGGTTATAATCCCAGCTATTCAGGAGACTGAGGCAGGAGGATTGCAAGAAGTTCAAAAGTTGCCTGAGCTGCAGAGCAAGTTTAAGGCTAACCTGGGAAACTTGGAGATAGCCCGCCTCAAAAATGTACATATAGGAGCTGGAAAGATGGCTTAGTAGTTAAGAGTTCTGACTGCTCTTCCAGAGGTTATGAGTTCAATTCTCAGCAACCACATGGTGGCTCACAACTAGCTGTAATGGGATCTGATGCCCTCTTCTATGATACAGGCATACATGCAAATAGATCACTCATATATATAAATAACCAAAAAAGTTTTAAATTATATACATATACTGTATGTATGTGTATTATATGTGTGTATATACATATGTATATAAAAATATATGTATTGTATACGTGTGTGTATACACACACACACACATCAGTGGATGTAGTTCAGTGGAAAAAAATTTGCCTAGCCAAGTGCAAGGGCCCAGGTTCAATCCTCAGATTTAACAAAAACAAAACAAATGCCTCCCACAACCCAAACCACAAAAAGGGCCCAGGCTGAGACCAGAAGAGCAGTCATGGATGGGCTCTGCCGCTGACCCTCCTAGCTGTCACCACCACAAAGGGGAGGATGCACAGAAGGGCCTGTGAGGGCATCTTCCAATCAAGACTAATGGGTCCCTTTCTCTTTCCACCTGCAGGAAGTCCTCCAGTTCATCTGGGGTACCTGTCACTCGCTGTGGCTCTGCCTTCCAGCCTTCTGTGGCTGCTACTGTGTCAGTTACCTTCGGGACAAATGGCCACTGCTCACAGGACACTAGGGCCAATGGCACTGGCCCAGGGCAGTTGGACCCCTGAACATCAGATTCCAGAGAAACGGAGCTGCTAGATGGGACAGGACACCTGCCTAGGCTGAAGTACATGTCCCCAGCCCCAGGGGACCTGCTGCTATGTCCCCATCCTAGGAGGCTGTCTCTGACTCCCAGGATCTGAGCCCATTCTGCCCAACTAAAAGGACAAATTGGTAGGAGGAGACAGAGTCCAGATCTTCTGGCCTATTCCAAGATAGATGGGACTCGGTGTTACTTGAATGTCACTTGCCCTCGATGGCGGATCTGAATAAAGCACAAGGCCATTGCACAAAGTGTCTCTGCTAGAGCCTTGTTGAGAACAGTCCTTTTAGCAGGGCCTAGACTGTGGTGGCCTCTTACACCCTCAGCTGGAGTCTCAGGATTTCCACTACTCTTGGCAATGTCAGCAACCACACTAGGAAGGCCTTGAATAGCTACCGCCTGCCTGGGGGAGGGTGTCCATATTTCATTTCTCTAAGATAGTGGGAAGGATGAATATGGGAGCTGTATTTATGTGATCACAAGAAACTCAAAAGTCATTCTCTTGTCTTAGGAACACTACAGGACATCTCAAGGGAGCATATGCCACTGTTTATTGAGTTCAAGAGTCCTCAAACTTTGGCAATGACCCCTGGTACCCACTCCTGGTCAAGAGGGCCCCAGTAGAGCTGGGACCAGGAGCCTTGCAGGGTGGTGGTCTCAGCTCAGCCTTAAAGCTGGGAGCAGAGCTGGAATCCATATTAATACAAATCCTGGCCCAAGGAGTGAGGCTCTGCTGGAGAAGGCCTCTGCAAAGAGAGGAGGGGACTCAGATTCCCAACCCCATCCCTAGCTCTGCCCAAGGGCAGCCCAGCTTACCTCGGACATTGAAGTCCAGGACCAGGTAGCCATTGGGGATGCCACCCTGAAGTCCCAAACCCAGCCTGTCTAGGTCTTTCTGATGCTGCCGGAACAGCCAGTCACGGACAGGGCTTTTATCCTCCTCGGTCTTCAGGTCCACAATGTTTGGCCCCAGAAGTTTCTGTACCTCAGCCACACTCAGCCCCTGTCAGAGCACAGGGTAACCATCAGGGTCTCTAGGACCCCAAAGGTTGGAGGGGGCCACTGGGGGTAAACCACAGCCCACAATACCTCAACTCCTATATACAAGGGGCCCTTCAGGAGGCTATATGTCTTCCAGGAGAGCCCGTCCAAACTCTCCCTCACAAGGTCCAACTTCTCCTCAGGAAGTTGTCTCTCCTATACCCCTGCTTCACAAGAGGCCCTCCTGAGGCTCTACCTGACAAAAGGCTCTTCGTCCCACATAAGGACCCCCATCAACTCCCAAGCCCTTCTCCTCAGGAAGCCTGGCGACTCTATAGTGCCTGTCTTGAGCCCCTCCCTAGTGAGTCCCCACCTCCACTTACCACCAGGGAATCCACCTGCAGCCTCTTGAAAGTGGCTATGTCCATGCTCACATTGTGCTGGCTGAGGGCCCGCAGGTCCTTCACGGAGGCCCCACCTGAAGGTGTTGAGGCCTCAGCTTAAAGACTCATAGCACAACACAGTCCCACTCATGACTAGCACACTCAGTTTCTCAGAGATTATCTTCCTAGGCAACGCCCAAGCCTTTCTATGCCCAGCAACCATCTGGACCACTGGGGTCAGAAGGGGTTGAAGAGTCATCGGTGTCAGATGCCACATATGCCCAGGGAAGGGGCAGGGGGAGGGTAGGACTTGGCATATGACTGTGGTGGCCGCAGTGTCCCTGTGGTGACCGCCCCTCGTGTGTGCCTTGACTCACCCAGGAATGTCTTGATTTTCTCAAAGTATTCTAGGCCGCTCACATTCTGGAAGGCTGAGCAGGCCTTCTGGTAGAGGAGACCCAGATGCCTCTGGCTGCACTTGTCCAGGTCTTGGGGCCCAACCAGCCTGGGGGACATTGTAGGACATGGTGGGGATTAGAAAGCTCTGAATATCCACTCGGCCCTGCAGACCCCTGAACTCACCACATGACACTGGAGGGTACCGAGTGCAGATCCTGGGGGCTGAAGTCACATAGATAGCTTAACGGGATGTCGCCCAGGGCTTTTACCATATCCTCGTCCAGCTGGCCTCCTCCCCGAAGATAGCAGGCGACCAAGGCAATCGCCTGTGGGAAGAAGCCACTAAGGCACCTCGGGGCAGGAAGAGATGCATCTCCCACCAGGCCGCATGCCCCACGGGGTAGATGTTACCTGAGCATTCATCTTTTGTCCTTTGCTGACTTTGAGCAGAGTTTTCACTGTGTCTGGTGAGGTCACATTCCACTGGTGGATGTCTTCAGGGCTAACATATCTGAAGAAGTGACCCAGCTGCTGGATCAGGGACTCAGGATAGCCTTGTGGGTAGGTCTATGGAAGAAGGGACTGTGAGGGCAAGAGTAACTCCTGAAGCCCTAGTCCTGGATACAGCAAGCACATGGGAGCCCATTAAGAATCACCTTGTCCAGCCGGGCGTGGTGGCGCATGCCTTTAATCCCAGCACTTGGGAGGCAGAGGCAGGCAGATTTCTGAGTTTGAGGCCAGCCTGGTCTACAAAGTGAGTTCCAGGACAGCCAGGGCTACACAGAGAAACCCTGTCTCGAAAGACAAACGACAAAAAAAGGAATCACCTTGTCCAGTTTGTGCTTAAAGATACTGAGCTGCTCATAGGTGAAGGGAATCTCGTTCACAAGGTCCATTTGTCTGGCCAGCATGGTGCCATCTACACAAGCCTCCAGCTCCCAATTCTGGTAGAAGATGAGGTCTTCATCCACCTTGTAGGGCTCCTTCCCTGGAGGGCAGGCTTTCTCTGCAGGGGTAGACAAGAGTCAGAGGCTCCTCCCACACAATGGCCTCAGTTTACCCACTGACAAGATGGAGGCAATCCTATTCACCCTGTGAAGTTATGACTGCCCAAGCTGAGGAGACAGGAAGGACCACTGGTAGGAGCCAAATGAAACTCTACAGTGCTAGACCCCTTATCCCTACTGTCCCATCTCGGTGTGCTACCCAATAGAAATGGCCCTGGGCTCACGTTCTGCATCCCGTCGGAACCTTGGGTGTATGACGGTCAGCTTAGACCCCAGCCTGGAGGGGTCTCTGGAGATGTGTTGCAGCCATTCAGCTTTGACATCCTGAGGATGGAGCGTAGTGAGTTGAGTGTCAAGGCCCAGCAGCCTCAAAGCCAGGCTGGGTAGCAGGACCTTACCTTGGGGATGCTCTGGACGATGGACTCATCCAACACTGCTACCAAGCTCTGCAGGGCATCCAGGGTGGAGACTGACCACTTCGATGGGGGGCTATCCAGAAACAAGGACATAGCTCAGAGACCAAGAATGTGACCCCAGGTAGACATCGGGAGACAGAAACTGGAGCAGACAATGCCTCTGCTGAGGGGTCAGGAGTGCAACCTCCCAGGGAACAAGACCTGGCAGAATACAGCAGGGGAGACCTGGCCCTAAGAAAGCCAATCTGACTGTGGATAGCCTCACATGTCACTGCCTACAGGCTGTCATTCCTACTCACCCATATTGGGTTCTTCCACTCCTCAGAACCTCCCTGACTGCCTTTTCCTGGCTCTGGTCCAGGGGTCCTTGGCATCCTGCCAGCCAGGGGAGGAGAACTTCGGAAGATCTGGCCACAAATTTCCCAGGCAGGTCACAGGCCAGGCCTCCGAGAGCCCGCACATCTGCCTCACTCACTTGAAATCCATACACGCCCTGTGCACACAGCCAGCATCAGCGCCTCAGGGGAACAACCATGCCCCCTCTGTGCCCTGTCTCTACCTCTAGTAGGTGGTACCATTCCAGACCTGGCACTTCAGAGCCTCCATCAGCAGCCTCTGGCGCTCCAGAGACCTCCGTGGGAGTACATCCACATTGGCTTTAGAGATGAGGGAGAAGAAGTGGGCACAAGCCTGTTGCCCTGGAAACATGGCTGGGCTGTGGAGACAAGGGTATGCTGGCTACTGTGTAAGTGTACAGACACACATCACAGACACACACATAGACACAGACACAGATATAGACACAGAGACATAGACACAGATACACACAGACAGAAACACAAGACAGACAGACAGACAGACAGACAGACAGACACACACACACACACACACACACACACACACACACACACGATACTCCACTAAGTACCTCCCTGACAAAGCCACCCAGTCACTGCACATTGTAGCCCAGGGCTAGACAAAGGGGGGGATGAGACCAAGTTCCCAGCTTGAGGCCTACTTGAGGAAGAGCAGCAGGTCCAGTGGAAGAGCATTCAGTTCCTCGTCGGTGAGGTGCCTAGGAAGGCGACGTGCCAGACAACGCAGCTGCCGGGAGACCAGGGCACGCATCTCAGAATTTTCTGGGCCATAGCTCTCGAGGATGGCCTGGGGCACCCCAGTTCTAATTCCACCCTACATGCTACCGGCTGAACCCTAGTTCTGTTCACAGACTGTGGCACGAACATCCCACTGCCTCAATAGTCAGGGATAGGTCTGACTTGATCTTGAATCCATATAAGCTAGTCACACTGGCCTTCCTCTCCCCATCCTGAGTCATGCTACCATTGGCCATATTTTGAGGACAGAGCCCTGAAAGACAATGAATGCAAGGTCTCCAGGAGAGGGACAGCAAGATCAGCTCAGACTTGGGATAGCAGGGCCCAGAAGAAAGGCATTCAGACCCCAGGGAGCTGAGCCCCCAGGAGATACACACACCTAGTATTCAGTTAGGCAGCAAGAGGGGCTCTGAGGGGAGCCACCAGCCAGGACCAGACCCTGAGTTGGCATGAGGGTGAGCAGTGGAATTCTAGAAACTAGTCACAAACCTCCTAGCCACCATGTATCTCCCTCAAACCATCATAGTATAGGTGGGGACCATAGTGGGAGACTGACCTGATGTCCCCGGAGTGTAATGTTCTTCTGTCTTACAGCCATAGCCAGCCCCTTGGCTTGTTCCATGCTCAGGTCAGATACCTCCTCACATGTGAGGCCAAGAAAGAGGCCTGTGGGGAGACTGGGGACAGGGCTGGGATCTGAATCCAACACTGTCCCTCTGGAAGTGCCTGCCTGCCTGCCTGCCTGCCTGCCTGCCCAGAGCCCTTCCTTCATAACCCTGGGCTTCTCATGACCCTCTTTGGGACAAGTGACAACCTGAGGGACAAGGTACTTGGGCCCTGGGACACAGTCCTTCCCCTAACTCTGAGCCAGCCAGGTCAGGAGGGAGTGGGTAGAGATCAGACAAGACAGAGAATTTGGGAACCTGGATGTCTGGCACTTGTTCACTCAGCCCACAAGGGCTCCTGATCGCCCCCAAAGGTACTGAACCCACCTGGCAAAGTCAGCGGCACCGTTCACAGCATGGAGGAGTGTGGCCTCCTAAGGGAACAAGGTCTGACTGACATTTCCCAAGCAGATAGGAGCTTCTTTACCTTAGAGCTTGGTCTCAACTGTCTGAGAGCAAGGTCCAGATACTGTCTGAGTCTGGCTACCTCTGGGGCCAGGGACTTAACACCCAAGGGCTCCACTGTCTCCAACTCAGCTCCTTTCAGGGCCCAGCTACATCCTGGGTTCTGCCACTCTCTGGGATCAGCAACTCTGCCCACAGCCCTCTTTGAAAAGTGACACTAAGGGATGGTATGTATTCATGTGTAAAGTACCGAAAACATCACTCCGTACCCCCAAGACTAGAATAGAAAATCCTTCTGTTTCCCTCAGAGGACCTCACCTGGCTTGTCTTTGTAGTCTGGGTCTGCAGACGTGGTATCCACCCTGTGAGCCAGAGGGTACAAAGCTACAAGAGAGGCCGGGGCAAAACTGGGCTGCTCTCTGGTCCCAGCCCTCTGCACAGCCCACTGGGTGTAGAGAGAGCTAAGGCCTCTCACCCCATTGTGTCATAGCCTATGCTCTGTAGGCCTAGGGATCATTCCTGCTCGGAGTGTCCCCACTTTCCAGGCCTTTCACTGTTCTCAGTCCTAACCCTCCTGGAACGCAGGTCACCTAGCAATGACCCAAGGAGAAAGCAAGCTCCCAACTCATGAAGGTTCCTTAACCACTTCCTGGGGATCAGCCCAACCCATACTCACCAAGACTAAGGAGAAGCAGTAGGAAGCTTCGGCTGCAGATGGGACTTCCACAGGACCCCAGCAGGGGTCGAGCTGTTGGCAAGGCCATGGTCTGTGGATAACAATGACTCTGAGGTCCCCACTTGTCCCACCCCTCAACCCACACCACTGTTTGGAGACAACGAAGGGGCTTTTGGGCCTGGGAAAGCAGCTGTCCAACTTCTGTGAGCACCTGCAGTAGTGTCTACTAGGCAGACTCTCCACACTGACCGCTTGCCAGGCCCGCCCCTAGGAAAACCAGCCCTCCTATAGGGAGGGGCACTGGGTCTGAGTCAGTGGGGCACCTCTGCTGTGAGGCGCAGTGGACAGCTGAGTTCACCCTCCAGCCTCACAGGGCAGGGCAGAACTGGAAGTATAGGACAAAGAGACAGGGCTATCTCCTGCTCCGGTTGTTACGGGTTCGCCGTTTGTACCAGGAGCACTGAGTGGTTCAGGCTGGGAATTACGCAGGACCACCCCTGGGCCTGAGGCATGGGACTGGAGGTATCTGTGACTTGCACAAACACATGGCCCCATCAGGCTGACCACGCTGTAGAGGGGGGTGATGTCTCTTCCATAGATCAGTCCCTTTGGGTGACATGGCTTCTATGAGAGTTTTTCAAGCTCTGGTGTGATCAGGATAGCAGGTAAATAAATGGGTACCAGGCAATCCAGTGTCCCCTCTGGGGTGGGGCTCAGGGGCTCTGTGGACAGGGTGAGTGCGGAGCTGTTCCCCTCCTCAACATGTGTGGAACTGTATTCTAGCTGACTTTATCTCAGGTCTCTCTTGGCCCCCCCCATTGCTCAGAATATGGACTTCTCATGCCCCCGTATGTGAGTTACCTGAACAACCCAGCAGTAGGGATTGTCTGGGGAGACCTCACAGGCCAGGAGGCTCCTGCACTAAGAAGCCCCTGAGCAGGTAGAGCAAACTGTGTACCAGGAGACGATGTGTAGGATAGGTGAGCCCAGGCAAGAAACATGTCTTAATGTCTCCCCTCAACCCAGGAGACTATGAAGCCTGCAGCCAGCCTTATGTCAATCAAAACCTGTCTATCAGCCTTAGTGTGAGTTCCTTAAGAGCCTCTACAAGCAGCATCAGGCCCTGGGATCTGCATCTTTCACACCACATCCTAAGAGATGCAGATGGGAGCCACTGTCCTATAGTTATGTAGAATTCAAGATTCTGGTACCCACTTGTCTCGGACAAAGGACGCATCTCAGTGTGAAACAGAAAAACCCACAGCAGTTCCATGGCATTGTGGTATGGGGTCCCAGGACTGGAGGAACACAGGAGAGTCGTTCAAATGTACCCCACCCCTTACCATCTATGATCAGCATCGATCAGCATCCACTGCCCACCCCTTATTGCCTATGGTCAGCATCAGCATCCACTGCTCAGTTATCGCCTGTGATCAGCGTCAGCACCCCCTGCTCAATTATCACCCACACACCTGCTGAGCACCAATCTATGCCAGGCCTTGCTGGCCCTGTCTAGGACTCTAAGATAGGACCTAGCCATGGAGAGAGCTGACCCTGGTTTTCCTTTATAGCCAGGCAACATTGTCCCTTATTCCCCAGAAGGCTCCTCAGCATGGACTGTGAGGGGAAGTGGGCGTTCTCCCTCCAGTTCCCTCCAGCTTGGCAGGTGAGGGGTTACAGTTAAAAAAAAAATCACAGCCTCTCTCTGCTTCTTTGCCTGGCGCTGTCTCTACAGCCACATGCAAAGCCTCCCCCCAGCCCAGTCGAGGGCTAGCCCTGAGTGATAGGAAATGAAGTCAGACCACATTCCTTGCAAAGGTCAGGCTTGGGTGGGTGAGGGTGGGTGGGATCAAAAAACAGGGGTGGGTTGTTAACACAGGGGCCACCTGGTTCTGCCTTAAGCATGGAGATATCTTGAGGCCAGCTAGAGTTACACAGGAAGTGAGGGGCAGAAGGGAGGTGAGTCCTTGCCACTCCCCTAGGCATGGCAGAGTGGAACGCCCATGATGGGCAGAGAGTGTCTGGCTCTTCTGACAGTTCTCAGAACCTGGGCTGTGCTTGTCCTGACCCTTGGCCAGCTGGGCTGGAGGTGCCAAGAGGCACTGCTGGAGATGACTGTTCACCCTACCCACAATGCACTTTGGATATGAGTATGACCTCTAAGTTAGCATAGGCTCTCCTGTCACTCTGATCCCCATAAGACCAATGTGAGCCCCTTAACAATCTGGACACTGGAGATGTGTCTAGGAAATAAGGTCCCCAGGAAAGTCCCTGGCACACTGTTATGAGAAGCCCCAGCTGATCTGGAGTTTCCAATCGCAGGTAGCCAGCACCAGGCTGTCCTAATAGGAAGTGGACCAGGAGTCATTCACTGGAGACTTGTTCATACTGGCTGGTATCCCTGTGACCCCCATGTGACCTATCTGCCACCTGACTCTCACTCTGGTGCTCTCTGCATGCCTCACCCTGGCACCCTAGGGAAAACCCTGGATGGGGAGAGCTTTGGCTGTTGCGACAAATGTGCAGTCAGTTCAATGGAGCACCATTGTAGGCTCAAGACTCAGGTCCTGGAGGAAGAGAAAGTATGGAGAGCGGCCACTTGTCCAGATCTCCACAGGCTGTAGTGGAGCCAGGCAGAGCATGGTGAGATGTGCTGGGGCAATAGGGTGTGGAGCAGTCTACATTCCAGGCAAATGCCGATGGTCTGTGTACAGCAAGAGGGAAAGCAGCCGACCAGGTGGGAGATGGCTGGGTTTTTATCTCTGCCTATACCTCAGGTTGCCTGAGTGTGGAGTCCTGGCATTCTGCCCCCACCCCAGATCCCCAGGGGCTGGCTCTATCCATGGAAATGCTAATAAGCTGATCTCCTCTGACTCAGTTTCTTCATCTAGGAATTAGGTGTGGACAGATGGTTCGGCCTCTCTGGGTGTCCCAAGAACAAATGAGTCCTGGCCCAGGCATCTGGGAGTGGAGCGTCTCATGCCCTGGGAATGTGTGGGTGGGGATCCTGTACAGAGCTACAGATGGGCCTTAAGCCAGGCCTGAACCACATGAGGGAAGGGGACCGCTCTCAGCCTTCACCTTGGTTGGGGGAGAGTCAGACGTGGGCTTCCTTCTTACTGTCTTAATTTCCAGGGGGACAACATTGAGAAAGAACATGCCAGTGCTACAGGACAAGATAGATATGGCCTCGCAGCAGGACATCCCGCTCAGCTCTAGCAGCGGGATGCTGAACACAGCCAGGCCATAGCTCCTTTTAGATGCTTCCAGATTCAAGCCAGGCTGTGGATACCACAGTGGGGAAGCAGCGGGCAGGTGAGAGGGCTTCAAAACACAGACCCAAGGCTGGGTCAGAGCCACTGGATCTCGATGCTGAGATGACTCAACCCAACTAAGCCTGGTGGGCATCCAGAGGCAAAGCCACCACAAATGCCACAGTGTCCCCACTTAGTGGAGTGACCTTCAATCGAAAAGACCTCACTTTCCCCCCACCCCTCCAATAATTAGTAATTGCTGATTCCCAGTGCAGTAGAGTCTGTCCCTGCTTTTAGTATCTACACAAAGAACTAGAGAGTGGGCCAGTGGTGCAGCATGCTCACAGAAGGAGGCCCTGGGTTCCCCAGCACACACACACACACACACACACACACACACACACACACAAACCCTACCTACAAAAACCTTCTGTTGGCAGAACTGAGTTTACACAGCTCTGACCTTTTTCCATGAGTGGGTTTCTATTCTACGAAGTTGGACACAACCCTAATCTTCCCAGAATTCAGCAAGGCTGCCAGGTTGAAGGGTCAGTTTACAAAATCAACAGAGATGTAACAACTAAAAAATGCCAGATGGAACAAACGTGTATAATAAGGTGGGAAATAATGTCCACACGTTTTATTGATAAACTTCACAATATGATAATTATTATATCAGTTGTTTTATTTCATTTTGATTTTCTAAAATTACAGCCACATTTAGGAGTTAATTCTCTCCTTCAACCATGTGGGTCCTGGGGATCAAACTCAGGTTGCCAGACACCAAACCTTTCCCTGCTGAGCCATCTCGCTGACACAGTCTGACATAGCCTTGACTGGTCTGGAACTTGCTCTGTAGACCAGGCTGGTCTCAAACTCACAGGGAGGTCTCAAACTCACAGCCTGCCTCTGCCTCCCAAGTACGGGAAGTTAAGATGAACTTAAGCACACCTGGCTCCTTGTTTTTCTTTTTTGAGACAGGACCACATGTAACCCATACTGGCCTCAAGTTTGATGGATAGCCAGAGCTGACCTTGAACTTCTCATTCTCCTACCTCCACCTCTTAAGTGCTGGGATTACAAGTGTTCCTTGAAGTCTAGGAAAAGAAAGGAGTCCTTGGGTAAAGGCATCTGTCACCAAACCTGGTGACCAGAGTTCAATCCTCAGGATCGCATGGTGGAGAAAGAGACCTGACTCCAGAAGGCTGCATATACACACTGGCACACATATGCACAGTAAATAAATGTAATACTAATAAAGAAGTTTCTCTTCTTTTCATCGAAATGTATTACATGTGTCCCATCTGTTCTTGCTGATCTGTGATGGGGGTTACAGGCTTCATCACTTGGGCGCATCTCTTCCAGGTGAGAACAGCCGTTCCTGTTGGTGAGTGGCTTGGAAGTGTGAAAATACCCTTTTGCATTTGCTTTAAGGAACCCGTTTGAGCCTAAATGAAATGCCTGCCACAAGTGTGCATGGGGATGGGCGTCACCGCGACACACAGGATGGACATAAAGCATGTTGCAATGCCAACCGTGTTTGTTGCTGAAATGACAGCATCCACCGTGTCTGCTTCACAGTACCCGCCTCCCAGGCACATGCCCCCATGGTACAGACTTCCAGGGTACGTGCTTCCATGACGCTGTAGAACACCTCTATATAATAAAATATCTGCCCTCTTCACCAGATTAGCTGTGCCTACTTGCAAACAGACATCATAATCAGGCTTATGACATTCCCTCATAGAAGGAGAGTATGAGGTGTTACTGGACGCTCACCTGCGTATCCAGCTGCTCCTCCACTTACATGCAATTCTGCCCTAACTGTATGTGGCCTCCGGGTAATACAGGCTGAGGAAGGTTAACGGAGAGGTGTGTGTGGCGGGGGGGTGGGGGTGGGGTAACATCTCTGCTGCCATGAAGGAGCTGTCAACCATGTTGGGTGCAGACCTTCCAATGCTGCTGCTCGAAAGCCGCCCACATTCCTGCCCTAACCTATCATCCATACCCTTTAAGAAAGCTGAATAAAACTGTCCCAGCACCCAGGAGCAGAGGCAGGTGAATCTCTGAGTTCAAGACCAGCCTGGTCTACAGAGCGAATTACAGGACAGCCAGGGCTACACAGAGAAACCCTGTCTGGGGGTGAGTGTAAGGAAAGACAGACAGACAGGCAGGCAGGCAGGCAGGAAGGAAGGAAGGAAGGAAGGAAGGAAAGAAGGAAGAAAAAGAAAGGGAAAGGAGAGAGGTGGGGAACAAACCTAATAAACGCCCAATTCTGGCTCCTGTAGTGTAAACTATGGTATGGCGGCACTTTGGTTTATAATTGAGATCTTCTTAGGAAGGAATAAGATTGTTTGCATCACCCTAGAGAAGGAATTCTCACAACATAGTACCTATTTCTCATGGAAGTACAGCTTGCCCTTGTAATTTTATGTTAAACTCATTAAGGAACATTGTAAGCTAGGTGAGGTGGCTCATACTTGTAATCCTAGCTCCAGGAAGCAAGAGGCAGGAGAATGGCCATGAGCTTAACACAAGCCTAAATAAACTACATAGTAAATTAAGAAAGAAAAGAAACTTTGTTGTTGAAGTTGTTGATACCCAAGACCATTCAGTGTTGGATAACACAGCTACTTCCTGTTTGGAGAGTCCCTTGCTCTCCAGCAGAACGAAGGCACACCTGGCACACCTGTCCCATTGTGAAGCAGCTGGCACGCTCCCTGGGAAGGCAAGTTGGGCTATTGTTGAGTATCTATTTCTAACAAAAGGTCTCAAACTGGTGAAGGCAAGAAATGCACAGTTGACTTCAACAATTTAGAGGCACTGGAACACATGAAGAAACTAAAGAGGACACTTCCCGATTCTCAGCTTGGTAGACTCGCCTCCCTCAGCCTTTTCTCTGCCCACACATTTTTTTTTTTCCAGCATTGCCTGAATCGTAGCAGCCCAGACCCCGTCAGGTTCCACGGAGTCGGTTCTCACACCCTGGAAATGTTCTTGCTTACAGTGTTACTCTTCAGACTCCAGTCACCTCCCAACTCAGGGGACAGAGAATGACGCCTCCAGTAAACAGGCTACATAGTCTCCTGACATCTGTGGATTCCTATGAGCCAAGAAAAATCACTAGAAATCTCTTGCTTCGGCTTACTTTGTTTCTTTTTTGTTTCTGGAAACCATGTCTGATTTTAGCCCAAACTAGCCTTGAACTTGTGACCCTCATATTTCAGCCTCCGGAGTTCTCTATATTTACATATATGTGTAGCTATGTGGGTCCCCGAAGATAACCTACAGTGTGCAGTACCTCAAGTACCATCCACCTTGATTTTTTGTTTGGTTGGTTAGTTGGTTGGTTAGTTGGTTGGTTAGTTGCTTGGTTGGTTGGTTGGTTGGTTAGTTGGGTGGGTGGATAGTTTTGTTGGGGGTAGGGGGTTGTTTTGTTTCATTGGCAGGGTTTCTCTATGTAACCAGCCCTGGCTATCCTGGAACTCACTTTGTAGAAGAGGCTGGCCTTGAACTCACAGAGATCCACCTGCCTCTGCCTGAGATCAAAGACTTTCACTACCATGCCCATCTTTGGTTTTGGTTTTGTCTTGTTTTGAGACAGGATATCACTTAGAAGCTCTGATTAATCTGAAACTTTCTGTGTAGATGAGGCTACCTGGCTGATTTTTTAAAATTACATTTCGTGTGTGTGTGTGTGTGTGTGTGTGTGTGTGTGTGTGCATTCTTGCAGCACACATATAGGAGGGGAGAACTTGTGTGACCTTTTTCACCTTTGCCCATGGGATCGTAGGGATTGGATTCAGGTCACCAGGCTTGTGCCACACTCCTTCCCTCTCCGCCGGCTTGCCACCCCTTCCCCATTGTGAGACAGGTTTTCTCTCTGACCTGGAGCGCACTGGTTCAGTGGGCTGTTGTCTCTGCCTGCCCAGTGCTGGGATTATATGGATTGGGGGATCAGATGCACATGCTTTCTAGAACCTTCTTCCCCAAGTCAGCTTCCCAGCTCCCTATCTAACTATTGAAATTGGCCCCAACATCCTTCTCTCTCAGAAGGATGTTCTTATATTAATATTCATAAACAAAACCACTTCTTCTGACTTCGCTTCCTCAAATGTTGCAATCTAACTTTTCTTGCTTGATTTAGAAATGAATGTCACTGGCTTGTAGACTCATTTTCTCCTTTTTTTTTTTTTCTTTTTGTGAAGAAGATATTCTGCTATGATAATATGCTCTATTTTTAAACGTTCTAATTTTTCTGACTAGCTTCCGGCAGAGTGGGAACATTCCTGTGATGATAGCAGCTGTCTTGGCATTACACTCTAAACGCAGAGCTTCACCATCTGAATTTTGTTTGGTTTGTGTCACTGTGCATAGACCCTGGGGCCTGATGAATGATGGACAAGCATTCACTTCTGACGGACACCACCAGCTCCACTCCATCAAAAAGCCAGCTTCCCCTTCACACATGATGGGCCCTGCTAATAGGATAACATAGATGTCACAGTGGGGACCTGTGACCTCTGCTGCTGCTGCTTCTGCAGCTGTTGTGATCTGCAGCAGGAAGCCAGTCCCTTCAGCTCCATCCCACGGTTGTAGGAGCAGAGTCAGGGAACTTCAGTGACACAAATGTGTGCAAATTAATGGAATTCTGAGACCGTTTTTATACATCACCAAAGGTAACCTCTTTAGGTTTTTGTTTTGTTGTTGTTTCTCTGTTTAATAGCCCTGACTGTCCTTGACTTGCTTTGTAAACCAGGCTGTCCTCAAATCCTCTTTGGCTTTTTAAAAACTTTTTTTAAATGTAGAAGCAGGGGAAAGGGTGGGGGAACTCAAGATTGCTGAGCAGTGAGAAGCCCTTGCCGTTCTTGCAGAAGATCTGGGTTCAGAGTCGAGCATCCACGTGGCAGCTCACAACTGTCCAGATCCCCAGTTCTAGGGACTCGAACACCCTTCTCTGCACCCCACTTATACTAGGCGAACACGGTGTGCATCAAACACACCTACAGGCAAATGCTTGTGCACATTTGCAGTCTTGGGCACTGCTCAGTGGTCAAGGCCATGTTTAACATGTTCAAGCACGTGGGTTGAGTCCTCATCACCAAAAACTAAAAAACAAAATCTACACACCAATCTAGAAGCTGAAGACAAAGCATCACAAGTTGGAGGCCATTCTGGGCCACAAGATCCTGTCTCAAAAAACAAAAACAACAAAACAAAACAAAACAAAACAAAAAAACAACAACAAAAACTAAAAAAAATAAATTTAACCCACACATTAGCTGGCAGGAATATGGGGGGGGGAGGTGATGAGGCTTAACGATGCGCTGTCTGTTTGGTTTGGACCCTGGTGAAGGGACTGAGGTGAATATTTTACATATCAAAGCAGACCTGGCTTCCAGATTCTCCCAGCAACTCTCAGTCCCTTCCTAGCCCCGCTCCCAACCCTGAACTTTCCAGCCCAGGGGCTGGGCTGCCCTTCCCCCAGAGGCTCATCCAGATATCTCTCTGTCTCTCTGTCTCTCTGTCTCTCTGTCTCTCTCTCTCTCTCTCTCTCTCTCCCTTTCTCTCTGTCTCTTTCTCTCTTCCTCTCTCTCTCCCCTACCCACTCACCTTCCCTATGGTGACTCCCCTGGCCTCAATCATTGGAGCCAAAGAACTCGCCCACCCAAGAGCAGCTTCTCAATAAACCTGCCTTTATATAATCTAATCTGGATTGAATTGGCTCATTTCACTGATGGCAGAAAAGTAAACTATCATTGTCAATAAGAATCCAAGTTTAAATATAAAGACAGGGCTTAAAGGTGAAAGATGGCAGCACGCTGTAGTCCATCTCTGTAATCTCTGGTCAGAGAGGCCAGTCGGAGCTACACAAGGAGACCTTGTCTCAAAGACATGGACGCCCTTTACCAGCAAATACAGGAGGGCACGGCTGATTGAGGCAGAGTGAGTGTATGCTCTGAGTGCACCACACACACTTAGACTCACAACACAGACCACGAGGGGAACTCTACATAAGTCTCCAATCTAAGGCCAGGTGGATGGTGGCACAGGCCTTTAATCCCAGCACTTGGGAGGCAGAGGCAGGCGAATTTCTGAGTTCGAGGCCAGCTTGGTCTACAGAGTGAGTTCCAGGACAGCCAGGACTACACAGAGAAACCCTGTCTCAAAAAACTGAAAGAGAATTCTAGAACCCCGGAGTTTGGCTCTTGGCACCGGCATCAGAAGGCTCAATAACCCCCTGCAGCTCTAACTACAGACAACCCAGTGTCTCTGGCCTCAGCAGTCACCTGCACTCACGTGTACATACCCCACAGAATTAAAAATAATAACCTAAAACATTTTAAGTTGTTAGATGTAAGTTGATGCCGTATCCTTATTATGATGCCAGCTCCTTGGGAACCAGGACAGAAAGAGCACTGAGCCCTGGAGTTAAAGACCAGCCTGGGTCCTGCGGGGAGGAAGGAGAAGAGGGGGGTCAGATTTCATTTCAAGAAACACAAGTTGTTTGCTGTAAGGAAGAGTTTGGGGGGAGGGAGGGAGGGGAGAGCTAGAGGGAGAGGGTGGCTGAGGAATGACTTCGAGGGGCCTGTAGCACCCTGAGTCACAATGATTGACACCTGTTAACTACACATTTCTTTTCTTTTTTTTTTTTTTTTTTTTTTTGGTTTATTTTTTTCTTTTGGTTTTTCCGAGGCAGGTCTTCTCTGTGTATCCCTGGCTGTCCTGGAACTCACTTTGTAGACCAGGCTGGCCTTGAACTCAGAAATCCTCCTGCCTCTGCCTCCCGAGTTCTGGGATTAAAGGCATGTGCCACCACGCCAGGCTTTCACTACACATTTCAAAATAGCCAGATAAACCAGAAACTGCTCTCACCACAAGGAATGATAAGTGTCTGAACTGTCAGGCCGGACTCTGAGTTTGCCATCCACACTGTAGCTAGACTCATCCCACGAATCCCTACGCTTACCATTCATCCGCCCATTTATCTTCATCTTGTCTATGACGTGTGTTCTCACGTGCGGATGAGAGCATGCATGTGGGCACCAGAAAATAACCGTCCTCCTGTCTCCACCTCCCTCCTCGATGTAGGAGAAGTGGAGTTACAGACTCACATGTTGGATCTGACCTTACGTGAGTTCAAGTCCTTACATTTGTACACCAAGTGTTTACCCACTGAGCTGTCTCCCCATCCAGATAGACTCCATTAAAAATATGTCAAAAGTATATAGGGGGACTCATAAATATTTTATACATAAAAATATATTATTGTATTACTTATATTTATATATACTTATATACATATATATATATGTATAGATTATATTTATATAAATGTTACTATATTGCATATTTTATTATTATATTATGAATATTATTCAGGGCAGTGGAGAGATAGTTCAGTGGTTGGAAGCACACACTATTCTAACAGAGGACCTGAATTCAGTTCAGCAGTCATGCCCCGTGGTTCACAATCGCCTGTAAGTCCAGCTCCAGGTGATCCAGCATCTCTGGCCTCCACAAGCACTGCATGCACACACCCAAAGTTTAAAGTGAATCTTTAAAATATTATTCAAGCCAGATGTGGTGGCAAATGCCTTTAATCCCAGCACTCAGGAAGCAGAAACATGAATCTCTGAGTTCGAGGCCAGCCTGGTCTACAGAGGGAGCTTTAGGTCAGCCAGGGCTACACAGAGAGGCCCTATATCAATAAAATAAAATAAAATAAAATAAAATAAAATAAAATAAAATAAAATATTATTCAATGGTAAATCTGTAAATGAACATTAAAAACCATGCTGTGGCCAGGTGTGGTGGTGCACACCTTTCATCCCAGCACTCAGAAGGCAGAGGCAGATAGATCTCTGCGTTGGAGGCCAGTCTGGTCTACAGAGTACCAGGACAGCCAGGATTAAGTGAAGAGACCCTGTCTTTAAAAACAATAAATAAATAAATAAATAAATAAACAAACAAACCTCATGCAGTGTCCCTTAAACATATGCAATTATTTATATTCCAATTACATTTATAAGATTGGGAAGAATTGGTTGCTTTGCTTTGTTTCCGTTGTTTTCAAGATAGGATCTTATCACGTAGTCCTGACCTGACCCTTGCTATACAGACTAGGTTGGCCTTGAACTCACAGAGATCTAGCTGCTTCTGCTTCCCGATTAAAGATGTGTGTCACCACACCTGGCTTTAAAAAAAAATTCTGCCGGGCAGTGGTGGCGCACACCTTTAATCCCAGTACTTGGGAGGCAGAGGCAGGCAGATTTCTGAGTTTGAGGCCAGCCTGGTCCTGGTCTACAGAGTGAGTTCCAGGACAGCCAGGGTTGCACAGAGAAACCCTGTCTCAAAAAACCAAACCAAACCAAACCAAAACAACCCCCCCAAAAAAAAGGAATAGATAGATAGATAGATAGATAGATAGATAGATAGATATTTTAAAATAGGAATAAATGTAAAAATAGCAACAAAAAACTTTGAGCATGAAGAATATACTGCCCCAGTCACCACTGTCCCTAAGTAGACACCTCAGCTGGCAGGAGGCTTGAGGCCAGAGCACACAAACCACAGCGGCAGCCCAGCTGAGCCCCATTCAGACCACCACTCAGCTTGAACAGCCACTCAGGCCTCTCATTAGCCACTAATTGCAGCTTGTGCAGGCTCCCCTGGGGCCGTTGCTGGGATCCCACCTGTTGACAAGATGTAGCGGCCCCAGAAGGACACAGCCATCTGTTGATTATGCCGCTAATGATGTGCTCACTGCACAACAGTAGTTCCTTTCAACATGTAAAGCCCATCTGTCCAGACTCCATCACCGAATCCTACTTGACACTGGGCTGTAATGGCATTGGAGGGCTTTCAGCAAGATCACACCAGGCAATGGGGTCCAGCTTCAATGTCACCAGCACCACTGCAAAGGCTCCCTACAAAAGGCTACTTTATCTCTATATTGATATTGATGCCACCTGAGCCCACAATATAGGACTCATTTATAGTGGTGGGGCCCACCCCTCGCAATGAGCCCAGCACCCCAGTGGGGCCTTTCCCATGGGGGAAGCATCTACATTTCAAGTCATAAGGAAGGGTCTTACATCCACCCAGACAAGAATGGTGACCCCATTACCGTCAGGGACCAAGGCTGATTCACCCACAACTTACCAAGTGGCAAAGAGATCTCTGCTGGCCACTGTAACAAAATCCTCAAGTAACCACTAAGATGTGTGCGTGCGCGCGCGCGTACACACACACACTGCATGAAACCTGTGTACGTGGGTGTGACAGTACATGTCTATTCTCAGCACTCAGCTCCAGTAAAGAGGCAGGTAGTAGCACAAGGTCAAGACTAGCCTCAGCTACAGTGAGTTTGAGGCTAGCCTGAGCTACATAAAACCTTGTCTCAAAGAAAGAGGAAGGAAGGATGGCAGACAGGTAGGTGATAAGTCCTAGAGACTCAGTCCACCATCCCTTGGCCCTGTCACCTTCATGCCTAGTGTGTGTGATCACATGGTAGCCGTGCCCCTCATGGCACTTGGGAAGCAGAAAGAGGAAGGGGCCCAGATTCTGTGCCAGAACATGCCTAGCAACCTACTCCCCACATACCCTTACCCCGCCGACTGCACGGACAGCAGCCCCCAAAGGCATCTCTGAAAGCGTCACGTTTGAAAGCTTCATGCAGCCCATCTGTGACACGTGGACTTTAAATAAACCTTCAAACCCCAAACCATGTCAGCCACACACATACATGAATCAGAATAGCGCCACCTCAGAGAGAGCATGGAGGGAGATCAGGTGAAAGTGGTTTCGCCTTCCGGAGGGTCTGAGGCTGACTCCGGCCACATCACCTGTCCTGAACTTGGACTTGCTTGATCCAGTCACAGGACACCTCCACTCCCACATTTGTCCTCAACCCACCCACCAATTTGTGTGGCAGCTCTTAGGACCCAAGCTCAGTAGTTGGATGATGCTCCTAACAGGTGAGAGCGACACTCTGGTTGAGGAACCTCCTTGGACACAGGCTCCCTCACATGGCAACGGGCAGCCATGTATCCTTTGGGCCCTGGAGACCACAGGTGAGGGTAGCTTGAAGGGGTAATCCCCACTTCTCTTTCTGAATTTCGTAGCATCTTCAAACATAGCATGGGAGGCAACTTTGGGGAACACAGGGTTGAAACCAGACACACTTTCCTCCACTCCCTGTTTCTCCCCAAAAAAAACCTGCTCACCCCATAATAACCTTGTCTGTCATCTATCTATCTATCTTGTGGCAGGGTCTCGTGTATTGTAACCTAGTCTGGTCTCAATCTTGCTACATAGCTTAGCATGACCTTGAAATTCTGATCCTCCTGCCTCCACCTCCCAAGTGCTAGGATGTCATGTCTGGTCTATGCAGTACCAGGCATCGAACCCAAGGTTTTGTAGCTGGTAGGCAAACGCTGTCAACTGAGGTAATATCTAACAAAACTGTGGGGTTTTGGAGACCAAGTCTTGCTAAGTAGCTCAAGCTGACCTCACGGCCTCCTTTTCAGCCACCTGAGTGTGGAGGTTACCTGTGAGTATATTGCCCAGCTCTGCCCCACTCCAAGGACATTTTATACCCGTACCAGGAGCCAATCACACTGGCACTAGCCAGCCCTCAGCTCTAAGAGAATTCCTCTTGCTTCCCATTGGTTCTAGATTGCTTTTCTGTAGCTGTAATAAAACATCATGACCAGAAAGAAGCAAAGAGTTTATTGCATCTTACAGGTTGTAACCGGAGCAAGAGCGCAAGGCAGAAGCCTAGAAACGGAAGCAGGGATCATGAAAGAAAACTCTGGCTCTCTTTCCAAGGTTTGCTCAGCCCACTTTCTTTTTCTTTTTTCTTTTTGTTCTTTTTTCTTTTTCTTTCTTTCTTTTTTTTTTTTCCTTGAGTCGGGTTTTCTCTGTGCAGTCCTGGCTGTCCTGGAACTCTCTCTGTAGACCAGGCTGGCCTCGAACTCAGAAATCCGCCTGCCTCTGCCTCTCGAGTGCTGGGATTACAGGCATGCGCCACCATTGCCTGGCTCAGCCACTTTCTTATACAATTCCAGAGTGGAACTGCTCACAGTAAGCTGGGCCCTTCCACATCAATCATTAATAAAGAAATACCTGCAGGAAGTGATGGTGCACACCTTTAATCCCAGCACTTAGGAGGCAGAGGCATGCGGATCTCTGTGTGTTTGAGGCCAACCTGGTCTGCAGAGTGAGTTCCAGAACAGCCAGGGCTCAGTTACACAGAGAAACCCTGTCTTTAAAAACCAAAAATAAATGAATTAATTAATAATTAAATAAAGAACGAAATAAAGAAATACCCCACATATATGACCACAGGCCATTCTGATGGAAGCCCGTCTTCAACCAAGAATTCTACTTCCCAGTTGACTCTGGTTTGTGCCAAGTTGAAGAAATTAACCAATGCTAGCATCTGTTCCCACAAAGTGTGATGGCTTCAGAGGTCTCAAAGTGTTCTGACTAAGCCTAGTGACAGGAGTTTGGAAAGAGAGGTTCAGAGACACATAGCGGTAAGGTGGGTCATGTGAAAGACAAAGGCTGGAAATAGGTGTTCACAGACCCAGACCACCCGGAACCCCAAGAAGTGAGAAGAGGCGGGAAACCTCTGCCTGCACTCTGGGGAGGATGAGAAGCACCACACTACCACGAAGGCCAGGCTTTCATCTCCAGAGGTGTAAAAAGAAATTCCCATTGTTCTGAGCACCCAGTTGTGGGCATCTGTCACAGCAGCCTCTGGGTCCTAGCACAAGGCACGTCCTTAAGTCCTTATGGAAGATGAAAGTGGTATAGTTGAGGGAGGAAGCAGGGCTATGGGCAAGCCTCAGTGAGCATCACATGGCAGTAGAAAGTAGCTGCTTCCCCCACATGGGTGGCAAATTGGTACCAGTGGGCAAAAAGGGTCTGTGAGTATCCAGGATAGACAGAGAAGCCCAGGGGAAGGAATGGCACTGGAAGTGTCACAGCAGCTGAAGCTCTGCTGGTTTCTCCCGATGTGTGTCCTCCCTTCCCCTCCCTGACGTCTGTAAACCTTACAGTTCTCAGTCTAGCTTAGGGCCATGCACAGGGGAAGCACACAGTAAATACTAGCTAATGATGATGATGAAACAATTCGCAAAATAGTAGCTTGGGGACCGGGAGGCGTGACATCTGCACCGAGCCAGAGCCCTCAGGGAAATGAGTTAATGAAAGACGTCTGAGGGGTGCCCAGCCACCACTGCTTGCGCACATGAGCGTGTGTGTGTGTGTGTGTGTGTGTGTGAGAGAGAGAGAGAGAGAGGGAGAGGGAGAGAGGGAGAGGGAGAGGGAGAGGGAGAGAAGAGAGGGAGAGAGGGAGAGAGGGAGAGAGGGAGGGAAGGAGAGAGGAGAGGGAGAGAATCCGAAACTGAGGTTCTATTTTATGAACTACACTGGTAAAATCACTTTCTGTTGGTCTCTTATGTGACAGACATGACTTGAGACTGGATGGCCTAGATCCAAGGCCATTCCAGAAGCTGTGGGGGGGGGGGGGTCATTGAATCTTCGATCTCCACCCTTTTTATTGACTGTTTAAGAGTCTTGCAGTGTAGTCCTGGCTAGCCTAGGCTCACTACATAACATAAGCAAGTCTCTAACTGAAGCAACTGAGCTGGCAAAATGGATCAACAGGTTGCCACCTTGACAACCAGAGTTCAATTCCTGGAATCTCCATAAAGCAGAAAGAAGAAAACCAATGCTCCAAAGCTCTTCTCCAACCTCCACGTACTCACACTTCTCACAGTGGTAAACACACACACACACACACGTTTGCACGCACACACTAACAATACATTTTCTAAGATTCATTTATTTTTATTTCATGCATATAAGTATTATGCCTTTATGTATACATGTGTACGTGCATACCTAGTAACCACAAAGGTCAGAAGAGGCCATTGGCTCCCCAAGAACTGAAGTTACAAACGGTTGTGAGCTGCCTTATGGATGATGGGAATCCAACCCAGGTCCACTACAAAGTAGCATCTAAGTCCTAACAGATAAGCCATCTCTCTTGTCCCGTAAACCATTTTTTATTAGCTATTTTGTTTATTTACATTTCAAACGTTGTCCCCATTCCTAGTTTCTCCTCCGAAAACCCACTATCCCCTCCCCCCTCCCTCTCCTCCCCAACCCACCCACTCCCACTTTTTGACCCTGGCATTCCCCTATACTAGGGCATAGAACCTTCACAGGACCAAGGGCCTCTCCCATAAACCATTTTTTTTTTCTCTGTATAGCCCTGGCTGTCCTGGAACTCACTTTGTAGACCAGGCTGGCCTCGAACTCAGAAATCCGCCTGCCTCTGCCTCCTGAGTGCTGGGATTAAAGGCGTGCGCCACCACGCCTGGCCCCATAAACCATTTTTTAAAAGTTGAAGCAATCTTCCTGTCTCAGTCTCCTGTGGCAGGATTATAGGCATAAATCGCTCTACCTGGCTATAGCTCTACCCTGTCTTTAACAGCCTTATCAAGATACAAACTCACATACTGTACAATTGCCCCCATTTACAGTGTACAGCCTGCTATGTGTGATGGCATTCTCCTGTAATCCCAGTGTTCATAAACTAAGTAGGAGGATAAAGAATTTGAAGCCAAGGCTGGATTGTGGTGGTGGTAACAGTGCACATGGAGGCAGAGGCAGGCAGTTCTCTGTGAGTTTGAGGTCAGCCTGGTCTACAGAATGAATTTCAAGATAGCCAAGGCCATACACAAAGACCCTGTCTTAAAAACCAAAAACCAGCCCGGCAGTGGTGGCACACGCCTTTAATCCCAGCACTTAAGAGGCAGAGGCAGGCGGATTTCTGAGTTCGAGAGACCAGCCTTGACTACAGAGTGAGTTCCAGGACAACCAGGGCTACACAGAGAAATTCTGTCTTGAAAAACCAACCAACCAACCAAACAACAACAACAACAAAAAGAAACAAAGAAAAACCAAAAACTAAAACCAACCAAACAAAAGGATTTGAATCCAGGCTGGGCTGTTCAGTGAAAACAAAACAAAACAATAGGGCTGGAGAGATGGCTCAGTGGTTAAGAGCACTAACTGCTCTTCAGAGTCTAGAGGTCCTGAGTTTGAATCCCAGCAACCATATGGTGGCTCACAACCATCTGTAAGATCCAATGCCCTCTTCTGGTGTGTCTAAAACCAACAAAAACTGAGTATAGGATTTTAGTACATCAGTTTTTTTCTCTTGTAAAATCGCATGCATTTGTGTGTGCACATACATGTGTATGGGTACATTTGTGCTATGTTGTACCTGTGGAGGCCAGAGAGTCAGTTTTCTATTTCCATTATACAGGGCCTGGGATTGAACTCAGGTTAGCAGGCTTGGCTGGCTAGTGGCTGGCCATGGGCCCCAGGGCTCTCCCTGTCTCTACCCTCTCAGTGGGATTACAGGCAGCACATGTCACTGTGTTCAGCTTTTACATTAATGTTACAAGTCACACTCAACTCATTCCTCATGTCTGCACAGCAAACACTACATCAACTCTCATCTCAGCTGGGTGTGGTATCGAATGCCTTTAATCCCAGCACTTGGGAGGCAGAGGCAGGCAGATTTCTGAGTTCGAGGCCAGCCTGGTCTACAAAGTGAGTTCCAGGACAGCCAGGGATACACAGAGAAACTCTGTCTTGAAAACAAAGAAACAAACAAACAAACAAACAAACTCTCGTCTCAGCCTGATTGTTACCATTTCTAGTAGACATTTTGGTGACATTAATGATGTTACAAAGCCAGGCATGGTGGCACACACCTTTAATCCCAGCATTCCAGAGGCAGAGGCAAATGGATCTCTGTGAGTTCTAGGCCATCCTAGTCCACCAAGCGAGTTCCAGGACAGTCAGGGCTACACAGAGAAACCCTATTCTGTTTAAAAGAAAAATGACATTCACGTGTGCAGCATCTATTCTAAAGACTTTTCTAACCACCCTGATCAGAAACCTTCTCCACACCTGAGGTCAGCTTTCCATCTGCAGGTTTGCCTGTCCTGGACATTTTTGCTGAATGGTGTCACACGTGTGGCCTTTTGTGACTGGCTTCATGAAATCCACTGATTGTAATGTCTTCAGGGATCACCTACATTACACCAGGACTTCATTCTTTCTACTGTTCCAGGCCATTCTGCTCTGTCTCTCTTATTGGGCCTTGGATATGCCTCACATCTGCCAGCCGTCCACTGGGTTTGTTCTAATAGACTTGGGTTTGGTGGTGGTGGTGGTGAGTTTGAATTTCCAGGGATCTATGTATCACCCTCCTTCCAGCATTAGAATCCTCCCAGCAACCCTGTATACAGTTACCAAACCCAGACACTATTGTGGATGCCAAGAAGTGCATGCTGAAAGGAGCCTGATATGGCTGTCTCCTGAGGCCCTGCCAGAGGCTTACAAATACAGAGGCAGATGCTAGGCAGCCAACTGTTGGACTGAGCACGGGGTCCTCAATAATTAAAGAAAGGACTGGAGAAGCTGAAGGGGTTTGAAACCCCTTAGGAAGAACAACAATATCAACCAACCAGACCCCCCAGAACTCCCAGGGACTAAACCATCAACAAAGGAGTACACATGGCTCCAGCTGCATATGTAGCAGAGGATGGCTTTGTCATGCATCAATGGGAGGAGAGGTCTTTGGTCCTATGAAGGCTTGATAGATGCCCCAGTGTAGGGGACTTTGAGGGAGGGGAGGGGAGAGAGGGTGGGTGGGTGGAGTAACACCCTCACAGAAGCAGGGGAAGGGAGGATGTGATAGGGTGTTTCCAGGAGGGAGGGAGGGAAACTGGGAAAGGGGATAACATTTGAAATGTAAATAAAGAAAATATCCAATTTAAAACAAGAATCCTCCTGGCAAACAGAAACTGTCCTTTGGCCCTGGTCCAGTCCAAGAACCTGCTTCTGTAAATGTTCTCCCACACTCCAGTCTTAACATCTCAACAGCACTTGTCTATCTCATTTTTTGGTAAGCCCATTCCAAGGCATTCCAGTGAATCAAAGTTAATTTTGTGTTCTCCTGCCCACTGCATCTGGAACCTTCCTTGAGTATTGCTAGGTCAAGGTGATGAATGAAATCCGGATTCCGACCCCTACGGGAAGCGGGAGAGACTCTGAGTCTCTAGTTACATTCTTTGCGTTATTTGTCTTTGCTACCCTGCTACACCACAACCAAGGGACGCAAGGGAGACCGAACGCTGTGCTGTGGAACTTGCAGCTTGAGTCCGCTGGGCCGAGCGCTCAAGGCCGCCGGCAGAGGGCGCGCACGCTTTTCAAAGCTTGTTGACGGAGAGAAATGAGCATGCGCTGGAATTTGCGTTTTCCGGCAGAGTGGCGGAACTGCATGTCATTTTGGTGTCATTTTGCGACACCCCCGTGTGACACTCGGCGGCAGTGAGGCTGTCATGGCGTCGCCCTTCAGTGGGGCACTACAGCTGACCGACTTGGACGACTTCATCGGGCCATCTCAGGTGGGCCGGCCAAGGGCGAGTCGGGCAGGAGGAGGGTCCGAGCCTGGCCGTGCACCTCGGGAAACCTCTCTCGTCTGTGTCTTTTCCCAGGGCCCAGGACCCAGGGCCTCAGTCAGTCTAGTTCCCTTTTCACAAACACAGACAACTGAGGCCAGGGAGGGCCAGACAACGCGGTTACTGGGCCCGGAGCGATCCCTGGGACCATGGGAGTGTTTAGTGGTGACAGGCAGGTTTAGTGTTTAAAAAAAAAAGGTGGGGGGACTTGTTGTTATGTGATCTTAAGTTACTGTTGTAGTAGTGTCACCCAGCTGGTGATGCAGAGACATGGTGGGGCTGAGTTAGCCTCCACACACCTGTGAGATATCCCTTCCCACTCCTCTCTCAGAGCCAGTTGTCATCTCTGTGGACAGGGACCATGTTGAAGGGACAGGTTTGATGTCCACTTGGGCCACAGCCACAGCTAATGTTCCTGACGTTGCCTCGAGGAAGAGAGAGGGATACAGACAGACCGCCCTGAAAACAGGAGCTGCTGCCCTTGCTGGGTCTTCCTTTGTCTCCAGAGCTAGCCAAGTCCCATGACCCATAAAAGACGGGCTGAGCTGCCACACGGACAGGATGAACTGGGCCATCTTACCCGAGACTGGCCCTTTTCTGGAAAGCCACCAAGGTTCAGGAAGCGATAACAGGAGATGTCCAAGAGAAGGGGAGAGACATGGAGTTTCATCTGTGGTCGTGGGATGGAGGTGACCTCTAGATGTTTCCAAGGAAAGCCTTCCTGTCTGGCCAGGCCTCTGACACTCTGATCTCCGGGGGTGTGCTGCTATGTGCACGTAGGAAGGGCAGGCTAGTCAGGGCTTCTTGCATTAGCTTGCATATAGAGTTTGTAGCAGATTTCATGGTGATTCTGGAGAAAGAGTGGCCTTGATGGCATTCTCCTCACCTTGTACAGAGAAGGGTGGGCAACCAGAGCTCAGCATGGCTTCAGTGGCAGGAAGGTGGTAGAATTGGCCTCGGTGGTGAGCTTCACTCTATGGCCGGTAGCCAACCATCCCTGAGGCCCTCCATACCCAGCCCCCCACCCCACTCCCCACCCTCCCCACCCCCCGTCCAAGTTGCTTTCTCCTAATAGAGCCTGGTGTGGGGTCTTTCCTGGTGTAGAATTGCATCAAGCCTGTAAAGGTGGCTAAGAAGCCAGGAAGTGGCATAGCCAAGATCCACATTGAAGACGATGGCAGTTACTTCCAAGTGAACCAAGTAAGGACCCTGAGGTCTCACCACATCCCTGCTGGGGGCTGGCGGTGGCAGGAGGGGGAGGGAGGCTGGGGTGTGGATCTGAAACACACATCTTCTTCTGCCTTTCCCAGTCGCAGATGTGGCCACCCTGAAACTCACTGCATCTCCCCAGCTCTCTCACTGGTCACATTCACTGACCACGGGGAGCTGAGATGATGAACAGGGCTGCCATGGTGAGCAGCCAGTCTGTCCTGTTCTGCACGGGGCAGGAGGAGCCTCCCCTCCTCCTTTGCCCCCTACGTTTAGTAGCATAAGATTTTGAGGGGGTTGGTTCCCTCAAGCCCCTCCTCCCTCTAATCTGAAAGTTAGATCCTGATGTCTGTTAAAATTAACCCTGCCTGGCTGCCCTTTGCACTCTAAGGAATCCCCTTCAAAATACCGTGCGCCACTGCCCTGAGAAGGGAGGCCCAGCCATGGGACCTCTGAATAGGGGAGGAACCTTGGGCAGGTTCAGGGAATGGGTGTGCATATCGCCATGAGCAGTGACAAGCCCAGCTGTTTGTCTACAACAGTGACCTCGTGACAGTCTGTGGCATCAGCTAGACCCCAGTGTACCAGGAGGCCCTGGTTCTCAACAAGGGGTCCCATGGATGGAGGGACAGAGGAAGGTGCCCATCACCACTGGTCTGTGCTTTAAGGACAAGTGGCCTTGTCCGCATGATGCTGGTGTAGCCTGGGCCTGTGGACCTTTGGTTTCCTGGCGTGGTTAACCTCAGGTTGGGGCATTGGCACCAAGCACAGGCTCCGAGAATAGCTGAAGCTCACCTAGCCCTGGCTCAGACCATTTCTGCATCTGCAGCAGTGTTGATGGGCTCAGCCTGGCACCACATTTGCATGACAAGAACCACTGAGGGTGTCCTGGAGGCCCTGGTTTGAATACTGGGGTCCTGGGTCTGTTCTACCAATTCTGATAGTTGTTACTGTCTGTACAGCCTTCTCTCGCATTCCCCCACCCTCTCTTCCTTCCTCCATTCTTGGTTATCCCTCCTCTATTCCCAGCCTGTCCCCACAGACCAGAGCAGCAGCAGCCAGTCCCAGCAGGGCAGTTGCTTCTGCACTGACTTATGGAAAGACAGCCTTGCTCATGGGGTCCTGGTACTCCAGTCAAGCCTGTGCCAAAAGCTGAAACTTGATGTCAGTGGGAACACCGGGGTGTCTAAAGCATCTGTGTATGTGTGTGATACACACTTCATTTAAAAACTGGGTGTCAGGGCTGAAGGTAGAGCTTCCTGGTGGAGTGTTGGCTTCTTGTTTGCGGGGCCCTGAATTCCACCTACTGTCAGGAAATAGAAAAAGAAAGAAAAGTAAATAAAAATGAAAAGAGGGTGTCATAAGAGCCCAGTCTGCTCTCATTGCTGGTTCTTTTTGGTTTTTCGAGACAGGGTTTCTCTGTGTAGCCCTGGCTGTCCTGGAACTCATTCTGTAGACCAGGCTGGCCTCGAACTCAGAAATCCGCCTGCCTCTGCCTCCCGAGTGCTGGGATTAAAGGCGTGCACCACCACTGCCCGGGTTCATGCTGGTTCTTAGTGGTGTAAGTGGAAGTCAAAAGGCTACCTGAGCAGGGCAGTGGTGGCGCACACCTTTAATCCCAGCACTTGGGAGGCAGAGGCAGGTGGATTTCTGAGTTCGAGGCCAGCCTGGTCTACAGAGTGAGTTCCAGGACAGCCTGGGCAATACAGAGAAACCCTGACTCAAAAAAAACAAAACAAGACAAAAGGCTACCTGGGCTGAATGCCCTGACCATCCCCCTCAAGACTCTCTGCTCCAGTTTTTGCTCACCTCCAGGACGGAAGAACCCAGAAGCTGGAGAAGGCCAAGGTCTCCCTGAATGACTGCCTGGCGTGCAGCGGCTGTGTCACCTCAGCAGAGACAGTACTCATCACCCAGCAGAGTCACGAGGAACTGCGGAAGGTTCTAGATGCTAATAAGGTGAGCCATGGGGATCAGCCCCAGCCGCCGCAGCGCCCCAACATATGTCATCAGGGGAAGGTCAGCTGGCCCACCCGTCTGACTCCCAGTGACCCGTGTTAGTGATGTCTGACATAGTTAGGCCTGGAGCTCTGGGCTGCGTTCTGAATGTCACGGTGGCCTCTGTGAGTACAAAGCCTGCAGATCCAGGGACTTTTCTCTGTCTTGCTTTGCAGGAGGCAGCACCTGGTCAGCAGCGGCTGGTGGTCGTTTCCATATCGCCGCAGTCCAGAGCATCACTGGCTGCCAGGTTTCGGCTGGACCCCACAGACACTGCCAGGAAATTAACTTCATTCTTCAAAAAAATAGGTAGGCACAGAACCTTGAGTGAACGCGGGCGGCTGGTTCCGGGACTCCTCCCGCCCCCCGAGGCACATGTCACTCACCCTGAGCTGAACAGTAGGGGCACTCTCCCTAGTGTGACTTCAGCTTGAAGTTCACTGTGATGGTGAGGTCAGGACCTTAGGAGAGAAGGCAGCCGAGCTCTGACTTTGTACTGTAGTTGTCTAACACCTGTCCCCTGGGTTACCACCCAGTGTTTTGGTTTTTTGACACTAGGTCTAGATTGGCTTAGTCTTAACCGCCTTCGTGGAGCAAGTGCTGGATGCTTGCAGGTGTCACCTCTGCAGATTTGTTTGTTTGAGACAGGGCCTCACTTTGGAAGCCTGGCTTGAGTAGTCAGGGCTGGCCACAAACATACACTCCTCCTGCTTCAGCCTCCCTGGTGTGTTACTGCGCCCAGCTTAGGTTATTATTTGGTTTTTTACATTTTTTCCATGTATTTATTTTCACATGTAATTATTTTGAATGTGTGTGTGTGTGCATGTGCGTGCGTGGGTCATGGGACCATTCTCAGGACTTAGGTCTCTCCTTCCACCGCGTGGGTTTCAGGCATCAACCCAGGCCATCCAGTTTGACAGTGAGGACCTTCCCCTGCTGAACCATCTTGCTGGCTCCAGGGACTGGTTTTCAGGCATATTGTCACATCTGGTGGGCTCTGGCTTGGGTAACCTTTGGCTTACCTCTGTGCCAGGAGTTGGGATGGAGGAAGACACGGGTGTCCAGCAGCCTCTCCTGGGGAAGTGGAGGGACTGGGCTTCCAGGGTGCCACCTCCACAGAATGATCCTGTTAGATGACCTGGCACCATGTCTACCATGAAAATAGTGGATATTAGGGGATATGAGTTGAAAGGCAGGCACGCCATGCTCCTGTGTGGCCCTTGCCATGGTAACAGGAATCATTATCAGTCCTCAGAGTCCTAAGGAAAGCCAGCATGGGGTAGTGGTCCTGACGAGTGTTTGGCAGCATCACCACTGGGACCCTGCAGGCGCTTTAGCTTATGGCCCAGGCCAGGCTGACAAGTCTACAACAGGTCACTGTGGTTGGAAATCCCAGTGAGTCATGTCTGCATAGTCCATGCAGGGTTACAGCAGTGTGGCCATACAGGTGGCCCTAGCCCTTGAGGATGTCGTCATTAGGAGGCAGCTGGGGAGGCAGAGGTCTATGTACCGCAGGTTGGTCTGGAGGAGGCCGAAACATCCAGGGCCAAGGCTTATGGTACAAAAAGCTTAAACACATTCAGAATGGGGCCAAGACAAAGTGTGGTTTTAGGAATTCTCTGGGGGGTGATGCTGGGTCAACTGGGCAGCTTTCAGGTCATGCATACAGCGGGTGCCTGTATGCTGGGGTGCCCCTGGGGCAGAGGGCAGAGATGCTCATCAGGTGCTAGTCTCTGTGGGGTCTGTGGGTCTCAGGAAGTCTCTGCTGCCTTTGGCGCTGACACCTTCCATCACTTTCCAGGGGTCCACTTTGTCTTTGATACTGCCTTCGCGAGGAACTTCAGCCTTTTGGAAAGCCAAAAAGAGTTTGTGCAGCGCTTCCGAGAGCAAGCCAACTCCAGAGAGGCCTTGCCTGTGCTGGCTTCCGCCTGCCCAGGTGTGTCCATGGCTGCATGGTTGTTTAATTGAAGTTAGGGAGGTCATGATGTGGACAGCTTGACGTGGAAGGTGAAAATGACGGGGAGGGCTTGTCTTCAGGGAAGGGTAGGAATGTTGGCACCTAGGAGGTACCTGAGGCCTGAGACATTGCCTGGAATCACTGGCTCCTGTTGGTAGCATCTGGATACCAGCCTTCCCATGACAGTGATGACAGGATGGGTGTTTTAATGCCACAGTCTTTTCTTTTTTTTTCTTTTCTTTCTTTCTTTCTTTTTCTTTCTTTTTTTTTTTTTTTTGTGACTCGCTCCACCCCCAGAATGTCATGTTACTGCCAAGAGGAGCAGCTGTTTGCGAACCACCCCCAGACCTGCCCTATGCTCACCCCAAACCTGTTCGTTCTTTTTGGCTCAGGCTGGATCTGCTATGCTGAGAAGACACATGGCAACTTCATCCTCCCCTACATCAGTACAGCCCGGTCCCCACAGCAGGTTATGGGCTCCCTGGTCAAAGACTTCTTCGCACAACAGCAGGTAACAGGACCGGGCATCCCCAGGCAATATGTGAGAGATGGCCTGCTGGCTGACCACTGATGCCTTGTCTGTGACCATGGTCCCTTCTGGGGGGTGTCTGGGTGACCGCCAGTGGATGTCGGCCTGAGTATCCGTCTTGTTCAGGTAGCCTGTTACTACCTGGGCTGTCTTTTGTCAAGCACCAAGGGGCCCGGGTCTTATAGAAAAATACTTGTCACACCCAGAAATGGCTTAGACTCCATGTTTAAGAAGCAGGAGACCAAGGGCATGAAGCACCCCACAGGCTGTTGGGTGAACAAATCAGACCTCTCTTGAGGTCATTTCCAGTGATTCACTGGTTCTAGCCTAAAGTCACCGCACTGACAGGATGAGGAAGAGAGCTGGCTTGTATAGTGCTGCAGCCGCAAGCACTGGCATCGGCCCCGTGCATTCCCTCCGCGTGTGCACGGCCACACTTCCCTCAAGTCCGTGTTGTCTCCACTGTGACTTGACCTTCTCTCAAAGGCAGTGAGAACTTAATCTCCTGGGCTGCAGCTGCCTGTTATCAACAGAGGTGGGAGAGACGATGCGTGGCCCTGGTCATTTGGTGGCCAGTGGGCATGAGTAACTACTTAAGTCACCTCTGCCTCACATCGCACACTTCTCAGCTTAGCTCCAATGAGACTAAAGCTTTCTATACTCTGTCTGTAGCTTCTGACTCCTGACAAGATCTACCATGTAACAGTGATGCCCTGCTATGATAAAAAGCTAGAAGCATCCAGACCTGACTTCTTCAACCAGGAGTACCAGACCCGTGATGTGGACTGTGTCCTTACAACAGGTGCAGCTACCATGCATAACCCTCTTCCCTCTTATCTACGAGGCTCCCTTGGAGCCAAGCACTGGAGTCAGACACAGCTGGGGCTTCTGTGAGCGCCTCCCAAGATCCTGTGGCCAATGGAGCCCCAGGATCGCATCCTTGCTGGTTCAGAAATGAGTCCTGAGGGCAGGCAAGATCTCATCTAGTCCCTGTGGATCATAACTTCACCCTACTTCTAAGTGGAGTAGCCTGCCTCCCACTCACAAGTCAGGAACAGAAATCAGGGAGTCCAGCCTGCCCTGACTCCTTTTACAGTGCTCCAGGCTGGAATGCCTTCCCGTGGGTCTACAGGGGCTGGCCGGACTCACTGTCCCACCACCAGCTGGAGTAAGTGTCCCTCGGGGATGTGGACAGCACAGCCATCTCAGATCAATGAGAGCATGTGCTGTGTGCTTCCTCTGCAGGAGAAGTCTTCAGGCTGCTGGAGGAAGAAGGAGTCTCCCTCACGGAGCTGGAGCCTGCGCCCCTGGATGGCTTGTGAGTTGGTGGTGGGGACTGAGAAACCTTACTTGGGATCAGATGCTGTCTGTGGGGTGGGGCAGTGTCTTGTCCCCTCCTTTCTATCCAGGCTGCCTTCTGGGCGACTCCAAGCCTCCCCAGAGCCTGGCTGGGGCCCAAGAGTGGCTGAGTGTACAGTGTCAAAGCAGAACCTGCTCTAGAAGCCACCTAAGCTTCCCGGGGCTGCCATAAGAATAGTTCTTAATGTCTGACTACAAGAGACCTCAGTTGTGTTGCGCCTCCTGCACTGACCCGCCCCTCTCCCAGAACCAGTAGTGTGTCTGCTGAGGAGCCCAGCAGCCATCGGGGCGGAGGCTCAGGAGGCTACCTGGAGCATGTGTTCCGGCACGCAGCCCAAGAGCTCTTTGGAATCCACGTGGCTGAAGTCACCTATCAACCCTTGAGGTCAGCAGGGCAGGCACTAAAGTGAATTTGGGGGAAGCCCCCGGAGCATCTGGGCCTGGGGTTTCTCACCTTTGCTGGGCTTCGTGCTTGCCCTTTAACCCCATGTTAAGATCAAGGTAGGGATGAGTTTATCTGGTCGGGCCATGGATACAAGCTATACCCCACTTCTCCATCACCCCTCCCTCGGTGCGAGCAGGAAAAGACAGAGCCAGCTGGTACTGCACTGAACCCCAGAAGGCTTCTGACCCTGGGCAGGGACAGGTTCTCATGGCAATGTGTGTTTTCTCAAGCCTACTCCTATACTTTTAGGAACAAGGACTTCCAGGAAGTGACACTGGAAAGGGAAGGCCAGGTACTGTTGCGCTTTGCTGTGGCCTATGGTTTCCGTAATATCCAGAACCTCGTGCAGAAGTTGAAACGAGGCCGCTGTCCCTACCATTACGTGGAAGTAATGGCCTGCCCTTCAGGTAGCTCCTCCTAGTACCGCAGGCTCTGCTTGCTGGGATAATACAGCACCTTTCCACCAGTGGGAGGTGGAAGGGGTAGGACAGGAAGAGGGCATGTCCCCCTCTCCACACCCAGGGGGTCAGAGGGCTAACCCTGACATCCTGTCAACCATGCCCCTGCCCCACCACAGGTTGCTTGAATGGAGGGGGCCAGCTCAAGGCTCCGGATACAGAGGGCAGCGAGCTCCTTCAGCAGCTGGAAAGACTGTACAGCATGGTGAGGACTGAGGCGCCCGAAGATGCACCGGGGGTCCAGGAGCTGTACCAGCACTGGCTGCAAGGAGAGGACTCAGAGCGGGCCAGCCGCCTGCTGCACACACAATACCATGCCGTGGAGAAGCCCAGCTCAGGCCTGAGCATCAGGTGGTAGGAGGCCTTGAGTCTGTGAGACCCCCGGGGCCAGCACCAAGACTCACGGAAAGACTAGACTGTGTGGGTATCTGAAACAAAGCCCACAGGATACGCCCGAGACCCTCAATTCAAGGAGAGCTCCAAGGATGTGTTGGACTCTGTGCTCCAGTGGGGCACTGGCTGCACGTGGGTCCTTGGAGATGCGTGACCCATGTCTCTGGCTGGTAATGTTGCCTGCAGCCCACATAAAGTGCAGGCAGGATCAGAAGTAGCCAAGTAGGTTCACTGAGGTTCCAGACTCTTCCACTGGCCTGGGGCCATGGACATCTTGTGAGCCCTGCCCTCTGGCTGTAGTTGTCTGAGTGTGAGGGGTTTCATTTCTATGGCTAATCCCCAAAGCTGTAACACATAGGGCAGGTACCTACTGAGGCACCCAGGCTTCTAAAAACTGTTCTCAGGACCTTGGGCTCTGGGCAGTCTGTCAGTACCAAGCCTTTATGCCTATGAGAACTCCATAGCTGGGTCTCACCACTAATAAACAGACCTGCACCTCTGGAAGGATCCACTGTGTGTCTGGTACCACACTGGGCCTTTCAAAGTTTTATTCACCCTCCTCAGTCCCCAGGATATGTCTCTGGACCCACAAGAGCTCCTACAGATCCCACTTATAGGGCTCCATGAGCAGTAGAGACAAGACACCACTTGCTGGTTCTTCAAAGCAGGGTGGCAGGGGTCCCTGGGGGAGTGTGGGGACAAGCCGGTTCCCCACATAGTTCACTTTTTCTGGTGTGTGCTCAGAAGCCCCCACTGTAAGGCCAGGAGTGCCCGAACCTGCGGCTGTGGTGGCTCCACAGCAGGCTGGAAGCGCGCTCGCTCCCTGCAGAGGGCCTCCAGGACCTGGGCTGGGGCCACCTGGCCTGTGAACGCACGGACTGCATCCTCTCTGCAGGGAAGAATATGCTGGGGAATTGTGGGGCTGGCCAGCTGCCCATGGGGGTGGGGCCCAGCAGGGCGGTGGATGGAAGGAGGGCCCTTAATAAATGACCTTCTCTGGTGCCAGGGACATTCAGCTCAATAAATAGTCCCTAGATACCCTCCTAACTACTCAAATGACTGCCAAAGAGGCCCTGAGGAGGCCAGGCTAGTCCTGAGACTGCTCCATGGGGAGACTTGTCACTGGCAGTGCACACAGCCTCGTGAGGTTGCCCTACCCACTGATAGGGCCCAGGCCCCACCACAGGAAGACCCAGGACACAGATGTACTCACGTCACCCTCAGGAAAGGGTTGTACATGAGCTCCTCGCCCAGCGTCGAAGGCACAGTAGGAATATCCTCGTCATCCCTCTCCTGCAAAGCACAGAAGAACCAACGGCCACGGGGAGGTTACGGCACAGCAGGGCAACCCCCAGGCCCAGCCAGCTGAAGTCAGCAGAAGCCTCATTCTGACTCCCCAGAGATTCCCTTTCTAACTGACCCCAAACTTCAGGAAGGCTACTTCCGTCCCCCCCCCTTCCCCCTCTCCCACCCAACTGGCAATGGATGGATGCACCTGGGCCCAGGACAGCTTAGCTTGCACGTGTTCGTTGCAGGGCTCCACTTTCTGTGCAAACTCAAGATTGCTCAGCGTATGCTCATGACCACAGAACACCTTCTGCAAAGAGAGGGAGCCCAGTGAACACACATTTGTCCCAGGCCAAAGAGGAGCCAGGCACTCCTGCCCCTGACCCACCCAGGCCCACACCACCTTTACCAAAGCAGGACAGGTACAAAGGCATGGGTTAAATATCTGAAGGAAGTCCAGTGCCAAGCAAGTGGACCCCACAGGAAGCGAAGGCTCACCGTCTCGGGTGGAAGGGTACCCAGAGTCTTGGCCAAGCTCTGGTACATCTGCTGGGCAGTGTCCTCCAGGTGCCAGCCACAGCCTGCCACTGACAGAGCATCCCCTAGGGAGCAGAGAGGGTCAGATGGGGGTAGGGAGGGCACAGTGGAATTGGGTAGGTAGATGAATCCAGGCTGCACGGTACCAGAGAAGAGGGCTGGTGAGTCCGGGCAGTCATCCTCCCACAGGAAGTAGCTCATGTGGCCAGAGGTGTGGCCTGGCGTCAAGAGGCATCGCACGTGGATGGCCCCAAACTGTGATGGTGAGGCATTAGACCTGTGAGGGCCACTGGGCAGGACCGGACCAGGCCCCTCCCCACCCCTTCTGCGTACATGCTCACCTGAAGCCCTTCTCCATGTTCCAGCCTTCGGGTTAGAGCGCAAATGCGCTCATCTGCTCCCAAGACAGCCAATCCTGGCAGAATGTGTGCCAGCTCCGCATTTCCACGTGTGTGGTCCCTGTGAAAGTGTGGTAGACTGACTGGTCAAGTCAGCGTGCTAATGGAAGAGTCTGCTTTAGGGCTCAGCACACACCCTCTTTACTTACCAGTGATGATGGGTGGACAGCACCATGGTCAGAGACACTCCCTCGCGACCCGCAATCTCCAGCAACTGGGAAGAATTAAGTTAAGAGTGCTGCAGACGTCCAGGTGGGCCACCCACCCCATACTTGCGCACTAGTGCAGATACTTAATTCCATAGGCAGGCCCTGGACCCAGGGCAGCAAAGGTTAGGGGAGAGATCGGGCAGACAATTACAATAACTGGGGAACTTCAAACATCAAAGTAGTCATACTTCAGGGGATCCCAAAGATAATATATCAAATGACTTGAAAAATAAGGGGGTCCGGTCTGCTCCGGGAGTCCCCTGATGGCATCCTTTGTCCTCACCCTCTCGGCCACAGCCACGTCTATAGCTACGGCCTCCCGCGTGTGTTCCTCAATGATCAGGTACATGTAGTTGTCTTCAAGTACCGGGATGACTTTGACCTTCATGGTCGCAGACCTCAGCCAGTCTGCACTTTTTCAACCTAGTGAATCCCTTCTCCTGAGTTGCACGAGCCGGGTCAGCCACACACACACTGGGAGCACAAAGGAAGAGTTGCTCCACTTTCCAGAGGAACTGCTTCAGTTCCAAGCTCCAAGACTCAGGGGCTGCCTGCCCTGCTCACCTCAGACCCTGCCCATTGTCCCAGCTTCAACTTCCCCAAAAGCTACACTGCAATGCGGATTCCTTCCAGCTCCGCTCCTGGTACAGTAGGCCCCGCCTTCCTCAGCAGACCCCGCCTCTCTTAACTGCACTAGGATACCAGACCTGGGTGGACCTCGTTCCCTGCTGTTCCCCTCACTCGCACAAGAGCCGCCGATCTAGTCCTGGAGTGTGGCCGCTGCCCACCGCGACATCACCACTTCCCTGTCGCGATCCTGAAAGAGTACTGCGGAGACCTGATGGACGACGGCTGGAACTGCGCATGCGCAGAAGGGACCTCACGCACCGGTTGAGCACAGTGGCACAGTGCGCATGCTCCAATTCAACCTCAGGCAAGAGCACCTCCTAAAGTTAGCCTTTCTGGTTTCCAGGCTGAGCTAGCTCCCGCGGTCCACTACCCATGATTATGCCCACTTCTCACAGAGGGTGATGGTGTGTGTCCAGCTCGTTCTCTTGTTAGTGTGAGTTCAACTGACACAGGAAGATATAGAGTGATTCTCAACCTATGGGTCAAGACACCTAAAAAAGTGAAAGGGATTGGGGCTGGAGAGATGGCTCAGCGATTAAGAGCACTGACTGCTCTTCCAGAGGTCTTTGAGGTCAGAAACCACATGGTAGCTCACAGCCATCTGTAATGAAATCTGATGCCTTCTTCTGATGTATCTGAAGATAGCTAGTGTACTTATATATAATAAATAAGTCTTTAAAAAAAAAACTGGGGGGTTGGGGATTTATCTCAGTTGTAGGGCGCTTGCTCCTAGCAAGCGCAAGGCCCTGGGTTCAGTCCTCAGCGCTGGAAAAAAAAAAAATTGGGAGGGATTGCTTAAGACCATTGGAAAACACAGATACTTACATTACATTTCACAACAGTATCAAAATTACAATTTGAAATAGCAATGAAAAAAATTTTATGGTTGGAGGCCTCCACATGAGGAACTGTATTAAAGGGTCTCAGCATTAGGAAGGTTGAGAACACCACTGGAAATAGTTACAAATCCCTAAGGGACAACATCCTTATATGGCATCCCATATAAAGACAAATAGTGTCTGCAACTGCAGATACAGGTTTGGCCGCTGTCATGCACTCCTTGATCCAGCCGGCCTGCAAGAAAGAGAGCTCTTGTCTGTTTTTGCCATGAGGAGAAAGGATGCCATTTGTGGATACCACTCTTCCTAACCACTACACTGCCTTGCCCTTCCGTGTAGGCAGGAGAGGTAGTCTCTAAGATCAACAGAGGCCTTGGCAACACTGACAACACTTCCAGCAAGAGTCAGGAAGCAAGCCACTATCAGATGGATCAGAGGCCAGAACTTCTTTCCTCTATGGAGTATGTGGCATCTCCAGACCCCAAGCCAGGGGTCCCACTTCGAGTTGCAGAGAACGTGAGTCCTCCCAAGACACTGATGTTTTCTTGGAGTCCTTCCTTTTCTTAAATGACTGGAAGGGATTAAGTCCCTGGATCCTGTGTCTGTTCCTGCCCAGGGAAGGGGCTGTCCTGGCTCAGGAGGCCTAGGTGTGGTGTGGTGGTACCTTCTCAGGTTGCTCCAGGAGCTGAGGACTGGCTGCCAAGTGCTTCTGGGCACCTAGCCTGGGCCACTAGCCTGGAGACAGAGCATCAGACACATCTGGAGCTGAGTGAAGAACAGCGGTTGCAGGTGGATGTGATGTAGGGCTGTAGGGTTGTGGTAGGAGCCAAGAGCCTAAGAAGCCACTGGCAGCATCTCTCACCCTGGTTACCCACAGATTTCTAAGGAGCTAGTTGATCTGCAGATTGCAACCCACCACCTGCGCGAACAGCATGAAGCTGAAGTCTTTGAGCTGAGGAGGGAAGTGAGTAGCCAAGCGAGCTATGTGTGTTCATTCAGGAACAGAGTACACACCTGGGACAAGCGCCATTAGGGGTTCAGGTGCCTGAGAGTGAGCCTATACTTTTGTGTCTGTGGACCTCTACCTGGCTCCTGTCTATGTGCTCCTGCATGTGTCCAGGTGAGTATCTACTTGCTCCAGGTGGTCCGGCAGTTAGCGGGACCCCAGGTTACCCTGGATCTCCACAGATTCTTCGACTGGAAAGTCGGGTGCTAGAGCTAGAACTGCATGGAAATGGTGCCTGCCAGGGACATAAAGTCCAACCAATGGCCAATCTGGGGCAACACCAGGTGCCACCATTAGAGGTGAGTGGAGAACCCCAGGCCTAAATACCACAGATTCTTAAGTTACCATGAGTATTGACTGGGCTGAGAACCTGCACAGGGACAGTAAAACGGGTGTCTGCTGCTCCCTCCCCTCCCCTCTCTTCCCATCTGTCCACGAAGGTTCAGCCTGCGAAAGGCAGGCTCTCTGAGCCTGAGCAGCATGAAGATCGTCAATGCACAGCCACCTAGCACAGGGGCCTGCGGTGAGTCTGGTGGCTGTCTTTTTCACCCTGCAGCCTCCAGGAGGCCAGCAGAAGCTGCAGGAGGAACTGAAATGGCTTCTGGAGCATCACAGAGCCAGGCAGCAGGCACTGGAGACACAAGTGTGAGTTTCACCTCACCTACAACAAGCAGAGCCCAGTGGTCGGAGAGATCCTTCTTTAGGGGATGACGGATGACCTCACCCTGGCCTAGCTGAGCCTGCACTGTGTTCACAGGGGAGTCCTAAGCCAGCAGTTGCAGGGAGCCCGAGAGGAAGCCAGGACAACTGGTCAGCAACTGGCTTCCCAAGCCATGGTGAGGCTTTACCCACCCCGTGAGCCTCAGCTTCTGGCAGGTGGGAGTCCTACAAACAGAGCAATCGCCTCTTGGGTACTCCCAGGTGCTGGCCTCCTGTAAGGGTCAGCTCCGGCAGGCTGAGGCTGAAAACACTCAGCTGCAGCTCCAGCTGAAGAAGATGAACGAGGAGTATGCTGTCCGGCTGCAGCACTATGCCAGAGAGACGGTGGTGAGCACTTTAGTTATGTTCTGTGGTGGTCGGAAGTAGACTCTGAGATCTGAGGAGTGTGAGTCTGGCCTGGCTGTGCTGGGCAGACAGTTACAAGGAATCTGTGGTCCTGGGTCCCTGCACAGCCAGCTAGGATAGAGAGTAAGGTTAAGCCGGGCATGGTGGCGCACGCCTTTAATCCCAGCACTCGGGAGGCAGAGGCAGGCGGATTTCTGAGTTCGAGGCCAGCCTGGTCTACAAGGTGAGTTCCAGGACAGCCAGGGCTATACAGAGAAACCCTGTCTCGAAAAACAAAACAAAACAAAAAACCAAAAAACCAAACAAATTTAAAAAAGAGAGTAAGGTTAAGCCCAACCATGTTACCCAACTCAAGCCCAGCTCCTCCAGCTTAGCTGCCTAACCTGGTCCAAACTCAACCCCAACCCTAGCTCTGTCCTACCCAATCCCCTCCAGGAGAACGCCAGTAGCACAAATCAGGCGGCCCTTCAAGCTTTCCTGGAGTCCACTCTGCAGGACATTAGGGCTGCACACCGAACCCGAGAGCAACAGCTGGCCCAAGCTGCCCGGACCTACCGAAAGCGCCTGGCAGATCTGAACCAGAGGCAGGAGTTGCTGCTAACCACCTGCAGGTGGGCTCCACCCTGACTCAGGCACCTGGAGTGGGATGGCAACATGCGACCTGTACTGTGGTTTAGCGTGCTGCAGGAGCAGCGCCAGGCACCCACAGATCCCAACAGGTCATATGGTATTCCTAGGGCTACCTTTGCAACAGCCATCAACCTGGAGCCATTACCCATGCACTGGGCCACTGAACTCAGCCACCCAAGAGAAAACGAGGTAATACTGGGGCCCAGGTGCCCTCTCCCTACTGTCTCAAACTGCCTTGAAGCCCAGAGGCCCAGGAAGGACTCACCCCTGGCCTCATCCCAAACTCAAAGTCTTTGAGCGGTTGGCCTTCTTCAGTCAGCCAAGGGAACCCACCATGTCCTTTTACAGTATGGCCGACATAGGACACTGCTACTGTACCCAGAGAAGGGATCTGGTGAAACTTCCAAGGAGAACAAGTCACAGCCACTGTGAGTGCTTTCTGTTGATATAGGAGAGGTCTACAAGTCAGGCAGAGAGAACCAGAAGCTGAACAGCCTTCATTCATTCTAGCAACCCTCGCTACTGAGTAGGGTTCTCTTATCCCTGCTCTGGGCTATCTCAGTTTGAATGGAACACTGGTAATCACTGAAAATGGATGGCTGCTTTGTTAAGTATCTGATAGGTGAAATGGGGTTGGTGACAGTGGGCAGCCTAGTGGCCTCGGCAGCTGTAGATTTGGGCCTCTATACCTGCTGTATACCAGGCAGGCTCTTGAGATAGTACCTCCCAAGAATTGGGGAAGAAAACACTGTGTAGACGAGGGCTCACTGAGCTAGTCAGGGGACTATCCAAGTGCAGATGCTCCGGGGCTCCAGGCAGTGCTATGCTGTCCTAAAACCACGCAGCAAGTATTATGCCTGGCTCGGAGACTGCCCCTCCTACCCTCTCCTCACAGGGCCCTAGACACTGCATCCTGGGCCCAAATCCAGCAGAGGCTGCAGGACTTCTCCCAGGACACTCAGGTAGTAGGGAAGGAGCGGCGGAGACCCCCTACTCTACCTCCTACCATGGCTCATAACTCATGCCTCCACCAGGCAGAGCTAGAACGGGAACGGGCACAGCTGATGGTCCGGGCCACCATGGCAGAGCAGCAGCTTTCTGAGCTACAGGAGTATGTGGACCAGCACTTGGGCAGGTAGGCTGGATGTGGCTCCAGGGTCCTAATCTGGTGGAAAGAAAAGAATCCATGGCCAGACAAGTGATTTATCATTCCAATCAGGTACAAGCAGGAAATCTTGAAACTGAGGAAGTTGGTGAATATTGGAGATCCCCAAGGAGTAGAAGCTGTATCTTCGCCGGGTAGTGGTGGCGCACGACTTTAATCCCAGCACTCCGGAGGCAGAGGCAGAGGCAGGCAGATTTCTGAGTTCGAGGCCAGCCTGGTCTACAGAGTGAGCTCCAGAACAGCCAGGGCTATACAGAGAAACCCTGTCTCAAAAAAAAAAAAAAAAAAAAAAAAAAAGCTGTATCTTCCACTAGGCCTCAGCGCCCAAGGACTCAGAGTCACTAGCTAGTCTCCCAGAAAAATCTCAAAAGAAATCTCTTTACAGCCAGCATGGAACCCTCTGGACACCCTGCCCCAGGAAGTGATTCCTGGAACAAACAAAAGTCAGGATTGAACCCACAGAGTCTTTATTTTATCCAGTCAGCCAGTTTGTCAAACAGGGGCTCTAGGGACTAAGGTAGAACTGGACTCTGGGATGGCCTTGATGGGCACCCCACAAGAAGACACAGTTGGCCCAGAACCATGGACATCATAGGCCCAAACTCTGTCAGTGCCCTCGCCCACCACAGCTACAGGCTGCCAGGTGGGAAGGGGGAATCGTCCAGATACCACACGGGCCCCCACAGGGAGCTCTGCTTGCAGTTTGTCCTCCAGCAGTTGGAGCTGTAGGAAAGAACAGGAGGGAAAAGAACACAGGAGCAGGTCAGAAAAAGCTGCCCCATCCAGCTGAGCCCAGAACATATTCCAGGCCCGAGAGCATCCAAGAGCCAAGACTGTGGCCCTGATCTCCCAGCAGGACAACAGACCCAAAACCTACCACACTGGGAGCCAGGAACACAGACACGTTGTGACAGTCCCTGAGGCTCACCTGTAGAAAACAAGGGTAAAGGCTGGAGGGCATGCAGTCCCCAAGGTAGGGCCTCTAGCCCACCCAGATATCCACATAATAGCCACTCAGAGCATGAAACTTGGGAGATAAAGATATCAGGAGCTGGAGGTGTGCCTCAGGTGGCAGAGTGCTTGCCTAGCATACACATATCCCTGGGTTTAATCTCCAGTTCTGCATAAACTAGGTCTGATGCCTATAATCCAAGGCTAGTTTGAGATAAGCCTGGACACACATCTCAAAAAAAAAAAAAAAATGAAAGGAAGAGGGAGGGTAAAGAAAATCAAGTTTGGAAAGAAAGAGAGTGGGAGGGGGAGGGAGGGGTATCAAGTTTGGTAGGGTACCTTCCAGAGATCTTTTCGATGGTAGCAGACACTCGCAGAACAACCGGCTCTCCAGGCATGCAGCCGTGCAAGTCCCACAAGCCACGGGTTCAGCTCATATCCCATAGCTGGACGGAGACCACATTGGTGGGCCGCCAGCACCTATGGGAGCCAAGAGTGTGGGATCTGGATGAAGGGAATGGGGCCACCACCAGAGGGACAACGAATATATAGACACAGGTCTTACGATCCTGCCATCACCAGAGCCTAGATCCACCATTTTTCCAGGGCGGCCTCGCAACAGTGACAGCACGTTCTCAACCTGCCGGGCACTCGCGCCAACGTAGGGCACCTGAATAAGGAATTTGGTGGGCTGAGGCTAGAAATCACACAGGCAGAAGCACCAGTTTGGGGGCCGATGGGAGCCTACTAGATTTCCTTTCTTAAATTGATACCATCCAGTGAGCCCCGCCCACTCTCCAGTCATAGGCCCGTACCCCCTAAGTAACTCAATCCCAGCTTCATTCATTTAGACTTGGTCTTGACGAAAGACCCAGGCTCCGCAACTTCCTGGTCCCAACTCTCCGTACATCGGGTTCCCGGGTTAGGTCCCGCGCCATAATTGATTCCGCCCATCTTTACGCTACCTACAGTAGCCTTGACCCCACCCATGGAACCTTGGCTTGCACCAGTATTGGCCCCTTTCCTTCCAAGGTTCAACGCTGCACCTGCAGCCTCAGAGGCACCCGGCGGAAGCCCGGCTGCAGCAGCAGCGCCCATATAGTATAGACGGCCAATCCCGAGCCTGCCGCCGCTTGCACTATCTCCAGCAAGCCCAGCCGCTTCTCGCGTAGCTCAGTCAACGCTTCGGCTGGGTCGTCCTGATCCATGATTGACAGACACTCAGTTCCAGGTCCTACTTCCCAAGGCTCCCGGCCGGTAATGGAAGCGGTTGCCCTCCCCGCTGCCCCCAGCCTGAGCCAAACTCTATCCGCTTGCAGCGTACGCCAGCCAACCGCAGCCGCAACTGCAGAAATCTAAGTATCCGCTGCGATCAGTCGCCGGAAGTGGAAGAGGCCTCCGAGGCCAGTCCGACATTCATTCTTTTCCGCCCAGCCATCCGGGGGACCCTCCTTGGGTTCCGGGTGATGGTTTGGGGTAGCGATGACCCAGGCGATGGGCGAGAATGACAGGGTTTGCCACGAGTGGGTCTACGGTCCGAGACATACAGCGGTCAGCTTCAGGGTCCACTTTACAGACAACCACATGGAATGGAATCTGTTCTAAATCCCCCTGAGGCTGTACTGCTGGCCGGCAGCCTCGGGTTATAGCCAGGGTCTATAACTGAAAGGCACTCTCACGCAAATTCTGTTGATCAAGACAAGAAATGACTGAAAGCCTACCAAAAATCCAGAAGCAAACCACAGAGGACGTCCTTCCAGCCGCCCCTCCCCCTCTTCCGCGACAATAATTAGGCGGGAAACAGAGAGTATTCTGGGGTCGAAGGAGAGGGGCGGGCAGCTAGAGACAGATGTTGGCTCTCTAGTGAGTACGGAGGGAGGGGGCCGGATGTGAGCGACTGGGTGCTGGCAAAGGGCCCAGCCTAGGGTGGAAGACAGCCCAGGAGTCCGGAAGATCTCCTTCTTTCAAAAATAAAGGGTTGAGTGACTCTTAGTAAGGCCCTGCATGGAAACAGATAGAGCCTTGAGTCAAGCTGCTGGACCCCGACCACCCACATCAAGGCTAACTGTCTGAGAATGGTAGATCTTCCCTGACTATGCTCACTCATGGCCTCTTCGGCTATCCCTAGCATAGACGGTGATGGCTTCCAAACTGAACATGCCCAATACCACCACCCTATCGCCCAGGCACAGAGTGTTACCCTCCAAAACCATCTGCAGGACAGGTGTCGCAAGACAGCATGTATTCTGTGTACATGTATTCTGCAGAGAGGCTCTGCTCCATCCAGCTCAGAACCTGGCCACCGGAAGATTTATACCAGAGCCCTCCCACACACTGAATTCTAGACAGGGTTGCTTGGACATAGCTATTCCTGTCTGCTGCTCCTGGCAGTACTCTAAGACCAAGAGCACCCAGGAAGCCCTGGCAACTTGACCTGACATTGGCACCCACACTCTGCTCCTCAGCTGCCAGGGCTCTACTTGGAGGTGTCTCTGCTCCTCGCAAGGCTTTCCCAGGCTAGCTCCTGTGATTTGGGTCCTGCTTATACACACCATCCTCCTTGCTGTCTCTGTCTCTACTGTTTGGAGTCTTCACCACCTGTTCCCTAGAGCAGACTTGAGGCCACTGGACCAGCCTTCCCCTACCAGATGGAAAGACAAGGGTCTAAATCCTTAGCACTCCATGGAGCTTGGGGAGAAGAGAAGTAGTAGCAAGGGGCCGATTCAGAGGCAGATATGGAGGGAGAAAATGCAATGGCCTACTCTTCAGGAGTGATCTCGGACTCTCAGTGCCCTTCCCTCTCCAGAAGCAGTCTATGGAAAAGGAGCATGCTCTCTGTCCACCCTCAGATTACACAGATGTGATTTAAGTTATCTGGTTATAAATATCCCAAAGAAGCCATTCCGGGGGCCTATGTAGGGTGTGGCACCACCATTGTCATAGTCTGAGGCAAGGAACCATATGTCTGGTCTCTGCACAGCCTTGTCACTCTCCCAGTCTGAATGAATAGTCTGTTGGGACTGATGATGGGTGAAAGCCTTAGAGGGAGGTCACGCATTTCCAGAACTCCACTCTCACTCCGCACAGCACGGGAGCTGAAGCTGTTTCCCAGGAGCCATGAGGTAGAGGCAGAAGAAATCTGACGGACGTCCTAAGAAAACCAGCGCACACCTCACTCAAGGTCTTTCAAGCCACAGGCTTTGTCTGCTCAGGGTCTCACTAGCCTTTTGCGAAATAATGAGGCCCAGGAGAAAGGCAGGCATAGCAACAATGGGGCCAGTGGCGGGAAACAGTCTTTAGAGACCCCATTGTCCATTTCTCCCGCCGGAAACGAACAAGCAGGATCCTGCAGAGGAGACCCCACACCCTGCAGGCTCTCTGCCATGTCTGGATGCTCAGCACGTCTCAGGGGCCTCCGGACAGAGGGGCCCATTCTTCCCCAAGGGCGGGACCGGGCCAAGGATGACTGTATGGCTCACAAGGACCATGGAAGGGAATGGCGCGGTGCCAGACTAAAGAACCCCTCCCTAAAGGCCTCGTAAGGAGCTGAAAGTGATGTCTGTCTGTTTGCCGCCCCCCCCAGGCCACCTTTAAACAAACAAAAAAACAAACAAAAAAAAAACAATTAGCTCAAGTCTTCCAAACTACGGCACGGTTGCTCTGAACCCCAGCAGCACCCTGGAATTCGAGGAAAACATGAGCTCACTGGTCAGCAGGCTAAGAAGGGTTAGAAGGGCAGCAGACTGGAGAGTAGACAAAGTGAGGCAGGCACAGAGCTGGGTATGCTGCCTGCCACAGAAGACCATGACTACAGTGGCTGGTATGGTCCAGATTACTTAGTATTCTACCAGCTCACTGTGGGTACCAGGATGCCATCCGAGCCACACCCTTCTCACCCACCCTCCCATCACCCTCCCCAACACCCCATCTCCAGAAGAAGGTCCATCCAGGGCTTGCTCCCAGGTCTCTCAGTCCAGTGCCATCTCACATGGGTTGAGATGGGTCGTGAGAGCAGCTGAATAGACACGGCTGAACTCTTGGAAGCGGGGAGCACAGCCCAGCCAAGCTTCGCCAAATCGGCTCCAGCCCATGAAGAGGAAGGAGCCTGGGCCAGGACGCACACCACAGCGCAGCAAGGTACGAATGGAGGCCCGGCCTTGGCCCTCCGAGCTCCCTTCCTTGAACAGTGGCAGTGTCTGGCGGATGACACGAGCAACCACCACAGTGATGACTGATTCTTGCAGCTCTGTGTCATGGGCGACCCCATGGATGGTCCCGTGGATCACTACGAGGAGACATGGTGGCCAGTGGTGGGCACGTGGGAATGTGAGGCAGACCCTAAGCTCTCCCGCAACAGAAACACTCACCAAAATCACTGGTGCATGCAGCCAGGAGGAGCTCGGCATCACTGCAGGGCCTGCAGGCACCTAGCATGCAAGGCAGGTCATCAGCCAGGCCTGTGATCTCTCAGCACGAGCCCACAGCTCCTCCCAAGAGGAAAAGGTACAGGAGCAAGAGACTAAACCCTTCTCCCAGCATCCTATAGCCTGAAGACACCCTGCAGGTACATGCCTACTGATGGGCACCTCAGTGCCTCATACACAGGCTTGGTACCATCTCATAAACTCAGACTAACACTGGGAAACGTTCTGTGACCTCCCAGCTCTAGCTAGGGATATTCTAGTGGACTCCAGTTCGGGGGGGTCTCTAGCTAGGGCAGAACAGTCAGAGAGCCATTCATTCCCTGCAGGGTCAGGCTACAAGTTCCAGAAGAGCAAAGCACTGGGCCTGGTGCCCTGCAGGGAGGCAGGGCAGGCAGTCTCCATGGTGACGAAGAGGCACACTGGACTTTTGTTGGCTGGGCTTGGGGGGAGGGGAAGGAGGTCACCACCAGGCCAGGGAGCCCTGGACAGCCTTGGCCATAGGCTTTGATTCTGCCTCAGCTTAACCCTTCCCCCAATCCTTCAGAAACCAGAGACCCAGGGCTGGCCTCTCGGGCATTTGCCCCCTCCTGCTCTTTTCCTAAACCGAATCTTTTAAGAGGAGGAGGAGAGAAAGGCGGGGGCACTTCCAACTCACCTCCTTACGACCTGGAAGCCACTATGCTCTCCACCGGAGTGGCCTCTGTCAAGCTACAGAAGGACTCTCCATGCAATGGGGTGGCAAGGCCCAGTCCCATCAGGTCAGTGTGGAGGGCCAATTTCTGACACCCAGCCAGTCTCATAATCACTCACCATCCACACCAAGACCTTGAGCCTGGGGAGACATTTCTGCACGTTGGTCCTCGTGCAGTTCAAAACGGAAGGCAGCAACTCTGCGGCTGATGTCGCGGTGTGGTGTGGCCTGCAGGAAAAGGGCTCGGCGCTCGCGGGGACCCCAGCGCATGCAGCGGCCCCCAGCCAGGTCCGGGCCCTCGGCCAGTAGCAACTCTAGATTGCCGGTCATACGTTCAGCGAAGACCTGGGCACCAGCGAAGGGCCGCTCTGGGCGCAGACAGACGATGCTGGGCCGTGTGCCCGGATCGGGGCCGCCCAGGGTCAGGCGCAGCGCCCCAGCTGGGTACAGCCACTCGATAGCGCCCTCAGTACAGTCCAGGGTCAGCTGCCCCACGCTGCCAGGCTCCTGGGTCAAACCGCTGGGGACAGGACGGTGGTTCTCAGGTGGGTGACCCTCGTTCCCTAGCCCGCTCATCCCTTTTCCCGCGGCTACCAACATCTGCTTCTACTCTGTGTAACAGGACATTGAAGTCTGCGTTTCCTCAGTTCCAAGTGGGAGGGAACCCTCCAACCCAAGAAGTAAATAAAATAAAATAAATAAATAAATAAACCCACAACCCTCCCCGCAGTCCCTCCTGGTACCTGCCCCTCCAGCTGCAGCGGTCTTCCGAGTAGCCAGCGTGAGCGGACGCGGCCAGGAGGCCGCAACAGAGCGCGCAAAGAAGCGTGGCTACCAGCATGGTTAGGGGACGCGCCGGGGCCTCGGACTGCTGCCCCGGGAGGGTCGGGGCCGCAGCGCGAGCAGCCCGCGGCGCGGCTGCCCGGCCCGGCGCGTCCCCACAACCGGCGACCCCTCGCCGCTGCCCCCTCTGAGCTCCGGGGCTAGGGGGCGGGGCCTTTGCTCTCGGACCAATCGCCACAAGCCGCAGAACTTTCCTCCAATTGCAGCACCCTCGAGGGGGTGGGGCGGGCTCAAGGCGGGAGCTCGGTCCAAGGCAGGGTTGATGTAGAAAGCGCTCCTGTTTCCCCATTTGGAGATCCCCAATAGGAACGTTTGGTGGGTTGGTGGGGTTCGCTGTCGACTGGAATCTGGAAGGCTGTCCACCCCTTACCTTCAGTGGACCTCGGGGCAGTGGGACTTTGTAAGAGAAGTAGTAGAGTCTGCAGCCAAAATCTGAACACTGGTATCCTGCTGCTGGTACTTAAGGAAAAGAGATTAAAACCCCTGTGTTACTGCATCTCATAAGGGAGGGTACAGAGGGCCTGGAGCATGGAGCTAGGCCAAACCTTCGGTTTGGGGAAAAGAAAGAATACTGGCTAGGTCTGGAAGGAGTAGCGTGGGTAGTGTGGATCTCCTTCTGCCACCATACATTCTCAGACCTAACTACACACTCCTCCAATGTTAAATGGATACTAAGAAAAAAATGAGGCGTTCTAGAGGACCTGCCTAGGGACCCACCTGACTGACAAAGCCTGGTAGTCTGCCGGTGCCAAAGTACAGGCCATTCCTACAGTCAAGATCAACCGAAAGGGAATCAGAAAGATATCCCAGGCAGCCTGAGGATGTAGCTAGGTTATAGAGCACCTACCACACAGGCATACACCCCTGGCTTTGATCTTTAAAATAATGTTAAACTGAGAGTGTAGTGGGTCTTGCCTGTAATCCCAGCGGGCAGGAAGTAAAGGAAGCAGCTCAGATGTTCAAGGGCATCCTTGGCTCCATAGTGAATTCAAGGACAGTGTGGGCTACATGAGAACCTCTTTTTTTTGTTTTGTTTTGTTTGTTGTTCATTTTTAAAAAAATATTTTTATTAGATATTTTCTTTATTTACATTTCAAATGTTATCCCCTTTCCTGGTTTCCCCTCTGAAAATCCCCTATCCCCCCCCCCCCGAGAACCTCTTAAAATAAAATAGAGCCACTGTGAAACCCCCCAATGGGGAAGAGCTTCCTTGGAGCAGCTTGTCCTTTGGATCTGACCGAAGGGAGGGTGGAGGAGATGGAAAATAGAAGAAGAACCTTGGCAGGTCCCCAAGGATCTCTCTCTCTCTCTCTCTCTCTCTCTCTCTCTCTCTCTCCCACCCCCAGGGCTCTGTTTCTGGATCCTCCAGGTTCCGAGTGAAACCCTTCCGGTTGGCCTGGACCTGCGCTCAGAGACAGATGAGATCCAGTGATCCCACTGGCAATCTGGGGAGGAGCTTCAAACACTGACTACTTTCTCCTTGCCTCCCAGGCCCTCTTTGACCAATAAGAAGGCTCAGATGGCTCCTTGCCCCAGTCCAGAGAGTCAAAATGACACAAGGTGAGAGTGACCAGAACTTTCCTGATGAATCAGTAAACACAGTGTGGTGTGACTGTTCTTGGAAGAAACATTACATATGGGCTGGAGAGATGGCTCAGCGATTAAGAGCACTGATTGCTCTTCCAGAGGTCCTGAGTTTAATTCCCAGCAACCACATGGTGGCTCACAACCATCTGTAATAGGATCTGATGCCCTCTTCTGGTGTGTCTGAAGACAGTGACAGTATACTCATATATATGAAATAAATAAATAAGTAAAATAGTAAATAAATAAATAACATTAAATATGACTTTTTTCTCTCAAATAGTATAGAAATGTGGGATGCTATAAAAGCAAGGAATTCAAATTTTTTTTATTTTCTCAGCTTGGTAGACTTTTATGCAAATGTTTTAATCCACCCCCATACCAAACACAAAGGCCCTACTATATTCTTGAATTAAAATGGTTTATCTTTTACCCCTTCGTTTTCTTTGCACAGATTCTCTTAAAACTAACCAAGCTTGGGCTGAGCAAGGTGGCACACAACTTTAATCCCAGCACTCCTGAGGCACAGGCAAGGCAGATCGCTGTGAGTTCGAGGCAAACTAGCTCTACATGGTGAGTTCCAGGACAGCCAGGGATCTTTACACAGAGAAATTCTGTCTCAATACAAACAGACAAACAAACAAACAAACAAACCTAGCCAATCACTAAAGACCGTGAGGTTGAGCCCAGCCAATGGGGAAAAGACACAGTCATCACCTGAGTTAGAATAAAAACCAATCCCTGTCTGAGTTGCCTCTTCCATGCTGTGAGCAGCTCACTCCTTGGTCAGCAGTAAAGGTTTGCCTTCTTGAGACACTTCAGTTAGAGTGGAGGTCTCTTTCTTTGCAACCTCAAATTTATTTCTAACAGAATGAAGCCCGGATGATTCTATCGTAAACCCTTGACGTCCGGGTTTGGATGTTGCTTTGGTCTCATATCATATCTTCTTTCCATGTCCTATCTCTCTCTCTTTTGGAATAGGAGAATGAATTCTGTGCTGTTGTATAGTGGAAGTATGTAACTTATTTTTTACTTTATAGGAGTTCACAGTTAAGAATTTGTCAGGATGGTAGGGAGGAGGTGTTGCCATGGTGTGCAAGGCCCTGAATTCCATTCTCAGCACCCAACAACAATAATAACATCCTTTAAAAGTAGAAAGTGCCTGGCGTGGTGGCACATGCCTTTGATCCCAGCACTTGGGAGGCAGAGGCAGGCAGATTTCTGAGTTTGAGGTCAGCCTGGTCTACAAAGTGAGTTCCAGGACAGCCAGGGCTATACAGAGAAACCCTGCCTTGAAAAAAAACCTAAATAAATAAATAATAAAATAAAATAAAAATTTCTAATAAATAAATAAATAAATAAATAAATAAGAGGCCACCTGAGACGCTGCAGCTATTGAGAGGCAAAGGCAGGTGGATTTCTGTGAGTCTAGGTCAGATTGGTGTCTTTGCAGAGAGTTCCAGACCTTCTGGTTATATGATGAGATCTTGTAATCTATCAGAATAAGTAATATTTGGGGCATAATGACACATACCTTTAATCCCAGCACTTGGAGGCAGAGAAAAGTAGATCTCTGTGAGTTCAAAGCTAGTCTGGGCTACATAGTGAGTTCCAGGACAGCCAGGGCTATTCAGAAACCCTGTTTCAAACAAATAGAATATGTAATAAATAGTGGCGCACACCTTTAATCCCAGCACTCAGGAGGCATAAACAGGAGGATCTCTGAGTCTGGAGCCAGCCTGGTCTACTTAGAGAAGTTCAAGACAGCAGGGATGACATAGAGACCTTGTCTAAGAAAACAAAACAAAAATAAAAAAAAAAAAAAATAAATAACAAAGTCAGATGGGCTGGAAAGATGGCTTATCAGTTGAGAACACGTTACTGCATTTGCAGAGGACCTAAGCTGTGCTCCCAGATCCCACATCAAGAGGATCACAACAGCATGAAACTCCATCTTCAGGGAATTTGATGCCTCTTGTCGCCACAGGCAAATCCACTCTCATGCATGCATGCACGGGCACACACACACACACACACACACACACCTAAAGGTAAAAAAAAAATGTAAAAATTAAATCATAAATACAATATTTTCAGCCAAACAGTGGTGACACACTCCTTTAATCCCAGCACTCAGGAAGCAGAGGCAGGCAGATCTCTGTGAATTTCAGGCCAGCCTGGTCTACAGAGTGAGTTCCAGGACAGCCAGGGCTACACAGAGAAACTCCATCTTGAAAGACAAATAAATAAATAAATAAATAAAATAAAATAAAATAAAATTCAATGGAAAGGCATGGCAAAAATAAAAATGGTAAATTCAGCCGGGCATGGTGGCGCACGCCTTTAATCCCAGCACTCAGGAGGCAGAGGCAGGTAAATTCAAGTAGTTCTCTACCCAACCCCTTTTAAATAAGTGTTTTCAAGTGTGGAGTCCCGGGGGCAGGGGGATTTCTGTGGTTATAATTTTAAAACTTTAAAATCAATCTGGAAACAGAAAGAAAAAAAAAAGAAAAATATGACATGCCTGATGAAATTATAGCAGACACCAAGGCCTGTACCGAGGATACAAGACACCTCGGGCAACCACAGTACAACTATCCAGCCTGAGAAATTGCAGCTACTTTGGTAATTCTTTGGTACTTCCCATTGCAAGCCACTGAGGCAGAAAAGTAGTCTCCAGGCGCCCTCTAATGGTAATATGGGGATGAGCTGGCCAGTCTCAGAGTTGAAGTCGTCCGACCCTAACCTCCAAGGGCAATGGCAGGAGACCTAGCAGTAAGAGGTAACTGCTAGAGGTTACTAAGGGGTAACTTGGTCTGAAAGAAACACTCACCTGACCGGAGTCTCTCTATTAAACTTACTCTTCCCATCTTCATCTTCTAGCACCATAACAATGATTCTGTCACGATGGTAGATTCTAGACAGGTGCCACTTCTCACACTGGTCAGGGAAAGGGACCCTTGACCATCATTAGCTAGCAGAAGTCTGATGCCCATGGGTATAGATCCCAGAAAGCCATGAGTAGCCTCAGGGTCCAACAGAGCTGCTCCTGGTGCTTTTAGATACCCAGAAGGAAAATGAAGGATGAATGAGAGAGCACCCCACATCTCAGAGAACCTTTAGCTGTTTATGCTCAAGCTTGGGGACTTCCTTGAATGTCTCAAGACTTTGTGCCCTTACCTTAATAAATGAGTTGCAACCGGGTGATAGCAGCGCACACCTTTAGTTCCAGCACCCAGGAGGCAGAGGCAGAGGCAGGTGGATCTCTGAGAGTTCAAAGCCAGCCTGGTTTACAGAACTGAGTTCCAGGACAGCCAGGACTACACAGTGAAAGACTGTATCTAAAAACAAGAAGAAAAAAAAAACAAGAAAGAAGTAAAGAAAAGAAGGAAGGAAAGAAGGAAGGAAAGAAGGAAGGAAAGAAGGAAGGAAGGAAGGAAGGAAGGAAGATGTCTCTTTTTATTTGATCATTACTATGATAGATGGATGGATGGATGGAAAGATGAGAGATAGATTAAAGTGTCAGAGTCAGCTAAATGCCTCAAAGACATGCTCACAGGCCAATCTGATGGAGAGAATTCCTCAGTTGAATTCTCCCTTCACACATATATTATGCTAACAACAAAAATTACCCATCATAGGGGTTGTCCGGGCTGGAAATCACACTGAGACCTGTTTTCTGTACTGTCTTCCCCAGGGCCATGTACTGCACTTGTGGATGCAGTGGGGACAACAGAGGCCTTGGTTGTTATGAGTGTCACCACTCAGGCACCCCATCTCCAGCCATACTGTCCCCTGTTACACAGGCCTTTGCAGGTTGAGGACATCAATAATGTATGTGCAGTATGCTGGTCCCTAAGCAGAGTGGAGGGTAAGCAGCCCAAACGTTCAGCAGGAGAGCTGATGGGAGACATGCAGCTGGTTCCCAATGAACAGGCCATCCAATTGGGGCTATTCGGGGAAGAGCTACAAGTGAGGAGAGTTGACAGGGATTAGAAAGCCAATGACTCCAGGACCATGGAGATTTGAACAAACACAACCACAAATATAACCTGAAATCTGACCTACTGACAGAGGGTGAGTTTGGGTTTCTCCTTGATCTTGTGAGAAAGGGGGGACAAGTTTCCCACCTGCCTAGGACTGCCCCCTTCACAGATAGCAGATAACATTTGAAGCCAGGTAGGGGCTAGATACAGGTAACCTGAGAGCGTTCCTGTATCCCTTAGTGAGCCTGTGGCACCAGGACCCTTACAGCCAGGATTAAATGTGTGTCCTGCTGGATGGAGCTGCAAGGTGGAAATAACGATGGGTGGGGGCACCAGGGGACCAGGAAAGTGCATCAATGGTACCTACCCCCTGAGCACTGCCTTCCCTTGCTGTACCCAGCTGGACCTAGGCAGTTTCAGGGTGGTTCAGCCATCAGCCCCTTGAACACAGAGACCTCATCCAGGATACAATCATAGCCGTCAGCTCCCAAGAAGTCTCAGGTTTCCAGCCATTCCCATGGTTTCTGGATACATCTCCCCCCCACCCCATTAGCCTGGCACTTCAGGGGGTTGGGCATTGAGGTTTCTATCTCTGTAGTTTTTCATTTGCTGAGAAGCCCCCCCCCCCAACACAAGCCTAAAATGCAGCTGCTGATTGATTTGAAGCTGAGCTATAAATAGCCACTGGCTCCAGCCAGGGCCAGGGGAAAATATCCCATTGCTAGGAGACGACCGTTGCCGGGAGACCGCCATCACTAGGCGACTCGTGCTGCTGAGGTGTCAGCTGGGCCCTGAGTCATCCTCAGTCTTGACAGGGGGTGGGGCCAGGCCAAAGCAGAGGCCAGCAGAGAACCTCAACGCTCTCACCCTGTCATCAGGGCAGCCAGACTGATGTTCCACCTGCTTCTCTCCTGTGCACTTCAGCCTCTGGCTCTTGGCAGGGACAGGGTGGAGGAAAAGGAAAGGGCGGAGGAGTATAGGGAGACAGGAAGAGGAATGGAAAAGGACAGAGGGTAAGTAAAGAGGGAGAGAGAAGAAAGGAGGGTAGAGAGGATCGGGGGCATAAAGTATCTACCTGAGCTCAGGGTGACTCACTTGAAGGGGTCGCTCCCCACCAATACTGTGCACTCAAGGTATTCCTCCTTATAGCCCAACTACGTTTCCCAGAAGGGGTTCAGTGAGGGGAACGACCTGGGGAAGATGTGACCCAGCTGTGTGTCTCCCCAGCACTCTCCACACTAGAACCCTGAAAGGCCATGCCTGGAACCTCCTGTGGTAAGACTTAGAGACAGTGTAGAGCTATCATCATCACTCTAGGCTTAGGAGTGATCCCATGATGCTCCCTCCTCCCTCTCTATCCGAGCCAAATGTGCCAGCAGCCCTAGTCTTCATCATCCCCATTCTGTGGAGTTGGACCTTAGAAGCCTGGATAGAAGACAGTGTTCTCTGCTCTGACATCAAGGCAAGGGTGAGGAACATAATAATAGCCTTAGATGAGGGGTGTCTTAAGAGAGGGGTGCTTAAGACAAGTAAGACTGACCCGTGAAGAAAGCATCCTGGTTGAACTGGCCCTATATGCTACCCCATATTCTGTGCAGGAGACGAAAGTCCCTGGTCAGGCACTTGGATATTGTCTGACACAGTTCTCTCAGGATGTAAGATGTTCCAAAAGCGTCATCAGGAATGAATGATGCAGGAATCCTCCGTGGAAGGTGTTCCAGAAGCCAGCTTCCCTATCATCATGACCACAGGGGTGTGTGAACCTCCCCTATGCCCCACTGGGTACCCAGGAAACCCCACCCTGGCCCTCTAAGTGTTGTGTCAGCCAACAGCTCATCATAACTGTGCCATCAGAGAGCCAGTAGGCCCAGGCTGAGAAGAGGGGTTCTTGGTGTTTGGGGAAGACATGAAAGTGAAAACTTCTGGGGAGGATATAGAGTCTGAGAGTCAAATAAGTTCATTCAGTGGCAGGTGACAAGAGGCCACACCAGATGAAGTGCCAGGTGAGAGATGTGGTACCCTCCTAGCTGGCATAGAGCCCAAGGAACAAGGGTCTTTAAAAAAAGATTTATTTATTTAATGTATGCGAGTACACTGTAGCTAGCTGTACAGATGGTTGTGAGTCTTCATGTGGTTGTTGGGATTTGAATTTTTAGGACCTCTGCTCACTCTAGTCAACTCGGCTCGTTCCGGCCCAAAGATTTATTTATTATTATACATAAGTACACTGTAGCTGACTTCAGACACACCAGAAGAGGGTGTTAGATTAGGGCATCAGATCTCATTATAAGTGGTTGTGAGCCACCATGTGGTTGCCGGGATTTGAACTCAGGACCTTTGGAAGAGCAGTCAGTGCTCTTACTCAGTGAGCCATCTCGCCAGCCTGGAACAAGGGTCTAACAGACCACAACTGAGGAGATAGCTGCCTGAGAGAGCTGGACCATTAATGCATGCCAACTGAACTCCTGGAATCCCAAGGGGAGCAGAAGAGAGCAGTAAGTTGGAAGTTTCTGATGACATGAAGGAGAGCCTGATCTGAGGAGGATGGCAGAGGTAGAGGGAAGCAGGTTGGTCCTTTGATGAGAGAGGAAAGGCCCCCAGATTAGTGCTCAGTAACTTCCTAAGTGCTCTCAAGAGACAGGGCCACTGTGTGCTGGGCCTTCCTCACACCCACCTTCACACCGGAGTGTGCTCATCCTATCTGCCCCAGCCAAGACACACGCCCAGCTAGTGATCCCCTGTAGCATTTACAACAGGCAGAGGGAAACCAATCAGCACAAGTCAGAATGAAACTTGGCTCAGACCGATTTGACTGTAACCAACGCTGGACCAAAACTTCTAGAGTCTGGTCCACATCATTTTACTTTAGCCATATTTTTTCTTTTTTAAAAAGATGTATTTATTTATTTTATGTATGTGAGTACACTGTCACTGTCTCCAGACACACCAGAAGAGGGCATCAGATCCCATTACAGATGGCTGTAAGCCACAATGTGGTTGCTGGGAATTGAACTCAGGACCTCTGGAAGAGCAGTCAGTGCTCTTAACTGCTGAGCCATCTCTCCTGTCCTACTTTAGACATATTTAAGCACAGCACAATTTTTTGGGAAAAGTATTCAGATAACAATGAACTCGGTTCCAAGTGCACAACAATTTTTTTAAAGATTTATTTATTTATTTTATGTATGTGAGTACATTGTAGTTATCTTCAGACACACCAGAAGAAGGTACCAGATCTCATTACAGAGGGTTGTGAGCCACCGTGTGGTTGCTGGGAATTGAACTCAGGACCTCTGGAAGAGCAGTCAGCGCTCTTACCCACTGAGCCATCTCTCCAACCCCAGGTGCACAACAATTTAAGCCATGCTTGCATTGAGATTCTTTATGATGTACATCTGGCTTCTTTCACAAGAATGGGGACTGTTGGGACTGGAGAGATGGCTCAGTAGTTAAGTCACTGCACTTTCAGGGGTCCTGAGTTCAATTCTCAGCAATGGCATGGTGGCTCACAACCATCTATAAAGGCATCTGATGACCTCTTCTGGTATGTCTGAGGACAGCTACAATGTACTCATATGCAATAAACAAACAAACAAACAAACAAACAAATAAATAAATAAATAAGACTGAGATAAATGTAATGCCAGTGGGTGTCAGGATTGGCCTGGCCCTAAAATATTATAGAAGTCACTTAGGCTGTTGTAAAATACAAGTGACATCACTCATAATGTATTTTGTGGCCTAAATGTAATGGTTTTAAGGGGAAAAGGTCTGAGCTAAGTCAATTCTTGGAGATGAGAACAGACCCTGTCTCATCTGACAGTGAAGGATCACCAGGCTGTAAAACAGCTGGAAAGAGCAGCTTCGCACCTCATTCCACCGAAGGGGTAAGTTGTGTGTTTAACTTTTTCTGGATTCCCCAGTGGTTATTTGTGCGTGCAGAGGCTTTTTGTCCTCTGTAATTGCCCAAGGACCCATGCTACCACCGAAGACCAACTGCAAGGGCAATAAGTAGAGAAGTGGGAAGAGCATAGTCTGGCTACTCACATCTGCCCTAGTCCCTGCCCCATGCTGATCCATCATATCTGATCCATATCCAGGCAAGATAGTGACACTCTAGTTCCAGCCACACCCATGCCTGCCTCAATCCTGGCTATGACAAGCTAGACTCAAGGCCCCTGCTGTAAAAACAGTGACTCACCCTATAAAAGACAGCCAGGGCCTTGGAGAGAGATTGGTCTGCAAAGTGTATGTCTTGCAAGCACTAGGTCCTGAGTTCTGTCCTCAAATTGCATTCAAAAATTAAAAAAAAAGAAAAAAAAAAAGCCGGGCGTGGTGGTGCACGCCTTTAATCCCAGCACTTGGGAGACAGAGGCAGGTAGATTTCTGAGTTCAAGGCCAGGCTGGTCTACAGAGTGAGTTCCAGGACAGCCAGGGATACGCAGAGAAACCCTGTCTCGAAAAAGTTAAGGCTGAATTCTGTGGCCTGTAGCTGTAACCTCAGTATGGGAAGTCGACACAGGTGACCTCTAGGAGCAGTAGCCAGCCAGCCCAGCCTACTCAGTCAGTTCCAAACCAGTGAGAGAATGCACACAAGAGGGAAAAAAAAAAAAAAAAAAAGAAAAAAGAAAGAAAGAGAAAAAGGAAGTGGGGGGGGGGAGTGGGTGATACAGGCTAAGGGGTAGTTCTGTGGGTAAAGTGCCTGCCTGAGGATTAGGGTCCTGGGGACCTGTGGGTCAGGCAGTCCAGTATAAATGTCTCAAAAAAGAAAAGAAAAGAAAAATCAGGATAGCTCTTCAAGCTCTCACCCTTTTTTACTTTACTCTCTAGCCCTTCTTCCATCTCTCTCTTTTTCCCCCTCTCTTTATGTGGCCATGGCCGCTCTCTCTCCCTCTTTCTACCTCCTCTCTTTCTCCCTTCCTTTTAACGATAAAGCTCTAAAACCATTAAAAAAAAGAAAAGAAAAAAAGAAAAGACAAAACAGGGTAAAGAGTGGTAGAAGACAGACTGGCAAGATGGCTCAGTGGTTAAGAGCACTGACTGCTTAACCTGAGCAAAAGGTCCTGAGTTCAAATCCCAGCAATCACCTGGTGGCTCACAACCATCTGTAGTGGGATCTGACGCCCTCTTGTGGTGTGTCTGAAGATAGCCATGGTATACTCACATACATAAAATATATAATTTTTTTAAAGACTGGTAGAAGAGGATTCTAATATCAGTCTCTCTCTCCTCTCTCTCTCTCTCTCTCTCTCTCTCTCTCTCTCTCTCTCTCTCTCTCTCTCTCTTTCTCTCTCTCTCTCTCTCACACACACACACACACACATATACTCACTCACACACACTGCCTAAGAAATACCTGAGACTGCCCTCTAACTTCTATTTGCACCTTCACATATATGATCATACACCACACACACACACACACACACACACACACACACACACACACACACACACACACCAGCTAGGATACAGCTTACTTCCCTTTCTTATTGCCCCTAGGCCTCACATCATTCCCAGGAGACAGACCTCCCATCTCCACAGCAGTTGGTCTCATCTGAGGACATTCCACCCTGAAGCTCCTTCTCTTCCAAGACGCTACTCTGCTGTCCCAACATCTGCTGTTTCTGGTCTCAAGAGAGACCCAGATTGGGGTCCCTTTAGCCTGCTGAGAGGTCTGGCTCTCCAGCAGCCCTTAATGGGTCCTTTTACACAAACCACCCTCCCTGGTCCATACAGGCTGCCACCACCTGACCTCTACTTCATCTCAGAGCGAACCTGTGGAACTCCATAAGGCAGGTCGATTCTCGAACCATTCCTACCAAGTGCTATGGGGACAGAGAGGGCGTCTCAGATCATTTGTGACATTGTCAGAAGTAACCCCTCCCCACTATCACTCCACTGTCTTGTGTTTTCATTGACGCTTGCTTTAGTCACTTGCTTGCAAGTGTGTGACTATGTCACCCAGAACAGGGATTCTTCTGCCTGACTCGCAACAGGATCGGAAGGGATATGAATCCTAGGGGCCATAAGGAGGGTGTGTGTGTGTGTGTGTGGAGGTGCGACGATGTCGATGTCTCCACTCGGCTTCTCTTTCCTCGCCCTCACAGGTGGCAATCCAAGCAAGGGCACATAGGGCCAGTTGCATCTGCGCAGGATCCGGAACCCCACTGCCAACCGCTCGCGCCAAGGACCGCAATTCTCCTCAGCTGGCAAGATTCTGGGTCGCCACCACTTTGTGCAGATGGGACACTCGAAGCTGCTCTTCGGCCGCGCGGCCTACGGGGTTTGTTATTGTGCGAACACCGGCCGCTGAGCGGGTGCTGCCGCCTGGCGCGTGCCCGTCGGTACCGCACCGGGAGCGCGCGGAGAGGAGCGGGGCGGGGTTGGGGATTCTCGACACCTCAGCCTGGCTCTAGAACCCGGATTGGTCCGGACGCCGGGAGCGCGCGAGGGCGCGGCTCTTAGGGCCGGGCGGGGGGCACGCGCGGCGCCGGCGGCGGCCGCGGAGGAGCGCGGGGAGGAGCGCGGAGGAGGAGCGCAGGGAGGAGGGGAAGGGGAGGGAGGAGGCGCCCGCCGGGTTCCCTGCAAAGCGGCCTTATTTATCTGGGCACAGCCTCAGCCTCCCCGGTGGGAGGCTCAGGGCGGCAGATCCTCTCCCACCGGGGAGCTCCGCTCGGAACTCTGCGGAGAGGGCCCTGGCGCGGGGCGCCGGGCGCGGGGCGCAGTCGGGCCCTGCTAGCCAGTCCAGCACCTCGGCCGCCTCCGCGCTAGGCGGCTCGGGTGCTGAGCTCCCCATGACGCGAGGTCGCCCGGCGGACAGCGTGGCATGAGCCAGAAGCCCTGGCCGAGGTAAGGTGTGTGTGCGCGCGCGGCCAGGCTGCGGGGAGGGGAGGGTCCAGGTCGAGCCACTGCCTCCGCGAAGGCTACAATGAGGAGGGGGCGGGGTGGGGACTTGGGACTGCGCCGCGGCCGCCGCCGCCTGAGCAGGGCTTACGTAATCGCAGCCCCTTCCCCACCTCACCCTTCGGCCGCTGAGCCAGCGGTTCCGCAGCCCCTAACCCTAGTGGCCGGCCTGATTGCGCCCCGCTCGCTACCGGCAGCGCGGTCAGGCTGTATCTCCGTACCACGGAATTGCTGAGAGGAAGCACGGTGGCTGCGAGGACGCGGAACTGCAGGCCGTCAGCCCCCACTCCTTCTGGCTTGGCTCTGGGCTCTCCCCACTCCAGCCCTATGAGCCTCCGGCGGACTGGAGGACGTGACAGGTGTTGATACAATTAAAAGGGAGGAGCCATGTGGATATGTGGCCTAGGGGTCCTGGACGCCTTCTGGACATGAGCTGGTATAGAGCTGCCGCCCACAGCTCTATACCAGGGAGTGGGCTGGCATGTCTTTGGTTCTAGAAAAAGAAAATGGGCCTTGGCCAAGATTGGAAGGCTTCAAAATGGGGAATGGGCATCCTGAGATTGCTGAGCAGGGCTTCCATGTCCTTCTAGGATGTTAGTCAGTGGGGGATCCTCCCCACCCGTCATCCCAGGAGAGAAGGCTGCACTGTTGAGGCCTGGATCTGGCCTAGCAGCCCTCCTGCTAGCCCCTCCCAGCCCGAGCCAGCAGCTGACCTCCCAGGAGCAGATGGCAGATGCCACTTCACCTGCTCCCTCCTGGAGGCCCGACTTCCACTGCCATCTTGTCCCAGGGCCCACTGACCAGGGTCTTCTCAGGCCTCCCTGCTGCCCCTTCGGGACACGGGACCCTCTGTTCCAGCCCAACACTTTGATGAAGTGCTGGACAGCAGCCTCATCGCAGCAGGGGGGAGGGGCGGGGGGGGGGCCGGTGTTGGGACAGGAGCCTGGATGATTAGGGGCTGCCTAGATCAGGTCAGAGGCATGGTGGAGCCTCGATTTCCTGCCTAGACGTGGCCTGAGGGCCGGGCTGGGAGCCATTGGGAGAAGAGAGGGAAAGTCAAGGTTGAAAACGTGGGTGATGTTGAGATAGCCCAAGATTCAGCAGCCTCATTTCCTGCCACCCTCACTATTTGCCTCCCCAGTCACCCATACTGTAAGTCCAGGACACGTATGCACTCACCTGTTCTCCCAAATACACCTGAACAGGTCCCGTCTCGCACTGATGAAGTTAAAACAAGTGCATCTAGGTAGCCCTGAGAGATTGGGCTCTCTATTTCAGAGGCACTAGAAGGGGCTTCTGGTGGGCATCACTCAACCTTCCTGACCATAAGCCTTCACCTCTGAGAGTCACTGATGAACCTTCCGGGACTGGCACTGGGGGGGGGGGGAAGGCAGCAAAGCAAGGTCAGGAGGTCAGTGAGCAGCCCTGAACTGTCCCCATTAGTGGTCAGATGGCCAAACTGGCTGCAGAGAGTGCAGGTGGGCCTCACTTGGCAGGTGTCTAAAGGAGCCTTGGGTTTTGAAGGTCTCATATTCTACAGAACAGCGGGAGGGGGGGCGTGATAAGATGAAGCCTGTCGTGACTATTTGCCCTTAGTTTGGTCACAGAGCATTAGTTTGATCTTCTGGAGCATTGACCTAGGTTCAACCTGGGTCTGTTTACCTCCTGGGCCAAGGGTCTCCCTATCCCCAAGTCCCTGGCACACACACACCCCAGAGGCAGCTCCAGCAGGGGGTGGAAGAAAAGTGCTGTGGTTGACACGTGCAAAGTGGCAGGGATGTGAATGTGCCTGAGTCACAGCACTGTCACAGAACATGTTGCCTGCTCTGTGCCCCCAATCTCAGATACCCTGGTCGTCACCCCAGGCCACGGGGCTGCCACTACAGACTGAACTGGAGATGGGTGTTTTGGTTGTCCTTTTCAAACCTGAGGAGCTGATCAGGGCAGGTGCTATGCAGGCCAGAAGCCAGCCTCCAAGGTGGCCTTCATCCTGACCTGTGCACAGACTCAGGGAAAGAGTCCCTAGACTGAGAGAGATGACGGGTGAGACATTGGTGAGTGTGTAGTTGGCGGTCTTTAAGATTTCAGGGTAACAGCAGTGACCCCGCTGGAAGATAGCTGTGTGCAGAGGCCACTAGTCAAATCATAGGAAAACACAGGACCCAGTGAGGCAGAAGAAAAAGACACAAGGTACAACAGATGTGTTCCTAGTCTGAGTGCTTTGGGGTCTTGGGACAAGTGGCAGTTCTCTGCAGCATCAGAAAGATCCATCCCTTTCTGAGGCTTGTTTTGAACGGTGGTGCTCTAGGAAGTCATGAGGCAGGGATGTTGGAGGAAGGCATCTCCTTGGTGACTCCTGTCTCTTTTTCCTAGGATCAGGTCAGATTTTGGGGGTCAGCCAGTCAGATTCCTTAGCCATGAAACCCCAGAAGAGGGACTTAGCCAAAAGATCTCCTCTCCCTGAGTACCTGCACCTCAAGATCAGCGGGTCTGGGGAGCTAGGTGCTGGCACCAATCTATTTCTTTTGAACAAATGCTGACCACAAGCATACCCGGAGTTAAATTCTTGTGCTTCTCCTGCCCCGCCAACCAGCCAAGGCTCTCAGCCTCGGGCAGCTGCACCCCTGAACCTGAATGGTTCAGGTGACCATTTCTTGTCCATTCCTTCAGCAGTACCCAGAAGCCACACACTCATGGTGCTATTTGTCTTCAAGGAGTTACCAGGCCACGGGTAGAAACAGTGATGACATCTCCAGGTGACACCTGGAGGTGCTTTTTCAGAGTACTAGGGGATCCTATCTATGGAGGCAGGCAGCAAGCTCGGCACTGAGAAAGCCTATGAGACAAGCAGGGCACCGCCACTTGTCCAGGTGAGGGGGGGTGGGAGAATGAAGAGCAGGGGTCTGGCTAGGGAAGGAGGAATGGATGGAGATGAGGCCAGGAGACTCTTTTGATGACTGGATATACAAAAGAGGCAAGTCCTCGTGGTTCAGCATCAGACTCTGTGGAATGCCAATCTGGAAATCACCAAGTACTGGAACTTTCCCAGGAGACCCATTGTACCCTCCATGTTCCTTATGTCCACAATGAGTCCTCTAGAGAGGGCAAAGACTACAGTCAGTGCTCCCGGAGAGCACCTTGATGAGACGGGCTGATGAAGACACAGCAGCTGAGGAAGTTGTCACTGTCCCTTCCTAGCCCAGGATGGACCTAGGGAGTCCCATCTCAAGCTCCCCTGCAGTCTAGAGATGACCCAGAATTCTACTCCAAACCAAGCACAGGACATACTGGGCCTGGGGCTGAGTGCTGTGCCAGTTCGGACATCATTCCAGAAGGCCTCTCCTCAGTATTAGCTCCTGAGGTGCTTGTCCGTGAAGGGAGAGACAACCTGGGTCACTTGGCCACTGATCCATCCCCCCACCCCCCTCCTAGGAAGCAGGAGTTGCAGCATCATTAAGGAGCTCTAGCTAGGCATGGCAGTACATATTTGTAATCCCAGAGAGGTAGGATGGCTGTAAATACAAGGCCAGCCTGGGCTATAGAACGATACCTGGGAGCAGACCTTATGTCATCATCTGGTGAGATGGCAGGGCCAGGTGGAGTGATCCTTGCTTAGAACCCCTCAATAACCTCTTGCTCACCTGGCAAGAAAGTTCCAGTCTTCCAGTGTGTGCTTAGCTTTCTCTGAAAGCCTCAGCCCTTGAGTTCAGGTGTAACTGTTTCCATTTTTGGACGCCTGTGGGGTTCTCAGGCTTGGTTAATGTCAAAGAGAAAGAATAAGTGAGAACCTCTCTAATCACAAAGCGAGGTTGACTTTGTGGAGATGAGGCTTCCACCAAGGACAGGGGCCTGGATGGGGGAATTAGACACTGAATCTGGCCTGGATTCACCTATGTGACCCAAGTCTGGAAGGTGGGAAGGGGGTCGATCGTGTGCTTCTGGAAACGTGAATCTCCAGAGCTGCAGAGAGGGGCAGAAAGGAGCCCTGCAGATGCCCGGGGCATCCACGTGCATCTCCCCCCCAACCCCCAGCAACTCAGGCGCTCCACGTGCACACCCGCGGCTGGGAGCATTTTCAGCCTAAATCGGCACAGCTCTTGGATTATTTCTCCCCTGGCACCGCCTCCGCAGCCTCCTCCAGATCCTAGCCAAGCGGGCGGCTTCTCCCTCTGCCTCTTCCTGTGGAGCTGGGTTTGCCGGAGCCACCGATCATTCCTCCTCCGCTCCACTGTCTCTGGTGCAGAAAGCCCGGCTGACCACATTGAGCGCGGGAGCTGTCCGTGGTGCTGCTTGCGGGGTTCCGAGAGCGCTGATTCTGCGCCTAGTGGCTGAGGTTCCATGGGCAGTCTAGAGGTAGACCAAGACTTAGTATATGGCTGGTACTCAGGCTGGGGCTGTCTCTCCACCCTCAGCACAGTTCCCAGGAATGCGGGTGGTACTGGATAAGAATTGGAGCACATAAGGAAGAATCTCATCCTTTCCCATCATGGATGCTGCTGTCCCGCAACAGGCCAGCTTCCCTATATTGCTCCAGGGAATTGGGGTAACCACACTTTAGACTTCCCTTACCGTAGCATGCAAACTATAACTCTTCAGAGCCTCGGGTTCTTATGTGATTGAACCAGTGTGCATTTGGCAAGTGTTAGCATTGCTACTTGCTATACTGGCTTTTTTTTTTTTTTTTTTTTTTTTTTTTTTTTTTTGTAGCTACTATTGCCTGTTCTTGAGCACAAAGAGCAGCCAAGGTCTGAAACCTTTAGGGAATAGCTGGCCTACTCCCCAGGTCTTAAGAGTCATATTGAGAAAGGGAGTAATCAGGAGACAGTACTGAGGGCCTTAGGGTGGACTGCCAATGGCCATCCTTAGACACAGAACTAGGTTCATCATGAGGACCATGTTCTGGGGAGAGCTTAACCCGGGACTTTCCCTTCCCAGAGGTGGGAAACTAGCACAGATTGCATGTGCAATATAGGGAACCATAGAGACAGAATTGCAAAATAAAGGCAGAAGGTAGTTCTTGTCTACTTCTCTTGTGTCAAGCCAGAGTATAAGAAAGAGTAGCCAATTTCCTTGGCCCTGTAGCTCCAGAAAGGGGTCTCAACCTAAAGGGTAACATGAGTCTTTCTCTGCTGAGGGTCTGTGTACTTCAGTGCCCACCACTTGGGAAGCTTCTTCATGTAGCCCTTGGTATTGCTCCAGGCTCCCTGGCAAGGTTATGAGCCACCAAAGCCAGGTATGAAGGTATGACTGAAGGTTTGGTAGAGGCTTTTGTTGACTCCCTGGAGATTGTAGGGCAAAAACTGACAATTCATGTGTGCATCCTGCTCATCCTGGGATCACCTATACACACAGAAAGGGAAACCCTGCCTTGCCCTTGGGTCAGCTCTGGGACTCAGGATTTACACTACCATAGACTGCAAATCCCTCCCACAGGAAGGAGTTTGTGGTGTCACCTCCCAGATTTCATGTTGAGGAAATGGACTCACCAGAGGCTAGCCAAGAGCACTCATTTATAGAAGGGGCCATCTGGAGTCCAGAGTATTGCCTTTGAATGTTTTAAGTGTTGCATTGAGCATTTCATCTGCAGGTGAAATCCATGGAAAAATCACATCCTTCTGGATGCTGGGTGGTGGTGGGTGTGATGTCTGGAATGCAGAGCAGACAGAGATCATGGCATTATGAGAGTCTCACTGCTCTTTCCCTCCGTGCTGTCCACTCACAGTGTCCTCTGCAACCCAGTCACAGGCCTGGGAGTCTGAGGGGAACAGGGAGGGAGTGATTCAGACATGTTGGTCATGCTGGCCTTCCATATGACCTTCCTCCTCCAGTTCTGATCCGAATTTTAGCTCTACCACTTAACTATCGGCCATGAGCTTAGTCAGATAGTTCTCTTGGTCTTGGCCTCTACTTCCTTGGTTGTACAGAGACAGCACAGCACTGTTTGCGTTGACTCGGGTGGGGGATTAGAGCATGTGTCCAGCAGGCTGGAGAAGTGCCTCAGTGCTTGGGTGCCTGCTGCTTTTACAGAGGACCTAGAGGCCTGTAACTCCAGCTCCAGGAGATCTATGTCCTCTTCTGAATTCCACAGATATGTATGTGGTACACATGCAAGAGAACACCCGTACACAGAAAATTTTAAATTTTTTAAATATGAAAAAGCATGTGTCCAAGTATCACTGTGCTGGTAGCACAGTCAGCTATACAGGGGATGCGACTGAGCCTCAGAGCCTTTTATAGGGATACAGATTTTTTTTCTCTTTTGAGATTGGGCTCCTCTGTGTAGTCCTGGCTGTCCTGGAACTCTCTCTGTACAAGGCTGCTCTTGAACTCAGAGATCTGCCTGCCTCTGCCTCCCAAGCACTGGCATGTGCCACCACTGACTAGGTGCACAGATTTTGGAGAGCTGGTCTGTGACTCAGGGCTATTCAAGCACCTTTCTTCTCTGGGTTCTCCGATCCTAGTCCTCAAGATAAACTCCAGGAAGGGGCATCAGAGGATTGGAGGTGAAAGGAACAGTTAAGGATTCCATCTACCACCGGGCATGGTGGCGCATGCCTTTAATCCCAGCACTCGGGAAGCAGAGGCAGACAGATTTCTGAGTTCAAGGCCAGCCTGGTCTACAGGACAACCAGGGCTACACAGAGAAACCCTGTCTTCTTGAAAAACGAAAAAAAAAAAAAAAAAAAAGGATTCCATCTCCCCAAGCCTCGATGGGAATCAGAGCATCAGAAAGCACCTTTGAGCAAGGCAGGCTGAGCCAGTGAATAGGACAGAGAGAGGATGTGGACACTTGAGCTAGCTGTGAATGTGGCCAGCTTGCCTCTTGTGCAGACAGAGAAAGGCGCATACTAGGATCTGTTCTGTTAAGTGGTCCTGGAAATGCTTTGGGTGAGGAGCCTCGAGGATGAGAAAAGGTTAGCTCTCCAGTTCCTCCAGAGCCTGGCACACTTATTTGTTCCTCCTGTCTCATCCACAGAGCGTGCAAGAAAAATGTCGAGCCCCGGTATCGATGGTGACCCCAAGCCTCCATGCTTGCCTCGAAACGGTCTGGTGAAGCTGCCTGGCCAGCCCAACGGCCTAGGTGCAGCCAGCATCACCAAGGGCACACCTGCTGCCAAGAACCGTCCTTGCCAGCCACCACCCCCACCGACCCTCCCACCTCCAAGCCTGGCTACACCACTATCCCGGGTTGCTCTGGCCGGGGGGCCATGCCCCCCAGCCAGTGGACCAGCCTCGGGTCCAGTGTCTGGACCCCCAGTGGAGCGGCCACCACTGGCCACAGACGAGAAGATCCTTAATGGGCTTTTCTGGTATTTCTCAGCATGTGAGAAGTGCATACTAGCTCAGGTGTGCAAGGCTTGGCGGCGTGTGCTCTACCAGCCCAAGTTCTGGGCGGGCCTCACGCCTGTGCTGCATGCCAAGGAGCTGTACAACGTGCTGCCTGGAGGCGAGAAGGAGTTTGTGAACCTGCAGGGCTTTGCTGCTAGAGGTTTTGAGGGCTTCTGCCTAGTTGGTGTCTCCGACTTAGACATCTGCGAGTTCATCGACAACTATTCTCTCTCTAAGAAGGGAGTCAAGGCCATGAGTCTCAAGCGCTCCACCATCACTGACGCTGGTCTAGAGGTGTGTCCCAAAATTGGCTATGACCAGATGGGTCTGGGTCTGGGGAGGGGGGTGGGGAACATGCAGAAGCAACCTTATGGACATGGGAGGTTGAGGGGCCTGGAAGATACTCAGGTGTATACAGGATAAAAAGCAGCAAGGATGGTATTTCGGGGCCTAATGCAAAGTGAAAATGTGGGCTTGTTAAAAAGTGATTAAGATGTCAAGGTTGGTGCAAGAGAGTAGTCAATTACATGTGGGTGTCTGCTTGCTTGTGAAGCTGCCTTGGTGAATGGGCTGCTGGGCTGGTGTGTGGAGGGGTAGCTAAGAGTCTCCTAGAAGCACCCTGCCCTGCCTCCCCACACCCCTGGACCTGGATTGTAATTTTAATATTCAAATCATCTGTTCTAAACACCTGCACTGGCCACACCCTGGCTTGTGTCCCCTGTGCCCTGCCTCCCCCCTTGGAATATTGGGAAAGTATAACAAGCAGTTTAAGTGCATTCCTTGGAGTTCAGCCTGATGCATGCTTGCACAAGCCCACGCCTGAGAGACCACCGCTTCCAGAATCCCAGAAACTTCTTCGGGCAGGCGTGAGCCAGGGAGCTGACTTAGTCTGATTTGTACCTGCCTGTAGGTGATGCTGGAGCAGATGCAGGGAGTGGTGCGTCTGGAGCTGTCAGGCTGCAACGATTTCACCGAGGCTGGCCTGTGGTCCAGCCTCAGTGCCCGTATCACCTCCCTGAGCGTCAGTGACTGCATCAATGTGGCAGATGATGCAATCGCTGCCATCTCACAACTTCTACCCAACCTGGCAGAGCTAAGCCTTCAGGCCTATCACGTGACTGACACGGCCCTGGCCTACTTCACAGCACGCCAGGGCCACAGCACCCACACGCTGCGCCTGCTTTCCTGCTGGGAGATAACCAACCATGGGGTGGTCAATGTGGTGCACAGTCTGCCCAACCTCACCTCACTCAGCCTCTCAGGCTGCTCTAAGGTCACTGATGATGGAGTGGAGCTTGTAGCTGAGAACCTGCGCAAATTGCGCAGCCTTGACCTTTCCTGGTGCCCTCGGATCACCGATATGGCACTGGAGTATGTGGCCTGCGACTTGCACCGACTGGAGGAGCTCGTGCTGGACAGGTGCACACATCCCTACACTCCAGGCGGGTACTGGTGGGATCTCCAGGAACTGGAAGCCTAGAGTGGGTGGTGCCCGGTTCACAGGCTTCGGGGATGGGGAAAACCACATAGAATAGAGTGCCCAAAACTGGAGGAAAAGCCATATTCCAAAAGGGGAGGCCACGGGGTGGGACCAGGGGAAGAATAGGGCATTGGTGTGTGGGGCAGAGACTTGCTCTAGGGACACCTCTGAAAAGGGGGGAAGGACCTAGGTGGGGATGGGGTAAAGTGATTTAAAGGTGGGCAGTCCCCCTTCTGGTGCAACCACAGGTGTGTACGCATCACGGACACTGGTCTCAGCTATTTGTCCACCATGTCGTCTCTCCGCAGCCTCTACCTGCGATGGTGCTGCCAGGTACCTCCATGCCCCCAGGGATCTGGAAATTAGAGCGTGGTTGGTGGCGGGACAGGACAGGGTGGAGGACCAGTACAGATTATCCTTGAACTTCACCCCGCCTCATTCAGAGTCCTCTAGAACCAGCAGCCAAACTAAGCAGAATCATTGGGTTCCAGATTCCCCAAGGCCCTCTTGGTGCTTCCAGTCTACGGGGGGTGGGGGTGGGACTGAGAAATCTCCATTTTGAACCCCTACCTCCTGCCCCTCTAGTGGCTCCAGGTCCCAAGCAAGTGGAAATAAGTTAACACGACCTCCTCTCACTCCCGCCCAGGTGCAGGACTTCGGGTTGAAGCACCTCTTAGCCATGAGAAATTTGCGACTCTTGTCTCTAGCAGGTGAGACACCCCCCACCCCCGCATGCCTCATGGGCAACGATGCCCACTCACTCTGACCCCCACCCCCATCAGGTCCTTTGTGCAGATAGATTCATTTCAGGTTTTGGCAAATCGCATCCCAGGTAGCGGGTTAGAGGGTGAATCCAAGCCCTGTTGGTGACGCCCTGCTCAGATCTACCCTGCATCAGGCCAAGTCTGAACACATCCTTCCCTGGTGGAGGTCCCGCCCATCCTGTCAGATTCCCACCCCTCCACGCCCGGTACAGGTCCCGCCTCATTCAGCAAGCCCAGTAGAATCCACCCCTAGCAGGTCATTGTCCTCTTCAGCCTTTCCCACCTGCCCAGCCCAGTCCAGTCCTCCCGCCAGGCGGAACTGAACTGCTGAGCGGCTGTCCCCGTGCCTCATGCTTGCAGGCTGCCCGCTCCTAACTACCACCGGGCTATCTGGCCTCGTGCAACTGCAAGAGCTGGAGGAGCTGGAGCTGACCAACTGCCCTGGAGCCACACCCGAGCTCTTCAAGTACTTCTCGCAGCACCTGCCGCGCTGCCTCGTCATTGAATAGCGCAGGCTTCCCGACCCGGCCGCGGGAACCGGCCACGCCCTGGGCAGTAGCCCTTCTTCCATCCCTGCCGGAGCATCTCTTCTCCGCCCTGCGCTGGAGGCGGGGCAAGCTGAGGGAAATCCCGCCCCGTGCCTCCCTTGCTCCTCTGCTCAACTGCTCCTTCCCTGTCTGGGGCAAGAGGCAGAGGGGCCAGCCCCACGCACGCACGCACACTCGGGGACTTTGTGCATGCCCCTCGTGCCCGCACTGCACGCCCGCCCTCCACCATGCCACAGCCGCCGCCATCACTCGCCCGCCTTCTGGGGGTCTAGGTCCTTTTGGGGATGCTTTGAGTGCATATGCCCTCACTGGCTTCCCCACTTCATTCTGCTCTCTGCCTCCCCTCGCTGTCCCCCCATCCCGGGCAGGGCCCAAGGGGATGGAGGGATTGGTCCCCCAGGACTTAGGGGCCTGGAAGAGCCCCCAAGGGCCTCCCACATCTTCCACTGCACCGCGCCTGGAGCCCTCCAAAGGGTATGAGGCGCCACAGGCCACTGCCAAAGCCATGGCCCCCTGAGGAGCCCAACTCCCCATGCCCACCTGACCTAGTGGCTTCCCTTCTTCCTTGTTGCCATATAGGTCAGTTCTTGTCCTCTGTATCCTGCGCCCCTACCCCCGTATCTCCTTCTTTCCCCCTGGCCTACAGATCCTTGGGCCCTGGCCAGGTTGGGACAGCTTTAGGAGGACGCAGACCTTGGAACAATCAACATTAGCCTAACCGGTGCCCATCCACCTAAGTGCAAGGGTGGAATAGGCACCTGGCAGACCCCAATCTGGAGCCACCCACAGGGCTATCAGGCCTTGGGATCAGCCCACCCATTTGAGCCCCTACCCCAGCTGAGCTCAGGCCTCTCAGCACTGTGCTTCTCCCTGGATAGGTCTCCTCAGGTGGAATCTGCAGAGGGCCTGGCCATGAGTCAGGGTCAGTACTGACCAGCGATTCTGATCTCCCAGTGGCCAGCACCCCCTTCACACCCCAGGGAAGGAGGGCTCCTTCCCAGTCCTCCTTTAGTTCTCCCAGCTTCCAAAACCTTTGCCTGCCCAAAGGGTTTGTGACCATGTTCTGTCAGGTCTCAAGAAATTTGGAAGTCCTAGGGGATCCTGGCATATAGGTGACAATACCGAGGAAGGGACTGGGAACCTTCCCTCCCAACCTTGAACCCCAGGAGACACAGCACCCACAACTAATCTTGGGACACCCCTATCTGGTTGGAAGAGAGTAAACTAATTCCCAGAGAGCCAGAGGGAGAGAGAGAGAGAGAGAGAGAGAGAGAGAGAGAGAGAGAGAGAGAGAGGAGAGAGAGAGATGCTGTTGACGAAAAGTAAAGATTCAACAGCCCAAAGAGTTCCCTGCCCCTGCAGTGTTGGCCAGGGAGGCCCCAGGCTGAAGTGGTCAGGAGCCAGATTTGTCAGCCCCTCTTCCCACAGTCCCCCAACAGGGAGGGGGAAGCTGTCCATTTGCCCAAAGTATTAATGCAACTGAAGCTGTGATATTTCCAATGACTGTAGGAGGAAAATTTAAGGGGAGAGAGGAACACAAACAAAACCAACCAACCCCTAAAATCATTTTCTTATTGTACATAACGACCTCATTCTCCTGTATATGCGGAAGATATAACCTTATATTTGGTAAGTGTTTCTTGTGCTATTTTATCACGTGACCTGTTTATAAAAATATATATTAAAAAAGTTGTAAAAACACAAGTGGGTTATTATTTTTTGGTCACCTGACCAAGTTGGAAGGGATAACTCTGCCCTGGATGGCCCAGGTCTCTGGGTCTTCCTGCCTCCTAAATCATTAGAGGTACTCCATAAACAGGAGAGGTTGGAGGCTCAGGGCTGGACTGGAACCTTAGCAACTGACGAACATAAGTTCTCTAATGTCCTGAATGCACAAAAGGGAACAATGTGTTTGATGTCAAAATGTAGGTCTTCCAAAGGATCTAGGGGCGGTGGTGGCGCACACCTTTAATCCCAGCACTTGGGAGACAGAGGCAGGCGGATTTCTGAGTTCAAGGTCATCCTGGTCTACAGAGTGAGTTCCAGGACAGCCAGAACTACACAGAGAAACCCTGTCTCAGAAAAAAAAAGAAAAAGAAAAAGAAAAAGAAAAAAGAAAAAAAAAGAAAAAAGAAAAAAAAAGAAAAAGAAAACAAGGATCTAGGATCTTGCTATCCAAGAGCAGAAATGAGCCTTATCTTCTGCACGGGGTCACTAAGTGAGGGATTGTGATGTTCTAAAATAATCCAGTGATGCTGGATAGATGGCTCGGTAGTGCAAAGAATCTACTGTTCCTACAGAAGACCTGGGGTCAGTTTCCCAGCACTCACGTCAGATGCCTTTAAGCTGCCCAGTAACTCTAGCTTTAGGGATATGATGTTCTCTGGCCGCCTAGGGAACCTGAACACACATTGGTACAAATAAAAACTCACACAGGCACATTTTTGCATTTACATGTGCACACACTCAAATAAAGATTAAATAAATAAATAATCACAGACTGCTAGAAGATCAAGACTATTGTGTCCACCTCAAGAGAAAGGGCAAGTGCTGAAGGGAGGACTGCTAGCCAGCTTTGTCCTTCTCTGCAATGCCTTCTGTCTTGCTAAAAACCTTAGATTATATTCCTAGAGCTAGCCACCATGGTATGTTCCCTTATTTGGCCACTTCTACTCCTGAGGCTGGCGATGAAGGCCCAGCTATCAAAGTATTGAGGTCCAGCAATCAAAAGCCCCCATGGGTTCACTTAATTAACCTGTCTAATCAAAATTAAATACCTCATTCTAACATGGTGTTTCTCCCTCTTACACTTATAAAGTCATAAAGTGTCATTTGTCTATAGGCCATGTCTGTCTCCTTTCTATCCAGAGGCAGTTCTTTATCCCCTCTGGTCAAATATCCCTACTCCCTCTCCTCCCTGACCCTCTATCTGCTGTCTGTCCCTATTGCCTAGCCTTTGTCCCTTTGGGGCAAACAATCTTTCTTTATGCTGAGAACTTGGTCTTGAGGCTCCTCAGCCAACACTGATTTCTTACAATGGAGACTAAATCTACTAAGCCACTGATGACTGGTTGTCAGGCTCTGAAAGTACCAAAACAGGTGTAATCATACAAACCACAGTAGACAAAGGAGACATTAGACTGGGGTGGCAAGGATGGCCTAAGATGGTAGGCATTTGAGCTAAGTGCCTACCTATGTGTAAAGGAGACACCTTCTGCAGGGGTAGAAGCCATAGGTAGAAGCCATGGTTTTATAACACAGCTGATGAACTGTGAAAGAAGAAGGAAAATACTCAGAGGGAAGGAAGCTGGGATAGAAACAAGCTGAGAAAGGAGGAGCCAAGAAAGGTAGAGCTGCAGATGAGCCAGAAAGGTCAGGGTCAGGTCTCTGAGACCTATACACAGTGAAATAATGACCTAGAGTAGAAAAGGCACCAGGCTGCTAGTGCTTCCGTAGGGGAAGTGGCACTGTGGCAGAGTGGTGGAACTCAAGGTCTCCTTAGAAAATTTCTCCTCGCCGGGCAGTGGTGGTGCACGCCTTTAATCCCAGTACGGATTTCTGAGTTCGAGGCCAGCCTGGTCTACAGAGTGAATTCCAGTACAGCCAGGGATGTACAAAGAAACCCTGTCTCGAAAAACAAAAAACAAAACAAAACAACAAAAACAAACAAACAAAAAACAAAAAACCAAAAAAGAAAAAAAAAAGAAAAAGAAAAAAGAAAAGAAAAGAAAGAAAGAAAAAAAGAAAAAGAAAATTACTTCTCCAAGACCGGAGGAAAGGTTTAAGTACTGGTATTAAGATATTGAGATTAAAATAAACATAGCCTAGTTGGTAGAGAACTTGTCTCTCGGGCTCGATTTCCAGAACCATAAAACAAAACAAAACAAAACAAAACAAAACAGAAACCCTAACCAAACGATCAATAGCGGACATATATAACCAAGTTAAAACCAGGGAGCCCAATTCTGGTCCGTTTGCTCTGCAGAAGCGCTGTTCGCAGACACGGAACTCTTATGGTGTGAAAGACGAGTTGTCACTCACTTCCGGCGAAGTGAGAATAAGAAAGGACTACTTCCGGTAATGGGCGGGCAGTAGGTGAGTCTCTTCCGGTACTGTAGCTGAAGACCACTCTGTGCTTTCGGTAAATGACTGGCGTGCGACGGGGCAGAGGCTTTTCTAGCACCTGGTTCTGGTCCCTCAGTTGCCGCTGCACGGTGCAATTAGACACCTGCACTTATTGCTGTAGCCTCTCTTCTGCATTCCAAGGTGTATGAACTCAGTCCATACCCATCTAGCTTCTCTGCCCTTTCCACTCGGTTGTTTTTCCTCTTGGAAGCCCCGCAATCCTCGGAGGCATGGGGCTGTGAAGTCAGGAGCCACTCCCCGCCCCCAGGATCTCACTGATGGAGAATTAACCACATAGAATCGGGAGACGTCAGATATGGTGCTGACGAACCTCAGGTTAGCTCTGGAGCCTTCTGGAGAACTCCAATGAATGTGAACCTTCCTAAGATAACGACTGGCTGATGGACCATCTCAGGCCGAAGGTTCGAGAGGAGACTGAACCTGAATTGTTAGGACACCATGGCTGACCAGGTCAGCACACTTCACTGACCTCCTCCTGCCTCTGATACCTGTGCAGACATGGAAAAGATGTCCCGAGTTAGCACAGCCCTGAGCGGCAGTGCTCTGACGGGCCGAACCATGCACTGCCATCTGGACGCGCCAGCTAATGCCATCAGCGTGTGCCGCGACGCTGCCCAGGTTGTCGTGGCAGGCCGAAGCATCTTCAAGATTTATGCCATTGAGGAGGAGCAGTTCGTAGAGAAGCTGAATTTACGTGTGGGTAGGAAGCCCTCGCTCAACCTGAGCTGTGCTGATGTGGTCTGGCACCAGATGGATGAGAATCTGCTGGCCACAGCAGCCACCAATGGTGTGGTGGTTACATGGAACCTAGGTCGGCCATCCCGCAACAAGCAGGATCAGCTGTTCACAGAACACAAGCGCACAGTGAACAAAGTCTGTTTCCATCCCACCGAGGCCCATGTGCTGCTCAGTGGCTCTCAGGATGGCTTCATGAAGTGCTTTGACCTCCGAAGGAAGGACTCTGTCAGCACCTTCTCTGGTGAGGCCCACAGAGGAAGTTGGGGGTACATCTGGATCTCTGTAGGTGTTAGACCTGACAGGCAGGCTGAAATGTGTGTCCATCAGAGGCCCTCAGATGGACCCTCAGAGGCGGAACAGCCCAGAAAGAGTGGTGGAAATGGGAACGGTTGGCCCCCTGAGAAGGATAAGCCCAACACTGCTGTTGGGGTGGGGGGGGGGGCGAGGCAGGAGGTCAGACCAGTGGAAATTGAGACTGGGTGGTGGGTGTGGCTAATAGGGAAGGCGGAGCCTTCAGACACACCGTAGTGAGTGGCGGAGCCTTGTGTCTTCAGGACTCAGACCGGGACTCAGAGTGAGGTGGGGAGTACACAGCGCCCCTTTCATGGCAGGCCAAGCTGTCTGCATTCAGCCCTCATTCCCCTCTCTCAGATCTTTAATGAGACCAAATGATGCGCAGGCAGAGCCTTGGGGCCTGGAGAATTTGGGGGTTACAACAGACCTTGAGCTGTCTGTGGCAGGGAAAAGCACTGGACACTGTACCCGCAGGCTCCTTGTTTGGCGATCTTTTAAGGTGGGTATGGTCTCTGAGCTCTTCGGTCCTTCGAGGCTAACTAGGCAGCTGGCAGGGCATTGAGCAGAGCACGAGGAGCCTCCTCTTCCATTCGTTGGGTCTTCCACAAGCCTTGGCCTGGGACATATAGACAGCCAACGAGGGTGAGCTCCTGTGCCTCCAGTGCTCACACATAGCCTTCTGAGGCAGGTCTGCAGCTTTGCCTGTGCAGAATCTAGGGAACTGAGGCTGGGAGTCTGCACTGAAACTACCTGGCATACTCTGGCCTAGGCAGATTTTGGTGGTGTTTCTCCAGTCCTGTGTTTCTGGGCTGGGCTATAGGCTGGTGAATAACATGGTTGGAGCCACTCCAAGGGCTCCCCCACGCCCTGGGGGCCAGCCCCTCACTTATGTCTGTACCACTGTGTGCCCACAGGCCAGTCTGAGAGCGTGCGGGATGTGCAGTTCAGTATCCGTGACTACTTTACCTTTGCTTCCACCTTTGAGAATGGCAACGTACAGCTCTGGGACATCCGCCGACCCGACCGCTGTGAGAGGATGTTCACAGCCCACAATGGGCCTGTCTTCTGCTGTGATTGGCACCCAGAGGACAGGTGTGGTGTGGGGAGAAGATGGGCCTTAAGGCTGGAGGCTAAACGATGCCTTTGGGTGTGGCAGGGTCTCCTTTCCCATGGGAGAGGTCACTGACAGCTTGAGTGGGACATTCTCCGCAGGGGCTGGCTGGCCACGGGTGGACGTGACAAGATGGTAAAGGTCTGGGACATGACCACACATCGTGCCAAAGAGATACACTGTGTGCAGACAATCGCTTCAGTGGCCCGAGTCAAGTGGCGGCCTGAATGCCGCCACCACCTGGCCACGTGTTCCATGATGGTGGACCACAACATCTATGTATGGGATGTACGCCGCCCCTTCGTGCCAGCTGCTATGTTTGAAGAGCATCGTGATGTCACAACAGGCATTGCCTGGCGTCATCCGCATGACCCCTCTTTCCTGCTCTCCGGCTCCAAGGACAGCACGTTATGCCAGCACCTGTTTCGGGATGCCAGTCAGCCTGTTGAGCGTGCCAACCCTGAGGGTCTCTGCTATGGCCTCTTTGGGGACCTGGCCTTTGCTGTTAAGGAAAGCCTGGTGGCTGCTGAATCTGGACGTAAACCCTATGCTGGTGACCGGCGCCACCCCATCTTCTTCAAGCGCAAGTTGGACCCTGCAGAACCTTTTTCTGGCCTCGCTTCCAGTGCACTGAGCGTCTTTGAGACGGAGTCTAGCGGTGGCAGCATGAGCTGGTTCGTGGATACAGCTGAACGTTATGTTCTGGCTGGCCGGCCACTAGCCGAGCTCTGTGATCACAATGCAAAAGTGGCTCGGGAGCTTGGCCGCAATCAGGTATGTGAAGCTGGAGACCCAGGGTCCGAGACTGCTGCTGTAGTTGGGGCATCATGCCCACAACCCCCCTGAGCTCAGTCACAGTGGCAGCCTCTGTCACAGTATTTGACAGTGTAAAGATCATGGGAACCAGACTAGCCCAAACTCAGGGTGGAGGCCAAGGAGTCCCGTGCCTACAGCCCGCTCTTCTACCTCGTTCTTGGTGTTGGAGCTGCCTTCTGCTCTCTCTCTTCCCCATATCTGTTCCATTGCTAATCTTAGCACCAGACACCTCACAGATGTGCTACTGTAGAGTGGACACTGCTCTTTCCAGGGGCCAGTTTCCTGGGTGGTAGTAGATCAGGCCATGGGTTGGTATATGACTCTGCTCAGGAGATGGAGACCCCTGAGTGGTTGGTCCCTCCCCCTAGGTGGCACAGACATGGACCATGTTACGGATTATCTACTGTAGCCCTGGCTTGGTATCCTCTGCCAATCTCAACCACAGCGTCGGCAAAGGCAGCTCCTGCGGCCTACCGCTCATGAACAGGTAGATCCTTGGCTACTTCCTGCCCCCTCCCCAGAGTGGACTGCCGGGGCCTGGCCACCCACAAGCCTTCCCTTCCTATAGCTTCAATCTGAAGGATATGGGCCCGGGGCTGGGCAGTGAGACACGGCTGGATCGCAGCAAAGGGGACACACGGAGTGATGCGGCGCTGCTTGACTCTTCAGCCACACTCGTCACCAATGAGGGTAGGCAGGGATGCTGATGGGAAAAGGCTGGGGTGCCACTCCCTGAATGACCTCCCTTCCCTGCTGGGCAGATAATGAGGAAACAGAAGGGAGTGATGTGCCTGCTGACTACCTGCTGGGTGACGTAGAAGGAGAGGACGATGAGCTGTACCCACTTGACACAGAACATGTGCACTGTGAGTAGGGGCTGGGTCAGCTATAGAGGGGTCCAACCCAGAACATGGCTCTGTGAGCAGGAGCTGAGTGGAGCGGGAAGCCTACACTCAGGTCCATCTTTCCTCACCCCTGCCTCCCAGCCGAGGAGCCTGAATATGTGCTGCCACAAGAGGCCTTCCCACTGCGCCATGAAATTGTAGACACACCATCTGGGCCCGAGCATCTGCAGGACAAGGCGGACTCTCCGCACGTGAGCGGCAATGAGGCAGACACAGCTTCATTAGCCCCGGTGGACTCCTCCTCCTCCCTCCTCTCCGTCTCACATGCACTCTATGACAGCCGCCTGCCACCTGACTTCTTCAGTGTATTGGTACGGGACATGTTGCGCTTCTACGCTGAGCAGGGCGACGTGCAGATGGCTGTGTCTGTTCTCATCGTGCTGGGTGAGAGAGTGCGAAAGGACATCGATGAGCAGACCCAGGTGTGTGATGGATCGGGGCGGGGCAGGGGAGGGTCTCCCCAGACTGGCTGCTGGTTCCCTCATCTGAGCCTGTTTCTTTTCCACTGTACCCCCCCCCCCCCCCACACACACACCCTAGTGTTCCTGGAAACACTAACCTGAGCCTGTCCCTCCCCACCAGGAGCACTGGTACACATCCTACATAGATCTGCTGCAGCGCTTCTGCCTCTGGAATGTGTCCAATGAGGTGGTGAAGCTGAGCACCAGCAGGGCAGTTAGCTGCCTCAACCAAGCCTCCACCACGCTGCATGTCAACTGTAGTCACTGCAAGCGGCCCATGAGCAGCCGCGGCTGGGTCTGTGACAGGTGCGATGGTGCAGTTGGGGAGGTTGGAAGGGAGGCAGCCCAGAGCTCCCCAGCTGAACAGCCCTCCCATTCCCAGGTGCCACCGCTGTGCCAGCATGTGTGCTGTCTGCCATCATGTGGTTAAAGGCCTGTTCGTGTGGTGTCAGGGTTGCAGTCATGGTGGCCATCTTCAGCACATCATGAAATGGCTGGAAGGCAGCTCCCACTGCCCTGCAGGCTGCGGCCACCTCTGTGAATACTCCTGACCTGGCCTTCCCTAAGGCTGATGCAGCGTCCTCAGCTCGATCCCGATGTCCACCGGACTAGGCTCACAGCCCCTTACCCATCCTGTGTACCAGGATGGAAGGTGGCTACAACTTTTTAACCCAATAAAAATCCAGAGCTGCTGTTTGGCCACTTGTCACTTTCATTGCGCCTTGGGTGGGAACTTTCTAGCACATGGGAACTTCCGGTAGGGGCGCTGTAGCCATGGTAACGCACAGTAGTCAATGGCTGCTCGATACAATTTTCCCTCCGCCTTGAGGAAATGATTAAATAGGGATGTTGTGTGGATGTGTGTGTGTGTGTGTGTGTGTGTGTACAATGCGCTTGTATGAAGAAGGAGGAGACTTCCAAGGCCGGCTGGCTACTGCTTGCAGGTAGCTACAGCAGTCCGGATGATAAGCCAATGGCTTGTGGTTACGCAAGTGTCGACAGAATTCCCAGCGTGCTGCGCGCCTGCACCCGTATGTTCATGGCGGCGGCTGGGCGGCGCGGTCTGCTTTTGCTCTTTGTACTATGGATGATGGTGACTGTGATTCTGCCTGCCTCTGGCGAAGGGGGATGGTGAGCCATAGGAAATGGGTGGCGGGAGGGAGCCTGAACTTAAAGCTTTGACTGGCCTGACCTGTTGTCCCTGCAGGAAACAGAATGGGCTGGGAATTGCAGCAGCAGTAATGGAGGAGGAGCGTTGCACAGTGGAGCGTCGGGCACACATCACGTACTCCGAATTCATGCAGCAGTATGTGTGCCTGCCCCAAGTCTCAGCATGATTCTAGGCATACTACCAATCATGGTCTTTGGCTGCGGAGGTCTCACTGCCTGGTGTGTAGGAGAGGCCCCTGCAGAGTTCAAACTCAGTGCAACATTCTCCTCTTTCCCCCCAGCTATGCCTTCCTCAAGCCCGTCATCTTGCAAGGACTCACGGACAACTCGGTGAGTATTCGTACCCTGTGGGCAACTGCTTCTGTTTGGCCAAGTGCTCAGTTACCTTATCCTTCATCCCCAGAAGTTCCGGGCCCTGTGTTCCCGGGAAAACCTGCTAGCCTCGTTCGGGGACAACATTGTTCGCTTGAGTACAGCCAACACCTACTCCTACCAGAAAGGTGAGCTACACACCCTGCAAGGTTTGCCTTCACATCTCAAAGGCAGAACTGACCAGTCCCGACTGGCTCCCCCTTCTTGTAGTGGACCTGCCCTTCCAGGAATATGTGGAACAGCTGCTGCAGCCCCAGGATCCTGCATCCCTAGGCAATGGTGAGCCAGACCCAGGCAGCGGTGGGAGTGGGGTACTTGGGAGCCCACTGTTGCCAGTACTCCTGCCTATCACCCTCTCTGCTGGCAGACACCCTGTACTTTTTTGGAGACAACAACTTCACTGAGTGGGCATCCCTCTTCCAGCACTACTCTCCGCCACCATTCCGTCTCCTGGGAACCACCCCTGCTTACAGCTTTGGAATTGCAGGTAGGGGCTACTTCAAAACAAACTTGGGGGAGCCCATATATATTTTGTTCATCAGCTATTCATAACTGACCCCACAGGAGCTGGATCTGGGGTACCCTTCCACTGGCATGGGCCTGGTTTCTCAGAGGTTATCTATGGTCGGAAGGTCAGTACAGTGTTATGTGTGTGTTATGTGTGTGTGTAAATCTGGTGTCTATAGTCCATTGCACACATAGTGACCTTACACTCCTGCCTCCAGCGCTGGTTCCTCTACCCTCCTGAGAAGACACCTGAGTTCCACCCTAACAAGACCACATTGGCCTGGCTGCTGGAAATATACCCATCTCTAGCCCTGTCAGCACGGCCTCTAGAATGTACCATCCAGGCTGGTGAAGTCAGTAGCTGGTAGGTGGGGGTTGGGCTAACTCAAAAAGCCATGAATCAAAATTTTTTTTTTCTTTTCTCCCAGGTACTGTATTTTCCTGATCGGTGGTGGCATGCCACACTCAATCTGGACACCAGTGTCTTCATTTCTACCTTCCTTGGCTAGCCAGACAGGCAACTGGCAAGCCCACTGCACCAGCACATGCCAATGTAGTGCTCACAGACTTTATTACAGGACAGTGGCAGCAGCAGCAACCTCAGCCCACCCTCACCCACTCTCCAGCCCAGAAGGGGGACAAGGGAGGCTCATGGTCCAGCAAGGGGTATGCTGAGAAGGGGAGCAGTTCAGAACCCATCAGCAGGGCCGATGGGGGCAGGCCCAGGGACACAAACTATACAGGGACTGGAGCTTCCGTCTCCAGATCCTCCTGGGCCAGGGTGCCAGGCAGGACATGGGGCCTCAATAGTCCTCTACCCAGCCGTTCTCAGAGATGAAAGCGTCAATGACTTCCTTCATGGCCAAGTTGGGGATGAGCTGTTCCTGGGTCAGAGGGCTCCGGGTCACAGGGTCAAAGTGGCCCACACGCTGCAACAGAGTCAAGAGTGTTCAATGGCCTGAGTATACCGATCCGGGTACCAAGGCTCTCCATGGCCCGGTCTCCATGGGCCCTCCTTACCTGCAGGTGCTCCTCAATGTCCTTGCGGTCATAGGTGATACCACTGGGTGTAATGCAGGGTTCCCGCATCAGCTCAAAGCTAATCTTGCCACACAAGTAGTCAGGGATATCTCGCTTCTATAGCACAAGGGGAAAATGTCTAGAACTGGAGGGGGCTGTGGGGGTCACCATACCAGCAGCAGCCGATGAGCTTCCGGGGGTCCTCACCTTTCTTTTCTCGTCCACCTGAGAGAAGAGCTCATCCATATCTGCCATGTATTTATCCTGCAGAGTTGAGTGCCATGTGTGGGCAACTCCTGTCTCCACACAGACACACACACTCTGTCCACCAGGGCACTCATGTCATGCATGGGCCAACAGATCCACCAAAGGCTGGGGCACTTTTCATGCCACACACAAACACACACACAATGACCCACATGTGGACTAGGGGCACCCTCACGTGCTTGGCCTCAATGCAGGCCTGCTGGGCCCGGATGTGGCCATCATCTTCATGACCCTCGTGGTTCCGCTGACACTCCTCCAGTTCCCTGAGGGTTAACCAGAAGCTAGTTGGTGATGGCCCTGACCAGGAAATCACAGAGCCCGCCCCATCTCAGGCCTCTTTCCTCCTGGGCTTCCCATGTACCGGTTGTTGTCCTTCAATAAAAACACTTGTGCTGGTGACTCAGTGTCTGCTGGGGGAGGGACCCACCTCTCTCGCTCAGCAGCAATGAGCCTGGTGAGATATGAATGCAGCTCACTCTCCTGGTGGATGCGCCGTTCCTCGATACTGTTCCAGCGCTTCTTCTTAGCAATGCGAAGGGCACTAGGAATATCATCCCCAAAGTTGAGTCGCTGCTCCTTGGCCAAACTATAGGCTAGGGGAGTGGACACTTTTGGTTACACTTGTCAACAATCCTGGTCCCCCAAGGTGCCCTCAACCTTGCATCTTGTCAGCCCACCTCGCTGCAGATTGGCAATGGCCTCATCATAACTCTCCATCTCCAGCTGGCACTGCCCCAGGAAGAAGTGCGCCTTCACAGACTGCCCGTCCAGCTCCAGGGCTCGCCGGCAGTCAGCAAGTGCCTGTTCAGGCTGCTGCATCTTCAGATAGCACAGGGCCCGGTTAGTGTAGTACACTGCCACAAGTGGGTTCCGAGTCTGGGGACCAAGACCAGGCGTCAAAGAGTGTGGGCTCAGTTGATCCCCTCTCATTTAGCAAGCTGAAAGCCAATGATCTGGTCAATGCTCCAGCTTTGGGGGCCCATGGCTGGAATAGAGGAACTGGAGATTTCCGAATTATCAAGAGCTCTGGATTCTGGCCATGCTTTCTTGCCTCCAACTGCTTTTGAGAGAAATCCCACAACCCCTCTACAAGCTCTGGGCTTGGAAATCTCAAGGGGCAAGAGCTCCTGGTGTCATCCTTAGTCTTACTTAATCAAGCATCCCGCCCGCCAGTTCCCAGTCAAATCAGCCCTAGACTCGGGAACAGCAATCCGGGCACCAGGGGAGCGAGCGAGCCATCGAGTCCAGGCTGCCAGAAACCCTGTCCGGGATCACAAAACTGGGAGGCACATCGGGCCCCGCCCCCGCCCCTCCCGCACTCACGATGGCGCGGCCGTAGCAGGCCGCCGCCTCCGGGTACTTGCGGCCCACGAAGAGCCGGTTTCCCTGCTCCTTGAGCTCTTGCGCACTCGGGCTCTTATCAGGGCTGCCGCCGCCACCAGTGCCCAGCCGCGCGCCGCCCTCCTTTTCCTCCTTGCCCTTCATGGCGCCGCGCGGCACGGCTTGGGCTCCGCGCCCGGCCACCTAGATCTCGCAGCCCGCGCAGCGATCAGCTCCGCCCGGTCGGCGATCCGCCACCGGAACTTCCGGTGTGGGGCGGAGCTGGCATGGGGACACGTGAGCAAAGGCGGAGCCTCGTGGATTGAGCCAGTTCCCTTAGCTCTGAGAAGCTTCCGCCGCGCTCTACAGGCCCCGCCCTACAGTAACCGAGACCTACCCTGCTCAGACCAAGGCTCCGCCCATCGGCGCTCAAGCCCCGCCCTCCGGCCCCAAGCTGGGCGAACGTGGCAGCGGTCATTGAGAAGTGGCCTTCCGAGGGCCGGTCACTAGGCCCGGGTCCTAGCGCACCACCAGGGCACACACGGGCTCACGCGACAGCCTGGGAACGTCTGGACCGCCGGTAGGAAGGCGGAATTGAGGGTAGAAGAGAGGCCCGCAGATCAGACCGCTCTCGAGGGGCTTCCTCGGGAATCGGGAGGAGCTGCCTGCGGCCATTAATGGCTGAGAAACAAGCACGTGACACGCTGACACCGAAGGACCTTCTGCGGTTGCTATAGAAGTAGCTGCGGGTGCACGGCTGGACTCTTGCCCTTCTCGCGGTCATGGGGAGGAGCTTCTTCAAGGGCGGAGCCGGCTGGTTTCCTTGGAGAGCGCCTGCACCAAGACCCTTTGACCCCATGGTCTGTCGTTGAGGCATTTCTAGCCGCTGCTGCATCAGCTGTTGGCCGCTAACACCCCCAACCCCGGACTTGGAGAAGCAGAACTCGGCTTTCTGCTGATCTGGGCGCCGCAGTCAAACTTCGCTGCGTGGTTTCTGCCACTGCCTCGAGTGAGTAGGTAGCATCTTTGCCCAAGTTGGGTGGGGGCTCTAGGAGCTCAAAAAAAGCTATCCCCAGAACCTCCTTGTCACTCTTTGCAGTGGTCCTGGAGGCAGAGGTTTCTGGGGTTGCAGCTTTCATATACGAAGAGGCGGTGGCTACAGTTCCTAGCTTGCTAACCCTCCAGTACACACTCAAGCACTACTTGCTGTTTCTAGCCCAGGTGCAAGAGTTCACTGCCTTTCTGAGCGGGGCTGAGCGGGGCCTGAGAGGTCATCCAGGGCCCCATCATGGTTCTGGTGGTTAGTAACTTGACCCCAGAACCCTTGTGGACCTCACTAGTGAGTGTCTTAGAGTTGTAGACTCTTCGTCTTGTGCAAACTTGGGGGGCAGATGTATGCCCAGACCTGCTGCCTGACCTTCACCCTGACTGGGCCTCCCACAAGGACCTGCCAAGAATTACAGGACCCAGGCCAAGTGAACCTAGCTCTGTTGTGGGCTTGCGTTTGGAAGGGAGGCTGAAAGAACAGGAGATTGGAAGCTCTTGTAGCACAATAAACGATTGCTGAACTTGGACTGACCTGGAAGTCCACAGTTTCTTCCCAGGGGCCCCACCTCCTGTGGATTCCGGCCATGGCCAGGAGTAAAGCTACCACCTCAAGTCAGGTGCAGAGCTTGAAGGGAGAGAGGGAGCACAGACCGTCCTGGAGGGGAGGTGTCTCATACAGCTTGGGTGAGGGGGCAGACAAGCCTGCAGAGCCCCAGGACAGCTACCTGGTGCTGTGTAAAATATTTATTCATTCTCCAAAAAGGCTCAGACTGCAAGTCCTGGGGTCAGTGGGGAGGGAAGGGGTCTCCTCTAGGGCCACGCTCAAGGTCCTCCACCCAGCCCTGGCCCAGTAACACCCCTCCCCCTGGAAAGCCTGGGGGGGGGGGGTGCAGCAAGGGCTGCAGTAAGACTTGGCTTCAGCTGGGGGTGGGGGATCACAGGGCCCCCCTGCCCCTGTGGGGAAAAGCAGCCGAGAGGTCCATTCATATAGGGCAGACATGCAGGCCCACCTGGTGCCTGGCTCTAGCCACATGGCCCTAGGGAGCAGGTCAAGGTGGAGGGGGGATATCGGCACCCAGCAGGTCATAGGCAAAGACGTTCCAGAAGATGGCGAAAAGCAGGAAGGTGCCATAGGCAAGTAGCACCACCCACCAGCCGCACTGGTCCCTCAGGCGTTCCTCATAGCTCCGAAGGATGGTAAGGCCCATGCTTACACCTACCACTGCACCAGCCAGGTGTGCCATGAAGCTGGGCTGTGGGCCTGAGGCAGGCAGTGGTGGGGAGAAGCGTAGCCACACAGCCCGGCCCACTTCGGAACTCACTGCAGAGGGAGCAACAGGTGGGAGGGGCCCTGTCTGCAGGTAAAGGGCCTCCCAGCGCCCCACCTGCCCCACTACTCACTGCACACCAGAGCCAGCACCATCCTCAGCAGCTTGTATGGACACCGCATCCCAGCCCAGTTCTGATGGGGGCAGGCAGACAGGCTGTGAAGCATGTCCAATGGGCCCCTTCCCACCTCCCCAGAAAGGCAGTCCCATTACCATGACAACATTGGCCAGGTGTGCTGAGCACAGGGCATAGACCCCTCCAGAGCCCCCTACCACGGGGGCACGCATATCTGTGATAGAGACAGTCAGGGAGCCTGTGGGCAAAGGGAGAGGTGAGGGCACAGCTGGCCCTCCCCTCAGCAGGTGAGGTAGGCAGGGGACCCACCCACCTATATGCCAGTCTCACCTGCCAGCACGCCCGCCAGGTAGAGCAGGCTGATGCGAAGCACGCCATGTACCATCTCCAGGGGCACACCGATCATCAGCTGCAGGAGGGCATTGAACCCTAGCTGCTCCAGCCTGGCCACAGAAGAGCATGGCAGAGGTGGTCAGATGGGTACCCTGCCTACTCCAGACCACCTCAGGCAGTGTAACTTAGCTGGGAGATAAGCCTTCAGAGTCAGTGGGCAGGTGCTGGGGGTAGGAGTGGAGAAGAGGCTCTGGAAGGCAAGGCTCACTTACCCGACATGCATGAACATGTAGGTGAGGAAGCGCCATGCCCGAGCACGGTGTCCTGGGTGATACACCAGAGGGCTCTTCATATATTCAGGGTGGTAGGTCTGGAGCACCCACTTGTTGAGACGTGCCCCGTAGCACAGGAACACGATGATCTGGGGACACTAGTGTTAGGGCTGGTCAAGACTAGGGACTCAGGAGGCCCCAGGGCAATGTGTAGGCAGGCCCACCTGGGCAAGAGTGACCGAGGCCATGAACACAGGGGGTGGGCAGGTGCGGTGCCTGTAGAAGTACCAGCGGCGGTCCACCTCGCAGGGCAGGATCTCGTAGGCCACATAGCGCACAAACCGCTTGTAGACACTCAGGCCTGGCTCATCTAGCAGTCCGTCTCGGGGCAGTGCCCGCTGTCCGTTAGCAATGGCTCTCTTGAAGCTGCTGGAACGCTTGCTGCTGATCTGAAGGGCAGGAACCTTAGTGTAGGTGACAGTATTGTTCCTGTGGAACCCTACCTTACTTGGCTGTGTGGCTGCTAATGGTCTGAGGGTCTTCCACACTGCCCAGGTCTGTAAGCCCTACCCAGTAAAAAGCTGTGTGCCCACCCAGCTTTGGTCAGGGTGCTGCGCTTGACCAGGCCTGGGCCCTCCCCTGCTGCCCACACACCATGGCACTGACCAGGTCCACCAGCTCCTGGTAGCAGACCTGGCCCCGCTCGTTGCTCTGAGCCAGAGCCACCAACATGTCCAACTTGGTGGGGTCCAGGGGCAGCTCATGGCTGTGTACCAGACCAGCGAAGGTGTCCGCACCGATGAAGCCTGTGTTCTCAGGATCCAGCTGCTGTGGTGGGGGAGTAGAGGGTGGGCCAACTCCCAGCCACAGGGCTGAGCTAGGCTGGCTAGGAAGGCTGGACCTTTGTGCCAGTCAGTGCCTGTTTGCTAGAACCAGCTTGTTCCCAGGCCCTGGCAGGGCAAGGTGCCTGGTTTGGCTGTTCTACCACCTCATATTCGCTCTACCAGTCCTAGAAAGGGGAAGGACCTAGGTCCAAGGACCACCACCCTCCATCCCCAGCTTTCCGTGGAAACCCGATGAAGCCAGACCTTTCTTGGGGTCGGGAGTCTCAGAGACCAAGGTCGTGCAGGGAGGGGGGTTTGGGAGGCGGCTGCCTGGGCCTTCTGCGAGCATGGTCCCTCCCCCGAACCCCTCACCGGCTGGAAGGGCGCCAAGGCAGTGCCAGCTCCCACCCACCACGCACCTGCTCCTGAATGAGCTGCAGCAGCGAGCTCCTGTCCATAGAGCCGGGCCGAGGGCCGGGGTCGGCCGAGGCCGGGAGGGGCTGCTCTGCGGACCGCTCCGCTCCGCCCCGGCCGGCCCGCTCCGCCTGCTCTGCTCTGCGCTCCCCGAGCTCAGACAGCGTCACCGAGATGCCAGCCCAGCGCGCACACAGCCAGAGTACGCGCATATCCTGCACGCGCACGCGCGGCCCCAACTCGACGCACTGCCTGGGTAGATCGTCCCCCACCGAACAGCTCGACCCAGAACCACTGCCTGCGTCCAGCTCTTGCACCACGTGCGGCAGAAGCTTCTCCCAGTAGGCCATAGCTGGCAGCCTGCAGCACCCAATACCCTCTTAGGCAGCCTGTTTTATTACCTTCCCTAGGATACTTTCTTTCTACTAAAAATAGGTCTGTGACCCATCCCCAGAATGTCAAGGTCCAGTTGCTCCCATCATACTTTCTCCTGAGCTGGAGCTGCTTTCAGTAGACACACTTGTCCTTATTTGCACTGTTCCAGCAACGAAGCCCCAGGTTCCCTATTCATGGCCAAGGCTGGAAGCTCTAACCAAACATCCCTGAATTGGATTTGAGATAGCAGGGCCTCCAGTGCAAAAACACCAGTCAAGAAGGCACAGGGGATAGCCAGGAAGAGCCACAAATAGCCACGTGAAGGTAGAACTGACTGCAGCTTGGATAAGGGAGGGGGTGTGCTCCTGAGGACAGTGAAGGTGACAGACCAATAGGATGTGTAACCATGGCAACCCCCCCAAGTATCATTCAAAACAATCTGCTACTGCAAAGATGGGATGGCAGTTATTCTTGCCCGATGGGCCTCTACAGGGAATACAGCTGCCTACAATAAGCAGCCTGCCTAGATGCTCAGTGGGACGGCAGGCCAGTAGGTTGGGACTGGAGCAGGAGGCAAAGGCCTCATTTTTCAGGGATCCCTGTTCTGTGGACATTCTGGGGCAGAGAGAACCCACCTGACCCAACCCAAGTGACTCGTTGAGTGTATGGATTCCTGTTTGGGTGTCTTTGGTGGTAGGAGGTCATGTCACAGGATCAACTCCGAGTCCATCATTCACTCAGCTTCTGGCCAGGTTGAGATCTATGGCTGGCCCTTGCTTGTAACAGCCAGGCTACACATAAAGCCCAGGTTCTCAGCAGAGCCAGGCAGGCTGCCTGGGCTGTGTGGAGTGTGGGGCAATGAAGAACCAACAGCAGAAGCAATGTTCCCAGAGAAGCAGCAGGAGCCCTCTCACACACACCCCCACCCCCATGACACTGATGGATGCTGGCATTACTAGACAGCAGACCCCTTAACTGGACCTTCCGTAGCCATTAATCAGCATGACTAGTGAGACCACAGAATGGGAACCAGGACACAGGGGAGACGTCTCAGAAGGGTCAGGTGGCATTTCCAACTCACACAAAAACAGCAGTCACATTGCGATTGAAAAGCCATTTTTTATGGGGCTGGAGAGAGGACTTGGTGGTTCAGAGCACTTGCTGCCTCTGCAGAGGACCTGGGTTTGTTTCCAACACCCACGGGATGGCTCACAATCATTAGTTAACTCCAGTTCCAGGGAACTCTGACATACTCATTTGGCTTCTGTCGGTACCAGGCACACACACGGGGCACTTACATATATGGGCAGGCAAAACACTCAAACTCATAAAAATAAGCATATTTTTGAAAGAAAGAAAGAAAGAAAGAAAGAAAGAAAGAAAGAAAGAAAGAAGAAAGGAAGAAGGAAGAAAGGAAGGAAGGAAGGGAGGGAGAGAAAGAGAGAAAGTAAGTTGCATTGAGAGATCAAAATCCAAGAGATGGAAAAGACAAGTGAAATTTAATCAGGAAAGTCAGTTCCGCTTGCTCTGCAGCTGGCGCAGTGTGGATAAGGCTCCACACCTGACAAAAAGGTGGGACCTCTGTGACTATCGGGTCCCTCCCTGATTTGACCACTACCTCTTGCCCTCTACATGTCCACTGGCCATGCACAACCAGGAAGGGGGGGGAACACACCCTGAGAACTTCGGGTCCTGGTCACTGGATTCCTTACCCACAGCCCAGCCCCTTACACACAATCCTCCCTCCCTCCAAGGCTAAGGCCTCACACCTGGCACCAGTACTCTCAGGCTCAGCAGGACAGGCCTGGAATAGGGCAACAGACTTTTGGAAGCCAAGATCTAAATACCAAGTTCCTGAGCAGGAACCCACATCAGTCCCAGGGACCCTGTAGCCAGCCACACAGATATTACTCCAACAGGCCGAAAGCCCATACTTCTTTGCCGTGTGGGCCCACATAAGGCACCACAGTGTGCTGTGCCTGGGGGCAGGAGAGGCTCATGGGTCCTTTGTCATCGGCTCTTCACTAGGACCCTGTATAGTGAGAAGCTAAGGACAGCAGCCACAGCCGTGCCGACAGCCACCAGCACTCCTCGGAGCCAGAAGGAGGTGGGGTGCAGCTCTGTGTGCACCAGGTGTCTGTGGAAAGAATAATACTCAAGACGTGTGCTTGCGAAAAGCTCACTGCTGAAAACCCGTCCCAGGCAGGCGGAGGCCAAGCCAGAGGCCATCCAGCATAGCTCTCTGGGCCACAGGCCACGGGTCTACAGCTCTGACACCTTTGTACCCAGACAGACTAAGCCCCACCCACATTGAGGCTGCGGTATACTCACGGGAAAGTGGCCATGGTAGCAAGTTGGGTAAAGACATCTGTGCTGGGCATTGCGGGTCCCAAGCAGGAGAATGAAGCTGGGGCAGGCAGCCGGTGCCTCCGGCAGAACTCAGCGGGTGACAGCCCTGGGGGGGCAACACCTTCAGGGAGATCAGCTTTGGAGGCAATAAAGAGGCAGGGGGTCTGCCCATCCATGTAATAACGCTGCCAGGAAAAAAGAAACATTCGAGAGCTGAGCTTGCTGGCTAACTGGGCTATGGCTGGGATCCCCCCACAGGACCTCAAGTCAGGGCTTGCCTTGTATATGGTAGCACAGTGTACAAAGGTCTTGGGATCACTGCTGTCAAACATTAAGCAGGCGACATCACAGGTAGTGTCTAGAGAGGTGTCCAGCAGGCTGTCAGCATTCACTTCACACAGCTGGGACAAACAGTAGCTTTAGTGGCCTCCCCACAGCTGGATCCCTCAAGGGCCACCCTGAGACAGCTCCATTAGGAGGAAGAATATATGGGTATATGGGTGTCACAGGTATACCCTTCAGGACATGGTGCACAGGCCCTCACTCACAATCAGGTACTTCTCCTGCCCGTTGACCCGCACTGTATTGATGGTATGCAGGGGGAATTTCTCAGGGGGGTCCCTGGCTTCCTGTGTGGACAGCAGGAAGAGTTTTTGGCCCCAGAGTTCTCTGTGGCACCCCTCTGCCCCCTTGAGTTCCCAGGTAGGGGCTGGGGCCTCCATAATTCTCACCCCAAGGCTGTTGCCAAGGAAGGCTTGCAAGAAGGCTGACTTGCCCACTCCTCGGGCTCCCAGCACCTTACACATGAGAACGCTGCGCTGTGTCTGCCCTTTCTCCTGGTCCAGCTTCTTCTCGCGGGTAACTGAAAAGGTGCGCTCACGTGAGGGTGTTGGCCATCAAGAAGGGTTTGGCTGGGCCCAGGGACCAAAAAAGTGGTCACCTACCTGTGATAGCCTGTGCCTGAGAGTCCTGTTCACAGAGGGTAGGGTAACCCAGGTAGCCAAGGTGTGCAAGGCATTGCTGGACATCCAAGTAGGTCATGAGGCTGGGAGTAGAGGAGGGTACAGGGCTAAGGAGAGTGGAAGATGGGATGGGTAGGGACAGACAGGTAGACAGGGACTGTACTTACGTCCACTGGCAGAGATAGCCATGCAAAGGCAGACAGCCAGCCTGAGTGGGGACTGTGTGTAAGAGTTCAGGGCCCCATGGAGCACCTGAGAACACACTGAAGAGATTCTGTAGTTCCGTGGGCGAGAGGACACCATCATGGTCCTACAGGCAAAGGGGCTATGGTGACAAGTTTCTTTGCGGGGAGGGGTGTCAAGGCGTGAGGTGACGTGCTTACCTGGTCATGCTTCTCGAACATCCGCTGCACAAACTGGTAGCCACGATGGTTGAGCTCTGTGCTGCAGCCAGGGGGGACATGGAGCCTGTGGGGATGCACTTTAACTGTCACAAGGCAGGGTTACTGTCACCTGTGACAGTTAAAAGTGCCTGGGCAGTCAGGCACTCCCAACAGAACCTCTGGTTACACGGTTGGGGCTAAGCAAGGGGGGAGCTAATGAGTGTGTGCTCAGAGACCAAGCTAAAGTCCCCAGGCCACAAGGATTGACCCCAAGAGGATAAGCACCACTGCCCACCAGCCTACAACTCACGCTGGATAGAGGTAGTCGGGCGTTAGCTCCAGTGAGTCACTGTAACCAAAGCGCCGCAGGATGGTCCACGTGGTCTCGTGCCGGCCACGCTGGATGAAGAGTGTGTTCAGGAAGAGGAAGCCTGTGGGAAGGTGGAAGGTTAGTACACCGCCTTGCCACTCCCCACACATCAGGATATAAGGTGATGTCTGCCTCACCTTCCAGGGTCAGCCGGTCATTCTGCACACCACCTGACACGTTCTTGCACACCACCCTCTTCACATCCTCCAGGGCCTGTGGGGCCAGGGGATGGCCAAAGCAGGACTTCTGCCTCCGGTAAGAGAGTGCTTCAGATCAGTCAGCTATCCTGATGACCCTCTCACAAGGGCAGCTAGGGTGTCAGGGCAGGACCACACCTGGAAGGCATTGAGTTCCTCGTCGCTCAGCCCGTGGTCTCGGTCCTGGTCCGACAGCCTGAAGATGCGTGTGAGCGCCTGGGCGCATGCAGGCCTGAGCTGCAGGGACACAACACCAAGTGGCCCTTTTCCTGGCCACCCTGTCGGTACGCGTATTTACTTGTACTCCTTATCCAAGGCCCACATGGATGGGCCTTCGAGAAATAGGTGTGTGGCCCTCATCCACTACTTACCTGTTTGGCCTCAGGGTCATAAAGGGGGGCTGTGGGATGCAGAACAGCCTTCTGGGCATAGTAGAACAGCTCTGAGATATTCCTCAAGTGCTTGGCTGAACACTGGACAAGGGTGAGGGCAGGCTCAGGAGGGACCCATGACAGATCTAGGGAGCTGCTTCAGGGTCTTACCACAGCCCTCCCTGCTCACCTCCACGCAGGTCTCTATCTCAGGAAACTGGCTCATGATGGGCAGCACAGCCTCCATGGTACTCCCCGGCCGCAGGTCAGACTTATTGCCCACCAGGATGATGGGCAACCTGGGAGAGAGGCCATGATCACCAGGGATGGGGAGCAGGTGGGCTCTAGTCCCCCTAGCTGAGGCCCTGCTGGTCACCTGGGCCCTGTCGCCGTCCTGCCATTCACAAGCGGGATCCACTTGGTTCGGATCTGAAAGACCAAGTCCAAGTGTGAGGCGAGAGCAAGCGCATGCGCATGCTCACCAGCCCATGCTCTTCTTCCTGGGGCTACACAAGCTTTCAGAGTGCAGGAGCAAGCTGGTGGGAGACTGCAGACGACAGACAGGGACTTGTCCGATTCTCCCCAAGCAAGCTGGGATATGAGGAGAACACTTCCTAGCTCAGAGCTGTGGGGGTTCCTGAAAGGCTCAACAGACGTGAGGCTAGGAGAAAGGGCTGAGCATCAAGAGCCACTGTGTACTGTCCAGGCCAACTGCCAACTAAGCCAGGCACTAGGACAAGGAGGGCTAGAGAGATAGCTCAGTGGTTAAGAGCACTGACTGCTCTGCCAGAGGTCCTGAGTTCAATTCCCAGCAACCACATGGTGGCTCACAACCATCTGAGGACCTCTTCTGGTGTGTCTGAAGACAGCTAAATGTATTCATATAAACAAATGAGCTTTTTTTTTCTTTTTTTGGTTTTATTTTTTTTTTTTTGAGACAGGGTTTCTCTGTGTAGCCCTGGCTGTCCTGGAACTCAGGCTGTCCTCGAACTCAGAAATCCGCCTGCATATGCCTCCCAAGTGCTGGGAGTAAAGGCGTGTGCCACCACGCCCGGCTCAAATGAGTCTTAAAACAACAACAACAACAAAATGGCCAAGGAGATCCCCTCTTGCTTACCTTCTCAATGGTGGTCTCCTCAGACACATCGTACACCACACACACTACATTTGCCTAAAGGAAAGCAAGGCACAGGGTAAGCATAGTCTGCCGGCTCACTATGGACAGTACAGGCCACTCCTGGCCATGTCCCGGGTGCTCACAGCAGGATGGGTAGGGCTCTGAGGCCAGGAAAGTCCACCTTTGCCAAGCAGGCCTCTCCCTGCCAACACTCCCTAAGAGACACCAGACCCTAGCACCATGGCTCTAGACAGCACATCCTGGACTTATGACAGACCTATCACACGCAGGTTACAGTCCCAAGGCAGGTCTCTCTCACTTTCTATCTCAGTACAAGCAGCAAGGATGCTGCAGATGCAAGCAAGGAGACACTGCACCCTGACCAAGTGACCAAGTGACCTGCACCTATAGGACACAAAGAAGGCTGAAGGACTGCATTCAGGAACATAGTAAACTCTGGCATCAGGGAACGCCTAGTTAAGATGGCATCCACTACAGCCTAGGGAGGAATAGTACTGGGGAACCGAAGTATGTTAAGGAAAAGCAATGAAGGGTGTGTGTGTGTGTGTGTGTGTGTGTGTGTGTGTGTGTCTGCTCCCCTCAGACCCTGGGATGGATCACTAATGGCAGTACTGGCCAGGTCCTGATTCCCAGAAAGCTATGATCTGGAAAAGCCAACAATACTCAGCCGTGAAGGTCACAGCTGAATTATCAGGGTCAAGCAGAGTCACCTAATCCAGCCGCCAGGAAAGGAAGCCGATTAAGACTAGATGGCAGCAAGTTAGGACCAAAGAATTGGGCTCAGTACCCAAGGGCCTGCAAGATGCACCGCACCTTGTGGATCTCCTCCTGAAGTTCTTCCTCTGTCTGCTCCGCTTCTAAAAGGAAAAAGAATGCTATGTAGAATGGCTGTTGCGCTCGATTCAGACCGGCTGCAGGCTCAATACACACCGGCTGGGGGGCAGCATTTGGAGATAGATACCTGAGTAATCCACGATATGAGTGGGCACCTTCTCCGGGGTGACGTCGGCGGGGATGGTTATCTCCTCCGCGCGGGCAGGGACCTGCAACAGGTGGGTCAGTATTGAATGCGGAGCGGCTGCCCAGAGCCTGGCATCCGCCCTAAGTGCCCAGTCCGCCCCGCGCACCTCCTCGGGAAACTCCTCGCCGACCAGCGACAGGATCAGAGACGTCTTCCCCACCTGGGCTGCGCGGGGAGAGGGAACAGTAGTCAGGAGCACCGCCGAGGTCACGGCGACCCTACCGGTCTTCCCGCGGCCCCAGCGCACCTACCCTCGCCCAGCAGCAGGATGCGAACATCGCGCCGCATGGCTGCTGCCCGCAGCAGCACCCCAAACCCACCCCTCCCGGCCCGGCCCGGCCCAAGTAGACCCAATCCCAACCCCAACCCTCTCCTTCAACCCGCTCAGGCCCCCGCACTTCCTGTCTTCAGTACCGCCCTCACCCAAGCTTCCGGTCCCGCCCACACAGCACCAGCTAGTGGTTGGGCTAAGGCAAGGCGCCCGCGCCCGCCTGCCAGTAGAGTGTTCCTGACTCTGCAGGTGGTGCAAACAACTCAGACTCAACGGGCTCCTCGGGAGGAAAGGGTGAGCTCAGGCCAGAAGTGATGCAAAGACACAATTTATGGGACAATAAAACAATGTATCGCTATAATAAATGCCAGTGTTTATTTCCTTAAACTGTACAAAATAAAAACAATAAAACAACCTTCATGTGAAAAACAACCCAGTATGCCAAGTTTTGTGTAGGAGGGAGTGGTTCTGAGGGTCAAAACCACACTTCACAGATTCTAAGTCACTGCCACACCCTCAGCCTCCTTGAATCTTTTCAGATTTCACCCAAATTCCAAACAATGCAGTTCTGAAGCCTGTCCCAGCCATCCTGGCTCGGCATACAGCAATCCACAGTCTGGCTTTTCTGCCTATGTTCCTAGCAATAGCTCAGGGATCGGTGACTTCCCACACCAGGATCTCGTTGTGAGCAGCTGTGAAGAGCAGTCTGCCAGATGGAGTGAACCTACACAGGTGGACCGAGTCATCATGGCCTTCCAAGTCCTGGGCAGTCCCTGACGCACAGTCTAGGAGCCTCATCATGCACTCTGTGGGTAGATGACAGGGTGCTCTGAGTACTGACACCTTGCTGGGAACCTTGCTGAGGGGAGCAGGGCCATGACATCTACGCCCCCAAACCTGCTATGGCTGAGGACTGTCAAAGCTGCCCTCTCTATGTGTGTCGACCAGCACTCACCAGCAAAACCAACCACCATGAGCTGAGATCCTGGGGACAGGCTCAAAGACATGGCAAAGAAGGGCAGAGGTGTCTTCTGTATCACCTGTAGGAAAACAATATGACACTGAGGTCTCCTGCCAGGGACAAAGCCCAGGCTCCATGGCCTTCTAACCCTATGACACAGCCCTGGATGTCCACCTACAGAGCAGTGATCGCACAAACCTGCTTCTGACGGAGGCTGTAGAAGATGACCTCCTCATGTGCACCCAGGCCCACACACACCAGTATCGCCTTATCCCAAGGGCAGAAGGCAGCAAGAGAGGGGGGCAGGAGGCCTGGAGCCTGTGGAAAGCAGTATGTTGTGCTGGGTTGTGCAGACTCCAATCCCCACCCACATGACCGTGGAACTCTTACCTCTGAGACAGCAGGTGCAGGAAAGCTCAACCATTCCAGGAGTTCACAGCGGTCCCGGAGCCAGTCAGAGACCCAGATGCTGACACGTTGGTCCCCACTTGCAGCCAGCCACAGTTCTACACCCTCTACCCCTAGGTCTCCATACTGGGAGAAATGAGGGATGTGAGAATCTGCTGCCTGCCCACAGCACCCCAAACCCCTCCCCACCATCACCTGAGCTTGCCTTACTTCTTTGCTCGTGCTCTGGATAGCAGAAATTGGAGCACCCCGGTGGTCACTGAGCACACGGAAGGTCATTCCTGTGCAGGGGTGGCTTATAGCCACAAGTCCGTCCTTATCTCCAGATAGGATGGTCTGACCTGTGGCAGATGGAGACTATGATGCCATTATGTGAGCCCAACCCACAACCTGGAAGTGTGGTGCAGGCTAGCTGAGGTGGGCACGTGACTCTGTGGCCGCGTCTGCTCACCGTCGGTGGAGAAGGCGATGGCTGTCAGAGCGGTCCGGTGGGGGTGCATCTTGAGTTCCATTGCTGTACGAGAGATACTGAAGACTCGAAGTGTGCCATCGCTGTAGCCGGCCACCACCTGCTGCTGCTCTGGGAGTTCACAGGACGGGGGCGTCCACGCAAGGCAGAGACAGCTCTAGTGTTGCATGGAGGAGAAATCAGCATGGCCCCAGGAAGGAAGAGGACAGAGGGAGCCGAGCACATGACCGACACCCTCCCCCCCCCCACCAGATCTCCCAACCTACCTGGTTCAGCACCTGAAACTGGATCACCAGCTCCATGCTGGCCAAAGACCACACCCTCACGCTCCCATCCTCACCACAGGTGGCACAGTGAGACTCACCGGGGCTGAAGACCACCTCGTTTACCTGTGGGACCCCAGGACAGTTGAGGGGATGCCCATCTGGGCCTTTCCCACTCAGATCTCCAAGCCAGGCTGCCCACACGGGAACAACTGTCTTCTGCCCAAGCCCACTTGACCCAACCACCTCCGTGTGAGGTACATACTGCTCCTAGACTTAGGGATGAACCCGTCATAGGTAGGGCGTGGAAAACCCCGGGAAACACTGACAGAACCTAGAGTATATACTGTGACCTGGTGTCTCCAGCAGGCTACAGACTGAAAGAGAAAGCACGAGCCACTTGGATATCCCCACTGCTCAGAGCTCAAGTGGCTTTGTGGCTCTTTATTCAGACTGCTGAATGTCTTGATGGAGAAAATATGTGTACCTCGTGGGCACCACTGAGAATCAGGATTTTTGGAGGCAGGTGGCACAGATGCCATGAACCAGTAAAGTTCCGTGTAAACTGATGCATAATAGCTCTTGGAGAAAATCCAAGGCTAGGGTTGCTCAGGAGTCCTGGGTCCCATTGCCATCCTGGGCTCACGAGGTTCATATCACAGCCTATGGGCCTGGAATGCCTGTCCATCCTTAGTGCTGGGAAGCAGTCAGGGCTGCCAGCACAGCTAAGGGCTCAAGACCCAAACCTCTGTGCGCGGGAGGGCATACTGGCTATTTGAACAACAGGAAACTGGCCATAGGAAAGACAGAAGAACTGAGACACAGCCTGGATGAACCTAGAAATCTGATGGACAATGAAGGAAGCCCATACAAGGCCATAGGCAAGATCTATCACATGACAATCAGGCATGAATAAATCCAGATAGTCCTATCAAATGGCAGGCCTGCCTAGACCTGACCACATCTGAAATACCCAGACCAGTTCCAACTGCGTATGAGCAGATACAATCAGAACCTGGCGGGACCGCCAGGATTCCACACTAGGATCCTGACGATGTCAGCAGAGCCAGCCTATGGGAAGGGCTAAGCAGGTGATGTGGGTTCTTTAATAAGTTACAAAAAGAAAAGACTACAGTCTTTTGAGTCTCCGAGTGTTACTCATGAGCTGAAGACACGATGACTGTGGTGGAAGAGATCGAGGCAGTAAATGGGCTTGCTGCCCTAGCCTACCCTACCTGGGCTGGCAATCCTGTCTTCCTTCACAGCCCAGAGAGCTCACCTTGGTCCTGTGGCCACTGATGAGGCGGGTGCTAGTGCCCTCTGTCCAGCTGATGTACCAGATGGTGCCAGCTGTGGTACCCACTACACCCATGTCCATGCCACTGTCAAAACTGGCACTCACAACAGCCCCATCCAGGGTCAGCTCACGCTCCATGAAAACAGAACTGGATCTAAGAGAACAGGGAAAGGAGTCTTGAGGCTGGAGACACAAGCCAGCGGAGTCTGCCAGGTGACAGGGAAACTGGCAGCTATCAGTCTGGTCCTGTGCTCCCGTGGGTAAAGGAACCGACCCGACAGGTCAGAGATTTTAAGCTTCTTTATCCTCGGTCTGCAGTGTGCAAGGCCCGTGCTATCTATGCCTGAGTGCACCCATAAAGAGGAGCCCAACTAAGACAGATATGTAGGGTAGCCCGAGACTAAGAGCTGTGCTATACCAGTGCTGGCTTGCAGGATCTGTCAAGGACTTGAGACTTTATAGCCAAACCCCAGGGGGATGATGCAGGCCAGAGGCCTACGGCAGCTCACCTGGCACTGGAGCCTTTGCGCCTTAGCTCTGGCACAACCCCCACAGCCCAAAGGCGCAGCCTTTTTGTGTTGCTCCCACTGATCAGTCTAGAGCCTGAACACAGCAGCACCCCTAGGAGACAAAGTGGGTATAAAATACCCATTTCCCACACTGTGACAGCCAGCTCAGCTGGAGGGTGACAGAGACTGTAGAACACTCACCGATCTCCCCATCGTCAGCCTCCCAGGCCAGGAAGCAGTGGCCAGTGCCAGTGTCCCAGACACAGACCTGGCCAGAGCTGGAGCCGCAGTAGAGCAGAGGGCTGGCCCCATAGCAGAGTGAGGTCAACTCGGACGCCCCCAGTTCCTCGGGGATTGGTTCCCGGTGTACCTGACAGACAAGTGTGGCTGTGGGTCAGTGAGGTCCTCAGACAACCGTTTCCCATTCTCCCAAGTTGCCCATGGAACGCCTCGGGGCTGGAGAGATGGCTCAGAGGTTAAGAGCACTGGCTGCTTTTCCAGACGACCCAAGATCATTTCCCAGCATCCACGTGGCAGCTCACAACTGTGTAACTGTTCAAGGGGATTCAGCACCCTCATACAGAGGCACATGCAAGTGAGACACCAATGCTAAAATAAAATAACACCTCAGTCAGCAGCCTGGTACCTGGAAGCAGGTGTCTGCCCCATGATGCTGCAGGAGCCAGAAGGTGATGGCATTTGTGCCCACACAGATGAGCTCATTGGCATCCCATGGGTTAAAGGCCACACCATGCACAGGCTCCAGGAGGCGAGTGGATGACAGGAGTTCATAGGTGGCCATGCTCCACAGGGCAAGGTTCCTGTCAGCATAGTCCCCTAGGGACATATAACAGGAATGTCAGGCATAGTCCAGCCACCAGGGCTCCTAGAAATCTACCCTCTCTCTGCTTACCCAAGCCTACCTACCCAGCGTTACAAGGAACTCATCATCTGGTGAGAAAGCCAGAGCTTGCACAGCTGTGTCATGATGGGAAAGGAGGTGCCGACAAAGGCCCTTGGGAACATCCCAAATTCGGATCTGGCAACGGGCAGCTGTGTTGCCGCAGCAGGAGGCAGAGGCCAAGATCTGCAGGCCGGAAGGTGGTCAGTAGAGACAGCTCCCATGCCTGCCCTTGCTGAATGGCAGGTACTCAGGGACATATCCTGCATGCTAAACTAGAACCACAGCCACCCTCTACTGTACACTGTGCCCCTGGACGTGGACAAGGGATGCACCTGGCCATCCTGGTTGAGTGCCAGAGTAGAGATCTCCTGAGAATGGCCAAGCCAGTGCCTCTGGGTGCCAGAATGCAGGTCCTCCACTACCACCAGGCGACCACAAGTGTAGGCAAAGAAGCCTGTAGGCAAGGGAAATGACAAGATCCCAGCACCGCCACTGCCGGCAGTAAGACCTCACGGGGCTTTGGCATAATAAGGGCATGTGCCAGTGCCCTACACTCTAGAAGCTTCAACTGACATCCAGTGTTTGTTCACTGTGGAGGACCTACCCTAGAGGATGAGACTGGACACTGCAGTCCTACCTGTGTCGGGCCTCCAGACCATGTTGGCCCGCCCATTCCCATTGTAGCCCACAATGGCCTTCAGTCGCAGCCGCTCCCTGCCAATGGGAGGGAAGTAGACACTCTGCAAGGAAGCAGACCCAGAAAGCTGGTGACCAGCATAGCTGTCCCCAGACTACACAAGTCAGCTGGTGACCAGCATAGCTGTCCCCAGACTACACAAGTCAGCTGGTGACCAGCATAGCTGTCCCCAGACTACACAGGTCAGCGCTAAGAGATATACAGAGTGGTCAGGTAAGGGACCTGGGGTATAAATCGGGAGGTGGGATCCATGGGAGCCAGGAACTAGGAACTTGATGCTCCTGGAGTACTGAGGGGCAGAGAAGGGCAGCAGCGCCAGTGAGAGACAGAGGTGGTGTGTGGTATCAACAGAACCAGAAAGCTGAGAATCTACACTATCAGATGGAGGCTGTGTGTGAGCAGGATGGAGTGGAAGCTCCCCAGGGGAAGACTGAGAGGGTCCATGATGAGAGAAGACGATGTTTAGACCCTAGCATGGTGTGCTGCTAACCTTAACCCGTGGTGAGGTCTTATATCGAGGTGTGAAGTGCTTGTAGGAATCTGGGCGGGTTGGGAGCCCAGCCTTCCCGCTCCGCAGGCTCCATTCACCTGACAGAAGAGACCATGGGACACTCAACTGTCTACTACCACCAGAGATTCCTCCCCAGACACAAAGCGCCCATAACCCTGCTAGGCTAAGAGCTGTGTACCACCCACCACAGGTATATCAGAACCCCCAGAGTCCTGGAGGTGACCTCAAGTCATCTTTCAGGAAAGATTACTACAAGCCCCCAAAGTGGCCTGACAGAGGTCTTGGTCTCTGTCTGAGGCCAGGCTTACTCATGTGGCTGTGGGGACTGGGACGCTCAGCTGGTGTCCAGGAGCTCCCTGCAGTCTCCCGAGGGGCATCCCCAGCACCACTGGCTTCCCTGTCCACGAGCACATGTGGGGTCGGGGCCTGGCCTTGGAGGAGCGCCTCAGAAACATGGTTCTCCTCACAGAGTCCTTCCTCATCAGACGTGGAGAAGGTGCCTACGGTTAGGACCAGCAAGAGAAAGAGCAAAGTCAGATTTGGTAGTGCACACCTTTAATCCCAGCATTCAGGAAGCAGAGACAAGTAGATCTCTGGAGTTTGAGGCCAGCCTGGTTTGTATGGTGAGTTTCAGGTCAGCCAGAGCTGTCTTGAAAGTGAGACAAATGTATACACATATCTAGTATCTGCTCCAGATACTCCTGCTGCTCCCTGGAGCTCACTGACCGGACCATTACAGTGTACAATTATCCAACACAGCCAAACCCCAGTTGCCAGGTACATGCTGTGGGCAGCAACGGGCTGTGGCTCCCACAGAGGAGGGCACAGACAGAGTGAGAGTCGGTCTTGAAAGAAAAAAGGAAGAAAGGGAACAACAGCTACCTGGCCCGACAGCACTAAGAACCAGCACACCATGTGACCACGTACACCCAGACCTGCCGAGGACCCCACCCTCACCAGTACTGCCGTCAAGGAGCCTGTCATGGCTACTCAGTGGAGGCGGTAATGCCTGAAACGGTATGGGCACTTGCTGCCGAGGGAGTCCACTGGCCCCGGATGCCAGGTCATCCAGCTGCCCCGAACTAGAGCCTAGAGATAGAAAGACCATGTCAGGGCTGGGCGTGCCAGATATGTCTCTCAGGGAGGAGGTCTCATCAGGCAGGCACAGGAGAGGAGACGGTGTCACTTGCCCAACATGACCACCAACCAACCCAGTGTCAGCTCCACACCAACTAACACGGTCATGCCCTCCTCTCCCAGCTAAGCCTGAATCACTCACCGGCCTCATGCCCTGGGGGTGCTTCATGATCACCTCCATCTCTGAGAACAAGAGAAGGTGTCAGGGGCCAGCCAGCAAAGGCCCATGCAGACATGATGAAGGGTAGACACTTGCCTCTCAGGGGTAGCCAGGATGTCCCAGAGGAAGATAGCATCCCCCACACTGATGACCTGCAGCTGATCAGGTGTGAAGGCTACAGCGTGCACAGGCTCTGAGTGGCCAATGTATACCTAGGGGCAGTAAGCACCACATATAGGGACCCAGAGCATGCCCAGGATTCTGTGCTCCCAGTCTCTAGGTATCCCCTTGTAGCATTTGGCCTCAGTAAGCAGCGAGTTCTACACATCACCTTCCATCCTTCCAATCCCTGCCTTCCCTCACTTGCTCCTCCATGGTCTCCTCAGCCACCCCTGGAGAGCCACAGCACACAACACATACCTGGCAGCTGGGGTTCGCCTGTGTTGGATAATCCCATACTGTAATGGTCCGGTCAGTGGCTGCCAGCAGCAAATGAGCATCCTCACTGAGAGCCAGGGAGCAGCAGGCTCTGGAGCGGACACTAGATAACTAGAATAAAGCATTCTCAAGATGCCCCTTTGTGGTAGAGCAGCTGGCACTGGGGCAAGGCTGCAGGAACAGGGAAGGGTCGGCAGCCCACTGCCTGTAGTGCCCTGACTCACCTCCCGGAGGGTGTGTCCTGACACAGCATCCAGTACCACAACCTTGTTAGAGGATGTGGACACCAGCAGATGGCCTGAGTTCCCGGGGCTGAAGCAGATAGCCACAGCCCAGTCCAGGTGGTTGCTGGCCAGGTTGAGGGTGCTGACATCAACACGGAGTAGCTAGGGGGCAAGTGACCACTAGCCTCCAATCCAGGCTTAGTGGGCACCACCCAGGGCTAGGGAAGTGGCTTCAGGAGCCCCCACCTGGGTGCCCAGAAATAAACCCCACTTAGGAAGCTGAGCTTCTGGAAAGCATGGCGAGGCCAAGACCTTCATTATCGGGGATAGGCCCTGGACTGCCCCTGAGCAACTGTAGCCTCGTGCCTATTCCTGTACACTTTATACCTAGGCAGGCAGAGCCTTGGCCTAGGGGGTCCCACACTCACCTCATCCAAAGAGGCCGACTCCACAATTGTCACCATGCACTTGGAGGGGCCCACAAAGGCCAGCCGGCAGCTGTCTCCACTGACTGCCAGAATATTGGGGTTGGGGCGACCATCCTGACAGACCATGTTGGCTGTAGCAGCACAGGGCAGGGGGTCAGTGGGTGACTCTTAACCCCATCCCCCCTGCAGCATACACTGGCCCTCTATAGTTTGCACAGAGCTCATACTTCAGGTCTCTCAGGCTGTCTCACACGACCACTTGGCAGGCTAAGTCAAGGAGAAACACTGGAGGCCCAGACGCCATCTGAATGGGTCTCTCACAAGTGCTTTCCCAGTGCAGTGCCCAGGCTGCCCACCTTCTGAAGCAGAAGAGGCACAGACCCTTATTGACCCTTGGCTTGTAAGGAGGGCTCAGAGACCCCTCCTTGGTAGGAGGCACATGACACAACACAGACCCTGAGCATGGAGGTAATGGCCGTGCCCTGATTAGATTTTTTTTTTTTTTTTGTAAATGTGACACAAGTCAGAGACACCTAGAAAAAAATACCTCTATCAGATTGGCCATGTGAGCAAAATTGTGGGAGCATTTTCTTGATTAATGAATGACTGATGTAGGGGGTCCCGCCCATTTGGCAGTGACACTTCTGGGCCGGTGGTCCTGGGTTGTGTAAGGGAAGCAGGCAGAGCCAGCCATGGGGATCAAGTCAGTAAACGGTGCCCCTCCATGGCCTCTGCTTCAGTTCCTACCTTCAAGTTCCTGCCCTGACTTCCCTGGATGGACTGGAAACTGAAAGATGAAATAAACTCTTCCCCAGCTTGCTTTATCAGAGCATAGAAAGCTAACCAATCAGAGCTCCCCAGTGCTTGGAACCACCGTGAGTGGCTAGGAGCCTGACCTGCCACACGTAGGACGCAGCACTGAGAGTCAGCACAGCTGTACTGGACTAGGGAGCCCTGAGAGCAGGAGCTGAACAGGAATCTGCCGTCAAGGGTGATGACCAGGCTGGTGATGGCCCCTCGGTGACGCCTGCAGCACACATGGGACACTCGCTGACCTTGGTCCTGGGAGCCAAGATGTGGTTTATGGTGGCACTGGCTTTCCTGCAAAGGATCCTCCCCACATGGGATCCCACAGAGCTCCTGAGCTTCCATATTCACTGGTGGTGCCCGTGTAGCCCTGCCCCTCACCCGTCCCCGCCCCTGGACACTCACGTGTGTTCTACCAGGACTCCAGAGCTCTCCAAGCTGAAGGAACGCACGGCCCCACTGCTGAAGCCACAGAAGAAGTTTGGCATTGTGGGATGGAAAGCAACAGCACAAGGGGTGTCCTCGGAGGACGAGAAGTCATACAGCTGGAGGAAAGAGACCACCATGAAGGGTGGGGAGGGGCCGAGAAAACTCAAGGGGCTGGGCGTGGTGGCACACACCTTTAATCCCAGCACTTGGGAGGCAGAGGCAGTCAGATTTCTGAGTTCAAGGCCAGCCTGGTCTACAGAGTGAGTTCCAGGACAGCCAGGACTACACAGAGAAACCCTGTCTGGGGGGGGCGGGGGAACCCTCAAGGGACAATTGTGCCCCATGTGATTTTTAACACTAAGTTCCAGAGACTGGGCCGGAAGGACCCAATTCCCTGTGGATCCCTGCCCTCAGCCTCTGGGTGTGGTGTCTGGATTTATCCCCTGCCTGCCTTTTGCCACTCCCTACCTGCTGTAGGGTAGCCAGGTCCCAGATACGGACAGTGTGGTCAAGGGACACAGTGGCCATCTGTCCCCGGTTCGGTTCTGTAGAAAGCGCCAACACTGGGGCCATGTGGGAGCGTGCCAACACAGTATACTCCCGGGAGGGGACATCCAGGAAGCCCAGGTGGCCTGAAGTGGTGGTGGACAGCACACGCAGGCCATCGGGACTGAAGGAGACCGAACTGACAGGGCCGTCGTGTTCTGTGGGAAGGGTAGGTCGACAGCCGCTGGGGCTCCAGGAAAGCTCACACCACACTATGTGGGTACTGAAGTACCCAAGACACAGACCCCTTGCTCCTCTGCTGCCAAGGTCTCCAAAGCTCTGAGAGTATCATGCCCACCAGCCACTGCTCCCAAAGCCCCGGTGGAAGTGGCCTGCTGAGAGCAGCACTGGTACTGCGAGGCAGCCAGGTTCAGGGCAGCTCCCTCACCCCATAGCTCACTGTCCAGCCCGAGACGAGTACTCCCAAAACCAGAGCCAGAGGATCCCAACCTTCCCTGGGCCAGCTCTCCCCACACCCACGCTAGGGTAGACAGATGTCTGCAATCTCACCGGCCTCTAGGAGCACGGAGGAAAAGTCCAGGGGCCAGAGTCGCAAGTAGCCATCCTCAGAGCCCACAGCACATGTGGCAGTAGAGACACTGAGGCTACTGATAGCGATGCCGGACCCTGGAAAAGGTAGCCATCAGTACCTCAATGTCATGTCACTTCCCCGAGGAATGGGTCCCCACCTACCCACGCTAAAGTTCTGCTTCTCGGCGAGGGGAGCACCAGGGGACCGTGCAGGCAGCAAGCGGCGGACGTGCTGCACCGACATGCGCTGGTGGTCAATCTCCAGGATGTGACCACTATGGCTGCACACAAAGCTACAGAGGGAGGGTGGAATGAGGTAGGCACTCAGGGTAAAGGGAGGGCTGGGTAAGAGCAAAGGTGGGGACTCACAGTGTGCCGGCCGAGGGGGCACAGTGGCCATCCAACGCCTGTGCAAAGGCAAGGTCAGTGAGCTCCAGTGAACAGTACTCCCCCAGGTCCACAGCGCAGGACCGAAGAACACCACCCCGCAGCCGCCAGAGCCTCACGCTGCCCCGACCACATGATGCCATCCTGTAGGTATGGAAGAGTAAGCAACGTGGAGCAGAGAGGAGCTGGAGGCCCAAACCCTGTCCTGGCACCACAGAGCCTGGCCACGTCACCTGGTTTCATCAAAAAAGGCCACCTGGAAGGCCCGAATATCGAAGTCAGTGTGCACTTTTGCAAGAACCACGACCTCACCGCCGAGGCCCGCCTGCTCTGTACTCCAGGCCACCACCACCTGCAACCAACATAGAGTGAACTCTCACGGCAGACACCAAGCCCCGCAGGAGCTCTGCCTAGCCCTGCCCTGTAAGGACTAGCTGAGCCCTCAGCCCCTCAACAGGTAGGGAGGGACTTTTCCCTGACACAGAGACCAACCAGCCCCTGAGCATCAGGTCTGCAGAGTGCAGCTGTAGCTGTCTATAAAGATAAGCAAAACCTGACTGAGACTGGGGCATAGCTCAGTGGCAGGGCAACTGGCTAACATAAGGCCCTAAATTGGATTCCCAGCATTCTGGGAAAAACGAATGTAGCTCACACTGAAACAATGGGTCAGTTCAGGGCAGCTGAATGCTTACAACTCTGACAACCCTGAACATTTAAATACAGATTTAGTGTATGTAGCCCTGGCTGGCCCGGAGCTTGATATGTAGACCAGACTGGCCTAGCGAATGGCCCTGTTTCCTGGGGGGAAAAAACAAAGCAAAGCCAATCAAAACAAAGGAATGTGCCATCACATCTAGGTCATCTTGATATTCATTTTCTCTCCCCCCCCCCCAGATTTATTTATTTTATGTATATGAGTACACTGCAGCCATCAGACACACCAGAAGAGGGCATCAGATCCCATTACAGATGGCTATGAGCCACCTTGTGGTTGCTGGGAATTGAACTCAGGACCTCTGGAAGAACAGACAGTGCTCTTAACCACGCAGTCATCTCTCCAGCCCCCATTTTAAAACAAGATAGACATACTATTTTAATAAGCAGAAATAAACAAAGACAAGATTTTTAGAAAACAAAAGCTGGGCCAGGGAGTGATGGCACACACTTTTAGTCCCAGCACTCAGGAAGCAGAGGCAGGCAGATCTGAGTTCAAGGCCAGCCTGGACTTCAGAGTGAGTTCCAGGATAGCCAGGGTTACATAGAGAAACCCTGTCTCAAAAAAAAAAAAAAAAAAAAAAAAAACAAAAAAAAAAAACAAAAAAAACCAACAAAACCAAATAATCAAACAGCAAACAAATAAACAAACAAAAAAGCAAGCAAAGGCTGGCTGGAGCGCACCACCCAAGCAACAGGTACCAGGCTTATTGGCACATTACCGTCCTCCCGTGTCTGTCCTTGCCCACACCGCAGAGGAGTGCCCCGCTGCCAGAGAAGCTGTGGTGTGAAAGATGAGGTCAGCATCTGATGAGGCATCTCCCACTGCCCCTGCTGCCCTGATCCAAGGCTACTGCACCTGAGGGAGCAGATGGTGTGCAGTGGGCTTCTGAAGAGAGACAGGCAACTCCCAGTCTGGAAGTCCCAGAGACGCACCATGCTGGGAGGCTGCACCTGAGCTGAGGCTAGCAGCGTATCACTGCCATTGAGCGCCAGGGCAGAGACCTGGAGATGTAGAATAAGCAAGGGAATGTAATATGGCCTGCAGGTTCACCTCTCCCTCTCCAGGCCCAGCAGGCATGTACCTTGTCGGTATGGCCAAGGAAAAACCTCTGCTGTCCAGTGTCAATCTGCAGGACAATTATGACTGCATGGCAGGGGTAAACAACAGCCACACCATCTTTGGTCCACAGGGCCTAGCATAGGAGGGCCAGGACCAAAGTCACCACAGAAACCCAGCCAGGTCCCTCTTGGTTGCTTAGAAGGGGAGTCTGACACACACATGTATGCACACAGCACACACAGGCATTTGGCCACCCAAAGACACATCACACACACACATCACACACACACACACACACACACACACACACACACACACACACACACACACACACAGAGGC